>NC_139985.1:22953290-23554123 GCF_963993115.1 Abramis brama
TATCAGTGCGACTGTGATTGATTGTGATATTGTTTAATTATTATTCGTTATTACACTTGTAAATGTCACATTATGGAAGATAAGTGGGTTTGTAAGAGTGTTTAATGTTGAAAAGGCATTGAGACAGAACATAACCATGGCCATGAGAAAAATGGTCTCTGTTTTGTCTTTATTGACTCAATCATAAGTCTTGATATAGACTTTTACTTCCTTAGAGAGTCGCACATAGAAGCATACACGCTTGCTGTTATAATACACATAGACTCTTACATGCTGCGATTTTATCAGCTCTGAGAGCAAACAGCAGGGACTCCTCCGTATTGACCGCCTTTCTCCCTCTAGTCATTGCGAGCGCTTCTCGGAGGCTTTGTGTGGCCCAATCACTCTTGTAATTGCCACAGAGTGAAGGATGTTATATAGCCAGGTTTAGACCATTTGGAGTTGATGAGAGCGAACACAGCTCTAGGGGATTAGAAGCAGTGCCAGCAACCCATGCTGCTTCTGTTTAATCAGGGCCTGACGTGTGAAGGTGGCCCATGAGCCGGTAGCACAGGGAGGAGATATCAGTGGGAGAGCACTGCATAGCCTTCCTGCCTGTAATGTACAATTCAGATCCCTAGAAGTTACATTTCATCATCTCTATAATGAAACCTCATCTCCTCTGCCAAGACTTTAAAGAGACTTTTTATCGTTTCTTTCTTCAACAAGAGCCAAAAGAACGAGAATCAGACCCTTTAACCTTCCTAACTGATTGTTCCAGCAGTGTCTATTACAATAAAAGCTGGCCCGTATCGCCTGTATGATGACATACGACAGCAAAATGTCTTAAAATTGTTACTAAATCAGTATTTAATCAGTAATTTAAAAAATAGATATATTTTTATAAAAATGTTATAATGTTCCAGGGAAGACAGACTTCTTTCTGATGACGTATGGCAGACTTTTCCAATCAATTAGGCCGCTTAAACTATTCCCCTCCACAATTGACCGCCAACTTTTATTTTTCAATAACCTGTTACATAACTATGTCACAATATAGAAGAAAAGGTCTGTTGTGTTAAGGATTAACACAACATACATTTGTTTTGTGTTCAGGATGTTTAGGTATTTTGTACTGGAAAAGCACTATACAGTACATTGGAATATATACACACACAGGGCTTGACATTAACACCTGCCAATAAAATATACATTTTCTACATTTTTCAATTGTAGTATTTTAAAAAGGCATCTGAAATAATAAACTAAGCACAATGTTGCGTTGTCAGAAGTCGAGTTTATGTTGTGTACACTTGCAACACTGCAACACTGTAACTTGATACATTAATAAAAAATTGCACTGATGTGCAGTCACGGGTGTGCATATACTGTTTTTATTTAATTTAACCCTGTAAAACGTGACTCATGTATTTAATTAGGATGAAGTTGAAAATATCCATTTTACTATGTTAGTTTTTACCATTTTGAATCTTAATGAAACTTGAGACTTATCATTCAGTTGATAGGAATAATCTTATATTTTGGTTTGTGTCCATGAAGTTCATTAACTACAATAATCAAATGAAAATATCTAAAAAATGTAACTGACTGGATTATTTAAAAAAGTAATTACCATATGCCATGGTTATTTAATATTTAAACTTTTTGAGTTTCCAGTAAAAGATAACTATACCATGTAATATTGTTACTGTGATATAAAAGTATGCATACCATGACATGTAATGTTGGTTCACCCACTTCTTGGCTGTTGTATTTATGTGCGTATCTTCCTTCAGCAGGTCATCATGGGAGAGCGTCTTCAGTAAGAGCAGTGAGGTGGTGACCGCGCATGAGCTGAGGTGCTGTCAGCGTGTTGTACAGTTGTGTAGAGACTGTCTGCTTGTAGTCTACAAGTTTGTGGCCGACTCGCGCGGTTCTCTCAGCGGCCTTAGCCCAGACTGG
This sequence comes from Abramis brama, assembly GCF_963993115.1. Lineage (NCBI taxonomy): Eukaryota > Metazoa > Chordata > Actinopteri > Cypriniformes > Leuciscidae > Abramis > Abramis brama. Next base: position 22,955,232 of record NC_139985.1, read on the forward strand.
GACGACACAAGGTATAGTTACCCTCTTCAAACGCCCATGACGATGCTGCTAAAAAGAATGTATTGACACTCACATCACCATTAGTACAATTAACACTGCAGAACTGCATTTTGTAAAAAAAAAAATATATATATATATATAAAACAGAAGCACAACAGGTGGTACTGGCTATAGTAAAATTGCATATTTATCAAGAGGGAGAACTCAGAACAAAAATTCTGGGGCAAATTCATGAAACCTTTCCATGCAGTATTTCAGTACAAACACTTGTATTTAAAATATTTGATGTAAAGTCAATGCAAGTCTTTTCAGGGCAAAATACACCCCCTTTCTGTATAAATATTGCCCATTATACCGAATATTACAATTGATTCACAAATCAGCCTTGTATAAATAATGCACTATACACACATTTTCTGAATGTTTACAAGAAAGTGTTCCACATTTTTGTGCTGACACACTTACCGTACCACTTTTGTGCATGAAACATCCTTTCAGACCAAACACTCCAGCACAACAGCAGAAGCACATCTGAACGACTCCTTTCATTCACTATTAGCTCCACATTTGCTGAAACCCATGCACAATTTGGTTCTTATCACCTTATATTTGACAAGTTCAATTCATGTCAAACTGATTCTACAATTGCGATTAGCCGAATCTGGTTTGTTAGGAGGTTTTAAACACTAAAAAGTTGGTACAGAAACTGCAACTGAAGTAGTATTTATATGTAAAGCCAATTGATATTTTTTTCTTTCTATAAGAAAAAGATTGTATGCTTAAAACAATAAAAAAAATATTAAAGATATTCTCTGAAGACACGTATCTCTTACTAACTATTTTTAAAGCAAATCAATTTGTTTTGTGTTAAGGATGTTTAGGTATTTTATTTACTGGAAAAGTACTGTATACTGAAAAAAAACAAAAACAACTGTTAACTAACAGAAAGCTTCTTGGTTTGAAAGTGACTTCTGTGTGAGCGGTGCTTCATGCATTGCTACGCTACTGGCAATGGACAACAGACCTTTTCAATGAAATTTCACAAATCTGATTCTTGCAGAGCATTTTAGCTTGTCCTATTAGAATATTGTGTATTATTAGAGCTGATCAGCTCCATTTAAATCACCTACATTATTGATGTGCTTATGCAGACATTGTGTGTGAATTTTACCTGAGATTAAGCTACATGAGTTTAAGCACTTAAGTGTAGTTTATGAATCATGCAGAATTATTCAGATTCAGATTCTGTCCTTCGAGTCTGGCCTGTTGACTACCCAGAAATGTATCCTTGTTTGCTCGACAGCACTCATCCTGTGATTCCACCCCCTTGGACATTATCTTTTGGTTTTGGATCACACTCTCTCCCCTCCAGTTTGTCTGATCTTCGGCCATAAACCTTTGTCCACCTGTTTGCTGCTTCTTTTTTTTTTGTTTTTTTTTGCTGTATTTCCATGGGGGCATAACCTCAGAGAAACCCAGCCAGTCATTTTCGATTTCCTCTCAGCTCTCCATCCTAGCCAATATCCGCTCTCTTCTCACACTTGTGTTCTCTCAGGACATGCCTCATTGACGGCTCATTGCTGGAACGGCCCTTGGGGATCCGTTATTTTTCAATCAGCCGGCATCTGCTTTGCCTCGTTAGGAAAATGATGCCTGGGTAACAGTTTCATCCTTGCTTCTTACTCCATCGCCGCCCCCTTATTCCTTGTTCGGATCCATCAGGTGACTGTCATGTCTCCGATAGAAGCTGTAGAAGTCACATGACATACCAGAGATGTGCACTTTGCCCAACTAACCCATTAGTTAAGTCAGCACAAAATCAAAATTGACCATATGTACTTCATGTTCTAGGTCTATTATGCATGATTGCATCAGTGCACATTATTTCAAGGAAATGTTTTCAGAATCTTTGTTCAAAATGTAACAAATTGCTCTCTGAAAGGACTTATTGGTTGCCATCATCCAAGACCCTTCTCTCTAACCACTTGTTATATGCAGGCAATTTATTTATTTTTTTACATTCCAATCAGTTTCTTATGGATAAAATCAAGTCCTAGAATTTTATTTTAAATATTTTTGGGAAATTTGTCAGATTATGGAAGTATGCGAACATTCACCTAACATGAGCATAATGTGAAACTTTGCTTTTAAAAGGAATGGTACATTATTCTGTTACTCTTAAAACAGTAAATAGTTAAAAATCCACTTACAGAGTAGACAGCTTTGTTAATAATAATGGGAGCAATAGTTCGCTGTTGTCGGTCGATTGCATTTGTGAGTAAATAAATAGAAAATGTACACCTGTTACACATTTAAAAAATGAACTCTGCATTAAGGTGCAGATTTAGTAAAGCATGTAGCGCAAAAAAGGGTTGCATGTAGCGTGTTACCACCAACTCAGGTTCAGTGTTTAGTCACGAAAAGTAAGAGCAATCCACAAAATTATAGTATAAACGAAAATAGGTGCCAGTTTTGTGAGATTTATTTTTCAAGATGTAGAACTACAGAGACTTCTTTCTTAACTTTTGAGAAACCTAATATGATATCTGGTGAATGGGGAAGTCTCCTTTTTCTCTCAAAGTGTCTAAAAGTTCTCTCTCAAAGTTTTATGCAGCATGTGGCAGTTGGGTGATAGAGTGTAGGCTTTAAACAAGCAAACAGACGTGAGATATGTGCAGATCTTCGAGCGATTGTGTGTAATTAGTAAAGCACACACACGTTCGAACGTTAGACAGCTGGCGGTTCTCTAGGGGCTTTGCACTGGCAGGTTTTTCCAAGAACTGCTCAGTGATCAAAAGCCAAAGACCTGGAGGAATCCTCACAGAGGTCCAATTAAACACTGCCTGCAGCCTGATTGGACCCTGAGTGATGGAGCTCTCTCATGGATGAGACTTCCTTACAGGGAATTCTTCAGAGCCAGAAAGGTCCACCTCCATATATGTTCATATTTGAATTTCATATTCCTTTGACATTTCCTTTTGTTGACCAAACTCGGCAGTCTGTACTGAAAAATATGCTAATGATGCTCAACCCCCAACCCACAACCATTTCCTGAGAACTCACCTGTCTGGAGTTCCCTGAGGGAAGAACCAAAAAAATCGGGCTGGATGTTTTTAAAGCTTTAATGAAAAGAATGTAGAGAAAGACCATGTGCGCATGATGTGAAAGGTGGCTCGGTGTGTGTGATGGCGACATTCATCGATATTCATCATTGTCCAGAGTTTTTATGATCCATAAAACATGCATGACATCCATGTTCCATATTGCCGAATGAAGGGAATGCACTGCAAACACATGCTTAGTGCCGTATCATGAGAAGATTCAAGGGCATTCTTTTATAAAAGTTAATTTGATTCTTCCCAAGTCTCTTGGCCCTGTCTTTCTGCAGCAGGAGCTTTAGAACAAATCTTCTTTAGTTAGATAAAGAGCAGCCCTAATTTGTACTGGCATTATGTATTGCTGTCGTAACTACATCATTGCATTCATACAAAGCCACTTCTGTCATTCATACAAAGCCACTTCCTGGGTCCCTAAGTCGTGACACTTATTCTTTTGTTTTTGAATTTATTATTTAAAAAATCCATTTATACAAGCAATAATTTAAATACAATTATTCTATGATGAACAAGTTTTCAGTTTTTGAATTGTTACAAAATATCTTATTGAAAATTCATGAAAAAATAACTGTTTAGGTATTATTATTATAATAAAGCCTATTATGAACAAAGTAGTATTGATTATTTATTGATTTGAATGAGTGAAGCTGTTTTATTTTATTATTATTATATATTTTTTTTTAAATATTAATGATTGAAAAACTCTTGTTTGCCAAATCAAAGTCACTGTGGTACAACCAACATGCAGGAAATTATTTCACTAAAAAAGCCTAAAAACAGAAAAAATTTGCAAAAACATATGAGACTTAAAAAACTTAGTACATATACCTATTAGAAATAGAAGAACTATATTTCTAAAAGACGTTTCCTGTTTATCATTTCAGACATCCTTATGTGTAATTGCCCCACAGTTGTTTTTTTTTTTTTTTCAATATTACTGAAAGGAGACAGAAAAAAGAATTTGTCGGTTAGTAGTTTGTTCAAATGATTTAGTGTATGCAGCTTATTTAGCACAACTTGTTTTGTTTGTTTTTTATCACTGTGTTATTTAATTAATTAACTGTTTAAATTGCCTTGTTTCGAGTAGAATTATAATTAAGCTGTTGTGGTATTAGCAAGTGTGGGTCAGCAGCTGTCTAGGCTGGTTACCCTCCTTGTCTCTGTGCAGGCTCTAATTATCTAACCTGTCCTGTCTTGGAACATCCTGTGCATTAAACAAGTTCTTATCTGTTTAAACAAGTCCCGTTCACCACTTGTGTCACTCATTATTAAAAACGGCACAGTGTAAACGTGAGGGTCAGCGGAGGGGACAGGAATCTAAAGCATCTGCTGGAGAGCCGAGTGAGAGCCTGATCTCTTTAGGTGACCTTTGTGCCTCTAATCCTGCCTTTGAGTTTGGCATCCGACCCCTATATCTGATTCCTTTCTCCGTCTGTGCAGGTATCTGCTGCCAGTCACTTCCCAGTTCATCATCAAGTGGCCGTCTTCTAGCTTCGGCCGCTCGGCGTCCTCAACTCGCCCCCGCAGCGTCTTTACCACACGGATGGGCCACTTCTGATGGCCGCTGGACTCCTGATGGGGGAGAACACATTCAGACCTCTGTGAGAAGGGCATACTGCCTGGGACCTCCGCAAATTCCTGGAGCATACTTAAGTGGATTTGCCTGCCTGCTTTGGTAATGCATCCGATGCATATGATCGACAGTTATCTGCCTCCCTTCTGCTGTAAAAAAAAAAAAAATGCTGCATTGCTATCTCCCTTAGGATGCTTGTAAATAAATTGATAATGTTCATCATCTTTACAAGACTGTACAATTTATTACATGGATTCCAGGGAATGTTTTAGTGTCATTTAGTGTCATGGAATCAGAAAAGGTCATGGTAACCTTTTTTTTTTTGCTTTGACAATAGTGGTACTTTTACTCTGTTTTTCCCTAACATGATGTAATTTTCTTAATATTCAATTTATAATTTGCATTATTTAGTAAATATTTCGTTCTACTCAGAATTTAAATTACAACACAGGGCCGTTCACATATGTGAAATGACTTTAATTTATGGCGACACACACACACACACACACACACACACACACACAAAACAGCATGATGTGTTGCAGTGGCCAAAGATGTGAGTTTAAAATCAGAATTTTGCTTTCCACTGTGGGGAACCTTGTGTACGTTTCATTTGATTTGCTAATCAGTTTAATTTATGCATACAAAATTATCATAAATGTAATGTGTAAATGTAATGCTGTCAGGAAGAACAACACAATACAAAGTTGCATCTCATGAAATTGACAAGCTCACATACTAAGTATTATTTTTTAATGTGGCACGGTGCAGAAAAATATTTTAAAATAACGCAAACTGAATATGTCCAGTGTGAAAGCCCCCCTAAGACTGATTAATAAAGGGAAAGAGTGTTAAATTGTTAGTATTAGATTTGGGGTCAGGGTTTGGGTTAGAGGTTAGGTCTAGGGTCTATTTAGGTCTATTATAGGTTAGAAATTAAAAATGCTTACTGTTTGGAGTTAATGCTCTGTTATTCTAGACTATAGTTGCCTGTTTTGAATTTAAAGCTGAAATCACCTTAATCACCAAAATCAACTTAAGGGTCATAAGTCTCTTTACATAACTTTTATGAGCCATACTGTGTAGATGCAAACATGAACCTCAGCGTCTGAGCTGTCTGATGTGTGTCCTTGCAGTGTTGATAAGAGGGATTTCCAATATTGCTGCCGGTAGAGTATGTTTGATACATTGTTTATGAGCTCAGTGTGCTACAACTCGGATGGCTGCATCTTTAAGATACTTGAATTAATTTGTGCTATTTATTTTATTAAAATGTCTGTGTTTACACCTAATTTAAAGTTTGTTTTAACCATGGCATTACCAATGTATCAGTGATTTTATGAACAGAATAACCTTTTATGAAAGTACTGTAATAAGTGCTAATTGCAGAGCTTTGCTTTGGATCTAATTAGGATACAGTAAATGTTCATGTAGTGTTTTAGTAAAAGTGACCTGGATGTGCCAGCTCAAACCACGCTGTGCCAACACTTCTCACAACCAGCAATGTGTTATTTTGGTGTGTTTTTGGGGAGCTCTGTGACTGTTGGCAATATTTTTATTATTATTATTATTATTTATTTATTTATTTTTATTATTTTTTTATTTGTAAGTAAGAGAAATTGTAGTGACAGTTTTCTGACAGCCAGCTATTTAATTCCCTCTGAAAACAGAGATAACCTGACATATTCAACAGGCCATTTCAGGTCATTTTGCCCAACTTACCATCATGTCACAATGCCAAATATTATTTTCATTCAGGAGAATGTTTTTTAATAGCAATAAAAGGCTTAAAACATCTAAACAGACTCCAGAATTCTATTTGCGAATCTCATTGAGCTGCGTCTGACCTCTCTGACTTTTGCTTCTTTCTCCTGAGGGTTTCTTAACACAAGGTACCTTACACACACACATACAATCCACAGCATGACACTTCATGTCATTCCACACAGTCTCGCATGAGATTTCAGAGCATAACCTTGTCCTGTTTTGATCTAACCTGAGGTCATTCTTGAAAACTAAAAACTACACTGTAAAACTCCTTGTTTCTTGTCTCTCACAAAAAAAAGAAAAAGAAAGAAAGACCGTGATGGTGTTACTTAGCAACAGCAGAGAGAAAGTATTGAGATTGAAACACATGTTGACAAGTCAGTGTGATTCTTGAATCAAAGAAATAAAAATGTCAACAGCTGACACTTGAAGGGAGTTTTGAATGAATTGCTTTCAGTATTCTTTTGCCTTTGTCAAGCTGTTTTGTTAGTGGTCAACAGTATTGCTGTCCTCATTTAACAGAGCACAGTCATAGAGTTAACGTCACAGAGCACAATGTGTTCTCTTTAGGTCAACCTACAAATGGCTGAAAACAGATTTTACGCAGGTAAAAGAACACAGATACATATGCAAGCTCGGTCTTGTGTGTTGTTGCACAAGAGGCGCTATAGCAGGAATTTGCATAATGCTATTTAATGCTTCTTTTATGGTCTTCTCTTTCAGGTCAAACTTCTAGCAACTTACCTGATAATACCACATTCAGGTTAATGTCAGAAACATTTCAATGCAACTCTGTTGCTCTTTTAAGTACTGAGGTTTGTTACTTGTTACCGCAGAGCGCAAATCAGGTATGTTCAACTGGGCCATGTATTGGCACATAACACGCAGTTGTGTAATTTATATTTCAGGCTTTATAGAGCACTGCAGGCCAATATGTTTTTGATTAAATGCTTGAAATAAGGTCTGTGGTTAACATTTATCTTTGACATAAAATATATCAGTAAAACCATTTTTTTTAAAGCTTTTACTTCTCTTGGAAAAGTGGCTAAGTGGGACTACAGAGGTTGCCAGGGACATTACACATTATTACACTGAATAGGTAAACTCAATGTTAGGCTGCATAGATTTGGTCAGCCGGAACCGGGAACACTTCCCATAAATCCTGATGTACAGTACTTGTTACATCATAGGTCTATGCTAATATTAGTCTCTCTGTTTATCCCGAGGTTTACCGCAGTCCACCGGATCCAGGCCGTATCCAGATCTGATGAAGGCCCTGCGCCAGGACACAACGACAACGCAGTTCTGAAGTGTCAACTAGTCTCTCCCTGTGAAGGCCTCCTTCCCTTCCCTTTATCCCTGTACAGATAAAACGTTGTCTGGATAATTACGGTTCACGTGGCTATGCAGAAGCAATGAATAATTCTTTATTAATTTTTTTTAAGGCCAGACAATTAGTTTGTTGAGGGTTGGTTTGTAAAGAAGGACTACAAGCCTGCGCACATATATATTCAAACGCGCATACCTATAGACTAAACACGTGATGCGCACGCCGTTGGCGTTTTCGCGGGTTTGCGTTTTTTGAGGTTTGCACAGAGATAACCTTTTTTTTTTTTTTTAATGTCAAGGCTTGCACCTTGGAATCTATTTCAGGGTTTGCGTTCTCGAGGCACCAGGCACTGTTTTGTGTGGATGAGCGTTGAGTGTTTTCTGTTAGAACGGTGTCGTGTTAGCGGCCTCTACGTCAATAACTAATGATCTTTGCAACGAAAGTGAATCAATCAATCAAAACTAACTTTAGCTGGACAATAACTTTATTCTAGAGCTGCTGTAAAGCCAAAATAGTCTATGTTACTGTAATTTCCTATTATCACTGTAAAGCGGCTTTGAAACAATCTATATTGTTAAAAGCGCTATATAAATGAAGGTGACTTGACTTGACTTTACTATAATTGTTCTTTTGCAAACTATTCTAACTCAAACTTTCAGGGAAAACGTTTTTAGATCAAGACTGAAAGAGTTGGAAGCTTAGAGATGGTGACATTGAAGACAGGCAACTGTGGTGTAGTTTGTTTATAGCTACGTTTAGCTTTTTACTTCTGGCGATTTTATTTAGGCTTCAAAATTGAAGTGTTCACTTTTGAAGATTATTATGATGAACAACTTTTGTTGGTCACTGAGCGTATTTTCTGCAATAATCCAAAAGCCAATGGAAAAATCCTGTTTGGCTTTTGTCGAGTGAACCAGGGTGTTACCAACTTCCGGGTTGGCCGACAAAAATATGTCCTCACTGCTGCGCTCTACACTCACCTAAAGGATTATTAGGAACACCTGTTCAATTTCTCATTAATGCAATTATCTAATCAACCAATCACATGGCAGTTGCTTCAATGCATTTAGGGGTGTGGTCCTGGTCACAACAATCTCCTGAACTCCAAACTGAATGTCAGAATGGGAAAGAAAGGTGATTTAAGCAATTTTGAGCATGGCATGTTTGTTGGTGCCAGACAGGCCGGTCTGAGTATTTCACAATCTGCTCAGTTACTGGGATTTTCACGCACAACCATTTCTAGGGTTTACAAAGAATGGTGTGAAAAGGGAAAAACATCCAGTATGTGGCAGTCCTGTGGGCGAAAATGCCTTGTTGATGCTAGAGGTCAGAGGAGAATGGGCCGACTGATTCAAGCTGATAGAAGAGCAACTTTGACTGAAATAACCACTCGTTACAACCGAGGTATGCAGCAAAGCATTTGTGAAGCCACAACACGCACAACCTTGAGGTGGATGGGCTACAACAGCAGAAGACCCCACCGGGTACCACTCATCTCCACTACAAATAGGAAAAAGAGGCTACAATTTGCTAAAAAATGCTGTATGCTCTATGACTTTGCTGGAAAAATGTTGCCTGGTCTGATGAGTCTCGGTTTCTGTTGAGACATTCAGATGGTAGAGTCAGAATTTGGCGTAAACAGAATGAGAACATGGATCCATCATGCCTTGTTACCACTGTGCAGGCTGGTGGTGGTGGTGTAATGGTGTGGGGGATGTTTTCTTGGCACACTTTAGGCCCCTTAGTGCCAATTGGACATCGTTTAAATGCCACGGCCTACCTGAGCATTGTTTCTGACCATGTGTATCCCTTTATGACCACCATGTACCCATCCTCTGATGGCTACTTCCAGCAGGATAATGCACCATGTCACAAAGCTCGAATCATTTCAAATTGGTTTCTTTAACATGACAATGAGTTCACTGTACTAAAATGGCCCCCACAGTCACCAGATCTCAACCCAATAGAGCATCTTTGGGATGTGGTGGAACGGGAGCTTCGTGCCCTGGATGTGCATCCCACAAATCTCCATCAACTGCAAGATGCTATCCTATCAATATGGGCCAACATTTCTAAAGAATGCTTTCAGCACCTTGTTGAATCAATGCCACGTAGAATTAAGGCAGTTCTGAAGGCGAAAGGGGGTCAAACACAGTATTAGTATGGTGTTCCTAATAATCCTTTAGGTGAGTGTATAGTTGTCTAAAATGAACAGAACACCCACAAAAATGGGATATCTGTCAAATGAAGGCATTTTGTATGCAAACACTTACAGTTTAGACTGCTCCATTGATTATGCTGTGCACAAACTAGTATTTTCATGACAGTGCAGACTCCCCCAGTGCAGAAATGTAACAACAGGTCAGCTCTTTACAGGATAGGATATATTAAGTAAGATAATATTATGATAGTAATAAGGTTCATACAGTAATGGGCTACATGAACATTTGGTCAGGACACCACTTTGTCTTAATAATCCTTTTCAAAAAGTGAGGATAGAACAAAAGAATCAACACAGAAGAATTGCATAGACTGCACCCCCATATACTCCATCAGTAGTTCTTGTCAGTGGGGCTATATCCTTTCACATTTCTTGTTTATTGATCTTTATCTTATATTAGGCCATGAAGAGGTATAAACATTATTTTTGTAGATACCCTTCCTTCATAAAAGCTTGTGTAAGGTCTGTGTAATGCATGAATTTCATTGCACTATAGGCGTTACAACTGTAGAGAAGCATGTTAGAATTACTGTATCTTGAGCCTTCTACTCTGCAGCTTTTCTATTTCCCACATGTAAAGGTCTCTCAGGGACTATTTAACGGATCACAGCCATAGACGCTTTCATGCACTGAAAAGTGTGAGTTTAAAGCCTCAGATTACCTGTGAACAACCAACAAGAATAGTATTATTCTGAATGCTTGAAAGTACTTATGGTGAAGTTTGTTTTTTTCCTGCATGTCTTACTGTCACAAAACCAACTCCAACCACGGTGTGGGCATTTCCACAGCTCAGCTGAGTTAGTGTCAGAAGAAAAGCCCATCTCCCAACTGGGGGCTTGTCCGAGATCCTTCTGGAGATTATCGTAGCCTCCTCTCTAGCCAGTTTCGCAGACAGACCCCGATGCACTGATGTTCTGAGCTCAGGGACTCAACAGCTGTCTGGCGGTCACAACTCCCTCTTTCATGTCGAGTGCTGATGTATTCAACAGTCTCATTCAAAGCACTTGGTTAATTAGAACTCTTGTGTTTTTTAAGTGTGGTGATTCATACCATTACCTTTGCCCCCTCAGTCATTTTGAAGGATGGCTTGCTAAATGAAAATGGATTAATTAACATTGATAACTTTTTTCAGCTATTTTTCTCTTCCAATCTTCTGTGGGAATGCAAGAAAAGTCTAGCTTGCCTTCTGTCCATCTTCTCTTGACCCACTTGCAGGTATTGATTCAAGATTACAAACAGCCACAGTGATGGCTCAATTCTCACTGAGCAACTAACTTCTAGAAAGCCAGGCAGCTACTGTGAGTTGTAGTGGTCAATTAATGTGGAGAATGAATGGTCATGTCAGTCTGTCCGATGTTTTTGGGTCTTATTGTCAACACAGCAAATGTTTTTTATTTGTAATCGAATACATTCCTCCTGTGACCTGGACTCATTATGCTTGACTTTTCTTCTGAGGTTTCCAGGAACTGGAATGTCAAGACCTGAGCAATCCCTGGAATATTTATGAACCCCCATGGTCCCAAATGAGACAAAACAGGCTTTGAACAATCGACTTTTTAACGTTTAGTGATTTACTCTCCACTTCTAAACATAATTAAGTGTGGATCGACAGTAAATGGTTATAATTATAATAATTATAATTAAAATAATGATTATATTTCTTAGAAAAGAGGCGAGTGGAGAAGATCAGTTCTTTACAATGTGGGAAAGTGACTAAAAATGGGCCTTTCTCAAATGTGTTGTTTCTTTTTCAAAATTACTGGTGTTTTGCTTCACACACACACACACACACACACACACACACACACACACACACACATATATATTAATAATTCACTAACCATACTTATCAAAAGCTTTTCAAAGAGGGGTATTGACTACAAAAGCCTGAACCGACTAATTGCCTGGACAAAAATGCTGTTATCCTGCTGTTTATTATCTTATGCAGCTCTCGTCTTATCAGTATCACAAAGTGAGGGGAGATGCTTGTAATGTGGGATTCTTTTGGATATCCATATGTGCTCTCCAAAATTTGTCAAAATACTTATACCAGTCCCTCTCCAACCTCTAAACCCTCTCCAGTCTAAATGGTGGTTTACACGACACCATTTTTAACTAAAAATGGAACACTTTTTATGTTTTTGGCCATTCATTTACACAACCACAGTGTTTTGTGGGCCTGAAAATGCAAACTTTTTAAACGGGTATCAAAGTGCACGTTTTTGAAAACGATACCGTTATTGTTTCCGTTTAAACTACAAGAATTTGATTTGTGAAAACAGTGACATCATTCAAATGCTTATTTAGTGTTCAGTCGATAGGCATGCAGTTCCTCTTCAGTTGGTCTCTCGACGCCACGTCGGGGACCGACGAACAGGAATCTTGCTAGAGAGGCCAATCTACTTCGGTGAAACTAAACGAGCCAATACACTTTGGCGTGCAGTCATTTGCATCAGCTGTTCAGCCACGCAGCGCAGGTATATAATGAGCAGAAGGTGCGATTGCACTTCAGCTTTTTGCTTTGGAGCAGAGCGTTTCGATGCTGTTCTCTTCAGTGAGTGTTTATATTAAACGAGCAAGCTCTCCAGGTGGATCTCTCACGTCTGGTGCAGGCGATACAGCGTGGCATTGGGGTCAACTTTTCTCTCTCTCTCTTTGTGTTTGTGTTGTTTGTCACTGAGCAAAACAAAAAGGCTATTCTTACAGCTGGTACGGTGCGCCAAGATCGCTGAAAAGCCGTTCTTATGGCTGGTAAGATCGCCACGAGAGAGAGACACTTCCCTGTCTGTGTTCGCTATGACCGTTCTCCTGCGTTCTTCAGCACCAAGGAGAGCAGTCTCCTGAAAGAGCTTACACGGGTAAAGCGCGTCTTTTTTTAAAGATGTCACTCTACCTGTGTGTTTCTGGATGCGGTTGTTACCTGGGATCGCGGACGGTCACGAACGGTCGTGGATGAGTCATGTACCCATTGGGGAAGATAACCATCTCGGAGCTACGATCGAGACTCTCGTTCCTGCAAAGGGGCGAAGTCCCAGCGCCTCTGCCACGATCCTCAGAGGGTTACTTCAGGCAGTAGTGCGGGTGACCTGAGGATCACGGTGAGTGCGCTTCCTTAGGGGAACTAACCCCCTAGGAAACCTCATCCCTCCCACGCTCCGCAGCCAGTAGAGCCGCAGAGGGAACGCGCTGGACCATCCACGAGGTGTGTACCAGCCGTATCCTTCGGCGCTCCCCAAGATGATCTGATGTTGATCGCTTCATCAGAGGGTGGGGCAGACTTCTCCAGGGATGACGATTTGGCTGCGCTGCCCCCTTCTGGAGTGGCAGCGTTGCCCGAGTCGGACCCGAAAATGATGGCAATGCTTTCTCGGGCCGCCAACAAGACCGGGCTTTTGTGGAACCCTCCACCATGTCCCGAGCCCTTAAGGCTAAGATGATTGGTTTCTCGGGGTGGCCCGTGCTCGTTCTCAGCAAGCCACCCCGGTTCCTTTCTTACCAGAGGTGCATGAAGAGCTCACTGGGTCATGGACGGCACCTTTCACTGCCAGAAACCGTCCCGACTGCTCCTCCTCCCTCACCACCTTTGATGGCGGACCGGCTAAGGGTTACATGTGCATCCCTCCAGTGGAGCGGGCTGTTGCTATGCAACTGTGCCCTAATTCCATCTGGCGCAGAGTGCCGTGTCTTTCTTCCCTGGCCTGTAAACACTTGTCGGACTTAACCGGCAAGGCTTACAAGGCCTGGGGGGAAGCTGCTTCTGCCTTACACGTTGCAGGTTCATCAGGCCAAGCGATCTTGGACCTGCGAGTTTTGAAGCGGAGCCTTCACAAGCTACCGTTCAAAATGCTCACGCAGAAACGCATTTTCGAATGCATCCATCCCCGAGATTGGTTTACAGTGATCGACCTGAAGGACGCGTACTTCAATGTCTCGATTCTTCCTTGACACAGGCCGTTTCTGCGCTTTGTGTTCGAGAGTCGAGCATATCAGTACAAGGTCTCCCCGTGTCTTCACAAAAGTCATGGAGGGGCCCCATTGTTCCCATGAGAGAACAGGGCGTTCTCATCCTCAACTATCTCAACGACTGGCTCATACTAGCACACTCTCGAGATCAGTTATGCAAACATAGAGACCTCATGCTCAGGCACCTCAGTCGGTTGGGGTATCAGGTCAACTGGGAAAAGAGCAAACTCTCCCCCATGCAGTAGATCTCTTTTCTCGATATGGAGTTGGATTCGGTCACGCAGACAGCGCGCCTCACAGAGGAACGCGCTCAGTTAGTGCTGAACTGCTTGAACATGTTCAAAGGCAGGACGGCGGTCCCAATAAAAAAAATTCAGAGGCTCCTGGGGCATATGGCAGCGGCAGCAGTGGTAACACCTTTCGGGCTGCTCCATATGAGACCGCTTCAGCACTGGCTTCACGGCCGAGTCCCGAGATGGGCGTGGCATCACGGCACTCACCAGGTGACAATCACACCGGCGTGCCGCCAGGCCTTCAGCCTGTGGTCAGACCCCTCATTCCTGCGGGCAGGAGTGACCTTGGAACAGGTATCCAGGCATGCTGTGGTGTTCTGAGATGCCCCTGGAGGAGGCAGACCCAGCCCTGGCTTTGCTCTGTCCCCTCCGCGCACTGCGACTGTACGTGGACAGAACTCAAAGCTTCAGGACCTCAGACCAGCTCTTTGTCTGTTACGGAGGCCAGCAGAAGGGAAAGGCTGTCTCTAAGCTGAGGATGGCCCACTGGATAGTGGTTGCCATCGCCTTGGCTTACCAAGCACAAGGCGTGCCCTGCCCGCTCAGGTTGCATGCTCACTCCACGAGAGGCGTTGCATCCTCCTGGGCGCTGGCACGTGGCGCCTCACTAACAGATGTAGAGCTGCGGGCTGGGCGACACCCAACACGTTCGCTAGATATTATAGCCTACGTGTAGAGCCAATCTCCTCCCGTGTTCTCACCCTAAACGGGTAGAAGCACCGAGAGGCCCGGCTCTGTCAGCCCCTTATTGCTTCTGAGTGAAAAACCTGTTGAGTCCTCCAACACCCTCGGCCCGGACATGGCGGAGCGTCCAGCGCCAGTGCCCGGTTGCATAAAGCACCTTAAGTTTTTTCCTTAAGTATGATACTTAAGGGGCGATTTCCCCTTACCTAAGAGAATAACTTAAGGGTGTTGCATATAATCTATTAAACGGTTCTCTTAGGTAAGGGAAACATTTAAGTGTTTCACGACAGCGATCCTGGATTCACGTTATAAAAGTCTGTTGTTGCCATAGATACGCAAAACACTAACACTAACACTTTCGCAGTTTCATCAAATAAAGTAGGCTAGGATATCGGAATGGATAAAGAAAACAAAAAAAGAAAGCCTAATTGGACAGAGGAGGTGAAATGCATTCTTCTTGACGAATATGGTAAAAGAAAAACTATTTTTGACCGTTGCGTTTAAATGACGGGAAAGCCACCACAACCCGGTGAACCACTCTGTTGACAGACGATTTATGCACGTGGAAAACATCTCCCACTAATATTGCGCGTCGATCAAATCGGTATTCCAGCAAAAAAAAATTATCGCTAAGATGGTCCAAAGGGTTCTCCCTATCCCTAAAAATTATTCTTGGCACATGATCTTCAGCTGGTTCCATAAATTCAGCCATGTCGTCTTATTTTTGTCCGCGTTACTCTTAAGGTTACGATTTCCAAACCTTAAGTTATACTTAGGGAAATGACCGTTAAGGGGTTTTATGCAACACTTGACGCTTTTTAAGGGATTACTTAAGTGAAAAAACAGCGGAATTCTAAGTGTTTATGGCATTTCACTTAAAGAAACCCTTAAGTAACACTTAAGGTTTTTTTTTCTGCAACACCCTTAGGTTTAAGGGAAACATAAGGGAGAATTTAAGGGAAAATTAGACTTAAGGTGCTTTATGCAACCGGGCACAGGCCTTTATCTGTTGAATCCTTGAGAACCGGGTCTAAGCTGGGTTCCATATGTGTGACCCTGCGGTGTTTTCTTCCACGGCTGATCCTAAACGGAAGTCTTTCCCTTGGGCTAAGTCACCCAGTATTTCATATGCAGTACAACCTTCGGGTTAGTCTATATATGTATATCTCCACATAACTCTCACTGTATGGGTTATCACGGAACAAGAGTGACAGATATACTCTATGTAAGCCCTCTCCTATCATCCTTCCAGGCAAGAAGGGGCAAGAGGCTTGCACAGGGTGCTGGATGGGGTCAGCAGTTGTGGCCCTTTGTTAGGGATTCCAATTCGGTCCCCAACTACTGGCCTGGCATGCATAATACAGTCATAATTTTAATCGTTTTTGGTGAATCCGTGTGAATGGGGATCTTTTTGACTATTGTCGTCTGTACGGAAAAAAAAGCAAAATAATATGTTGTGTAAACATACCCTAATATTAAACTTCCTGGATTGACTGCAGATCCTCAAATCTACCCTATTGGAAGATCAGTGAGTGCTGGGTCTGCGGCAGTGCTCCCTGTAACCTTCGGGTCTTCCAGAGTGTTAACCAGATTCGCGGCCATCAGATGAGGACAGGAAATGACCGCATCCAGAAACACACAGACGTTTTTTTTTCTTAAAAAAAAAAAAACGCTTGCCATCTGTACTTGCTCTTTTAGGGAAATCTGCTCTTTTTAGCTTAAGGGCCAAGGGGGCAATCGCTGCACTTATCCATGCAGTGAACTCGAAGGCTAAAATAATCAAAAGAAAAAAGAATAATTAAAAGTTAGTATTCTTTTAAAAGTTTAGAATAAAAAATAAAATAAAATACAGTACAAATAGTCGGACGAACAGTGGCACAGTGCTCATTTAGTAAATGCACAGCTAAACAGATGTGTTTTGAGTCTGGATTTGAATGTGACTACTGTAGGAGCACATCTGATCTCTTCTGGAAGGTGTTTCCAGCTGCGGCTGGCATAGTAGCTAAAAGCAGACTCACCTTGCTTAGAGTGAACCCTTGGTATTTCTAGCTGATGTGATCCTAATGATCTGAGTGATCTGTTGGGTTTATATTCAGTGAGCATATCTGCAATGTATTGAGGTCCTAGGCCATTGAATGATTTATATACCAGTAATAATACTCTAAAAGCAATCCTAAATGTAACCAGTGTATACTTTCTCTCCAGCAAGAAAGATCTCCTCTCGATTGCAAGCTCTTTTAGAAGCAGTAAATGCTCTTATTGAGGCGATTGGTAGAGAGTGATAGTTGTACGCAAGTACTCGGCTCGGAAGAAAATTTTTGGATGAGTGGATGTATGCCATCATCTTATAGACCAGTGTGTACAGGGAAGTGGCTTGGCATGCAAATTCCATTTGCCAATTTCATTGTAATGGGTAAGAGTAATGGGTGTTAATCTTGATCTGTAAGAGGACATAATCAATTGGTTCTTCAACATGTCCTCTATTAAGTTGATGTAACCCCTCTGGGTTGATCTGAGCTGCGGCTCCTTTAGAGTTCATGCCAAACATTAAATCTCTTCCTCCTACACAGGGTGGCAGAAATACAGGTTAATCTGAGCTCACCGGCTGCTGCAGACACAAGATTTAAGGCTCTGACTGGGCCAGCCAGGGATTCTTGAGTGAACAACTGTGAATTACTTTAACAGGTGTGAATCTCTGTATGTGTGTGACCTTCTCTACAATGTAGCAGTTTGTGCACAAGTTGTGATGTCTTGCCTAATTTGTTTATGCCTAATACCCGTTTCACATTTACCTTTACTCATCTGACATTTATTCAACTTGCCAACAAGTGATCCAAGAGAGCCAACTGTTCTCTTTATTGTGTTTGCAGAATTCTAGAACAGAGTGTGTGAGGGGTGCGGAGTGGAATATGCAGAGAGTCAAGTTGTGTGATTGTGCTTATATTCAGTACAACAGCACTCTTGCTTTTGTGATTTTGCTTAAATATAACTTGTCTTGAACACCTGACACATTGTGTGTAGGACATTGAATTCTCATCTGTCTGTCAAACACTGCATATTTGCATGGAGACCTTCTTTCCAAAAATGGATGTTGAATATATGTTAGTGAGAATGTTGGAGAGAAGCCAAACCATGCAGCATTTTCGGATGACAAGGGTGAGATGTGTTAGTAATGTAGCATGAAATCAGTAGGGTAAATAAAGCTGTCTGTTATCTCTCTACCATGTGATGAGGCAGAAGCCAAAGGATTTAATAGGACTTACTCAAGAGGGAGTTGATGCCCGCAGGAGAATGCAAACGTCTTCCTGTCAAAAAAACGTCAGACAGCTCCTTACTTTCTCTCCTGGCTTATTCACCGTGGTCCTAATTCCTCACCGAGCGACTGCAGAGATAAGTGATTTAGTTTGCATTAGATTGTTGAAACAGTTTTCAACATAGTTGACATAGTGACATTGCATATTTGTTGCATACATGTATGTCACTTCCTGTCACAAATAATTGTTCACTGCACTGTTTTTTTTATGGAAAAATCCCTACGTAGGGAACGTGTTATCATGAGTAAGAATGTATTTTACGTAAAATGCATTTCTACCATACATACATTAATTATGTTTGCATAGACACTAAAACATACAATACAGATGTATTGACAGCATCTAAAACGTGAATCATTTATGTGTGAACAGCCTTACAGATGTGCAAATGTTTTCAAATCTTTATTTAATATATGAGTATTTAATTAATGGAATTAAGTGGTTGATTGTATGGTAACATTTTACAATAAGGTTCATTAGTTAACATTAGTTAACTACATTGTTAACATGAACTAATAATGCACTGCACATATACAGCATTTGTTAGTCTTTGTTAATGTTAATTTAAACATTCACTAAATCTTTATTAAAATCGTCTTAACATTAGTTAATGCACTGTGAACTAACATGAACAAACAATGAACAGCTGTATTTTTTATTAACTAACCTTAACAAAGATGAACAAAAAGTAACAAATGTATTATTGCTCATGGTTAGTTAATGTTAGTTAATACATTAACTAATGTTTAATAAATTAACCTTATTGTAAAGTGTTGCCGATTATATTTTATTAATCATCAATGACATCATATGTTTTCAAATGCATTTATTAAACACAGTATTTACTTAATTTGAAATGATAACATTTAACTTTGTTCTGTGTGACTTCTGGGGCCACCTCGTTTCAAAGGATTATGTAATTTTAAACAAGACTAAACAATTTTAAAATTAATTAATTTATATATTTATATTAAATAATTATGTTTAACCTTTACTTATATTCCCACACGTTTTGATCAACATGCATGACTTTTTCATTTGTTTGTGATGAGGTATTCTTTAGAGATTGCACTTACAAAAGAGCAATTTCTTATCAATTAAATAATTTAGAGCTCAACAAAAAATGTATATTCACTTTTTTCCCAGGCCTGTAAGTCATATTTTCAAAATCCTCTTATGCTTCCAGGTTTTCCATGACTGTGGGAACCCTGTTTATTAGACCATGTTTATTAGACCAAGAGACAGGAGCATTTCCTGTGGCACTGAACAGAATACAGTCAAGAGTTCAAACTCTTGAAAATAAATTAAGACACAAATCTGTCTTTTATGTTTGAACATGTTTTATGAAACCAAAAAAATAAAATAAACAACACACATTTCACTTCTCATTTACTGGTACATGTATGGAATTATACAAAAATTGTCAACACTTTTTTCTTTAAATATTTAGTATGTTTATTTATTTATTTTTAGATTTAATAATTAGATTATACAATACAGACCCAGACTCATGAACCTTCTGCAGTTCCTTTCTTAATCCTGTTCTGAGTGATCAGTTTGATCATATGAAGAGATATTTCTATCCTAATAAGAGTGGTCTCAGGATGACAATGGTCCCATGCAAATCACATGAGACGTTACTGAATGATTTGATGAGTATCATGAAAATAAAATGAATCATATGCTATGGCCTTCACAGTCACCAGATCTCAACCCATTTACATTTCACATTTAATGCATTCAGCAGATGATTTTATCCACAGTGACTTACATTGCATTCAAGGTATCAAGGTTTTTTTGTTCGTTTTTTTAAATCAGTCCATGCATTCCCTGGGAATTCAACCCATGACCTTGTTGTTTATATCACTATGCTTAACTGTTTGAGCTACAGGAATGAACAGAAAAAATTGAACACACATGGGAGATTTTGGGCCGATGTGTTAGACAGCGCTTTCCACCATCATCATCAAAACAGCAAAATATTGTTTAGACAAATGGTGTTCCATCCCTCCAGTAGAGTTCCAAAGTCTGTAGAATCAATACTGTGAACTGAAGCAGTTCTGGCGACGTGGTGGCCTAAAGCCCAATTCACACTGCTGGCGACTTTGTCACTGTATGTCGCTGGTCTCTGTACTGTGAAGATGCTTGTGGTGTCCCAGTGCTGTTGCTCTAATGTTATTGGTAGACTGCACATCTGGCCATATCTTCAGAAAATACAATCACAAATGAATGATCTATAAAACTAAGATATCATTCTAATTTGACTGGGAATTAGACTTAAAATAATTAAAAGTAGCATTCTGGAGAGTGTTGTTATATAATCTACAGCAGTGCTCAGGGCATTAAATCATTAACCAGATAAATGATCGATCAATCAATCACTCATAATGTTTTTTTTAAATAGTATGTTTTTTAAAATTACTAAAACATTAATCAATTTTCTTGTCCCTAATAATCAACATAATACAGGGGAAACTGTAAAATGAACTGCAGCAGTGCTAAATTTTTCACTACATCATATAATTAACAACACAAAATATCCAATGTATGAATCAAACTTGCAAAGACTACAGACAGTTTCTTTTCCATGCATAATTTTATTATATCCATGTATGTGGTTACTGACAAATAGGCCTAATATTAAACAGTGAAATCGCTCCGGAACTCTGTCCTGTCTTGCCTGCACTAGAAATTTGCTGCTTATTTGCATAAAGTTGAAATTTCTGAACTTTTGTTGCGTGACTCCTGTCCCTTGACTCCTGCATTCTGTCGCCAGCGGTCACTTTTGCTCGTGTTGCCGAGATTTGAATGATGGGGATCATGTTGCTTTGTTGTGCCGTGTCGCTGGTGGTGTGAATGGAGCTAAAGACATTTAGGTTGTTATTTTTCCTTTAATTTATAGCCCATCTGTGTGAATGATTTAAAAAGTATATCTCACATACATCAGGTACGTTTTTTGTTTTCTTCTTGGCATCACTTCAAGCTGAATCTCTTTTGGGCAACTCTGTTTTGTGGACCATATTATGTTACTGCCAGGTCCTGCCACCTCATTCTCCACAGCATAGGCCTAAGGCAAATTATCAACATCTACTCTACCGAGCTCCAGGCTCAGTCTTTTCTGGAAACTCTTTCATTGCCGGACAACCAGCATCTGCCACACACCCCGTTGGGGGCTTTTAAAATACTGTTTGTTTTCAACCTCCAGAAATTCTCTCACATTACTCTTCTCAGGTCTCTTCACTGACTGCCAATATCTGCAAGAATTCAGTTCGAAACACCATTCTTGGCTCACACTGCTGCCAATGCTCCCTCTGCCCCCATTACCTTCATGCCGTCATTGAGCTGTGTGTCTCTCCACATGAAGAGTTCCTGCCTGTTTAGCTCCAAAAACTTCTTTATCCTTGTTTTTGACATTGCATAGTATTAATACATTACAGCTCAAAACTTTTACATTCCCATATTTTCCTGTTTCTTACTGTAAAGCTGCTTTGAAACAATCTGTATTGTATTAAGCAATATATAGATAAATGTGATTTGACTTGTTTGGAAGGACATACTGTAGAGCTGCTTTATAGCTGAATTGAATTTGTATCATAATTGATGAACTTTGCAACATTACCACTGTTATGGAAGTGAAATGAATCAACGTTGAACTTACTTGAGCTGAATAATGAAACAATTGCCTTCTGTAGAAATGTTTATAGATGACTTGAACTCATTTCATAATCAATAAATCAACATTGACTCTGTTATTGAACTGAATCAACATTGAACTGACTTGAGCTGAATAATGAAACGGGTTGTCTTCTGTAGAGCTGCTTTATATATTTGACAAACTTTGCAACATTAACACTGTTATTTAACTAAATTGAACATAACTAAAGTGAGCTGAATAATGACAGTTGTCTTTTGTAGAGCTGCTTTACAGCTGACATTGATTCCGTTTCATAATTGCTTGATTTTTCAACATTAACATGTTATTTTCCTATTTATTACTGCAAAGCTGCTTTGAAACAATCCATATTGTATAAAGCAATGTGTAGATAAATGTGACTTGACTTGTTTGGAAGGACATACAATTCTGCCTCCAATGCTGACAAATAACTGTATTTTGTACCATTCTAATAAAAAGCCTCAAAATTATTCACGGCATCACAAGATTCAAAGCGATGAGAGAATAGAAAAATTGTACACCACAGAAGCTTAAATGAAAAAATAATGTGTAGAAATGCAACACTGTAACTTCGGATAGATATTCAGCACTGAACTGATTCATGTTCCTTTGACCATTGCTGACTCGCGCCTCCTACAAGCTCTGAAAACAAATGGCCCTCCTGTAAACAGGCTGTTTGTAGATACGGCCAGCTAAGCCTGAACACAAGATGTCCTGGGGAATTTGGGGAGCAAGGGATGTTGATAGGTCATGAGAGAGAAAGAGAGAGAGAGTGATTTCAACACAAGATAGAGTGCAGTTCAAGCTCTGTTAAAGTGAAATGAAAAACATTTCCCTCCACTGTCCTCACATCCACCATCTGACCTCTATGGACACTGGATTGTTTTTTTTGTGTGTGTGTGTGTGTTTTGCAGGGCTTAGTGAATTGTTAGGAATGGTAGTTGGGGAAATTATAGAGTAAAAATCTATCAGTGTGCAACAACTGACCTTACTGATGGCAAGCGTAATAAATCATCACTTGTGAATTCTGGGTCCAAAAGCTGCTGACGTGCTTGTACTAGTATGTTGCTAATCTTTGAGCATGACAATGAAATATTCCTTACAGGATTAGTTTGGCCAAAAAATTATGTCTCTATTTACACACCCTGATGTCATTAAGTGAAGTTTGCTTAACTTTTCTCTGTGGAAGACAAAAGAAGAGGATGTAAAAATGGCCTTTCCCATAAAATGTCTCTATCTGTCTATCTGGCAGTCAGTCAGTCCGTCCGTCCGTCCGTCCATCCATCCATCCATCCATCCATCCATCCATCCATCCATCACATCAGTAGTGTGAAAATTAAAAATGATCTAAGACTGCATCATCCACAGTCCTGTTTCCATTCATGTAAAATTAAATACCTAACTTGACTAAGTTCCATGAAAGCATATAGCCTCCAAAAGCTCCTGTTCGTAAACAATTTCAGTTCCATAAAAGGGTATATTTCTAAGTGAAACAGGAAAAAAGTACAGAAAGAATTGATTGGATCTTGAAAGTGACCATTCCACACCAGAATGGAGCCAGACTAATTATGAATGAATGCCTAAATAGTGATTTGGCTGCATGGCCTGGCTGCAAGTGATGTCAGTGGAAAGGAAAGTTGTTTCAGTTATTGTTTTTAATGTTTTTTTATTAAAGGTTGTGAGGTGAATTGTTTTTCTGTGGAATAACATGCACCAATGAATCATTCACAATACGACTAGGAACATACACTGAGAAAATGTTAATTTCATGTTGACTTTACAGCATGAATGTTAACCATATGGGTATATTCCTACTTTTTAGAAGCCATATGACAGCTTTGCATGAGAAACAGACTGAAATATGCAGGCGAGTGAATGATGAGAGAACTATTTCTTAACACACTGTCATTAATATAATATATATGTTTGGAATAAGATTTCTTATGCTCACCAAAGCTGCATTCATTTGATCAATAAAAACAATAATATTGTGACATATTACTATAATTTTAAATAACTGTTTTCTATTTAAATATATAAAATGTTTTAATTTTGCTGTGATGTCAACGCTGAATTTTCAGCATCATTACTCCAGTATTCAGTCACATGATCTTTCATAAATCATTCTAATATGCTGATTTGGTCTTATTATTATCGATTTTAAAAGTTAAAAGTTAAAAACAGTTTTGTTTTTTTGTGTGTGTGTGTGGAAACCATGAAACACAAAGATTCAAAAGTATTTTTTAGTTATTTTTATTATTATTAAAAATTCTAAAGAAATTAATACTTTTATTCAGCAAGGACATATTAAATTGTGAATTGTGACATCAAAAATAAAGACAGTTATATGTTTACAAAAGATTTTTTTAAATATCAGTTTTCACAGATATATAACGCAGAAAAAAACAGTTCTGAACATTGATAATAAGAAGAACCGTTATTATTAATTGATCATCAATAATAATTGAGCACCAAATAAGCATTTTAGAATGATTTCTGAAGAATCGCATGATGCTGAAGACTGGAGTAAGGAATTCTGATGTTTTTACTGCATGTTTGATCAAATAAATTGCAGCCTTGGTGAGCATAAGAGACTTCTTTCAAAATAATTAAAATATCATTTAATTCTTAATTATTCCAATCTTTTAGTGTTTACTTCAGAAAAGTTTTGAAGTGTCATTGTAAAAAGAACACGATTTTCAGTAAAACATTAACACACAGTTTACAATTAAGCCCACTGTTACTATCCTGTTTGATTGAAATGTTTCAGTTTGCAGCTTTTCCTGAAGTATCAGGGTCTCAGGCTGCCAAGTAACATCAACCCAAATGATGTGAACACTGTGCTCATTATGTAGCCCTGCTGCCCTGCTGTTTTTCACCAGCACTACAGTGGACAGATGGTCACACTGACCAGCTATTTCCTGGTCACCTGAGCAGCGAGGAGCGGCTCACTTTGAGCTGGGTTCCTGCCTGCCTCCGTGGGTCCTGGGAAGGGTCAACGCGAGCCAGCATGTGAAAGGAGCCATACTGCCATATTTGTTATTCCAGCAAAGTCTTCTGGTTGAGAATAGGCCACCAACATCTTTTTGTGAATGAGGAACGTAAGGTTTACATGGTCTAATAAAATCTCAACAAAGCATTCGAATTACGTTGTACTTCACTGGCTTGAAACGGCCACCAAAGCCAGCGAATATTAAGTGAGGTATTCCTAGCAACCGAATGCAGCAACAAAGATGTTTATGAGTGATTAACCAGCGTTCTGGTCGATGTTTAAAGCATCGCATTGTTCATTTGATCCTGAAGGATAAACAACAATGTTGGAAAACACCCAGAGCCTTTATTCGTCAAGAAACGAGACGGTTTTCAGAGCAGATGTTCCTGTTTTACAGGAGTCTCCGGGAGATAAGGTTTGAATTATGAAGGGAAATATTTATCCAGGCAGAGGAATATTACTCTTCCCCGTCACTCGGCCACACATTCTCAGAGGCAAGACAATATCCAGGGGAAGTGGGGGAGTTAACCTCATTTGTTGCCAGGGGTGATAAAACTAACCCAAGATCAGCCAGTCAGATATACAATGACAAATATGTGTCTCTGACTGCTTATATATATAGTATCGGTCAAAAGTTTGGAATAATTAAGATTTTGGGTAACACTTTACAATAAGGTTCATTAGTTAACATTGGTTAACCAACATGAACTAACCATGAGCAATACATTTGTTACTGTTTTTGTTCATCTTTGTTAATGTTAGTTTATAAAAATATAGCTGTTCATTGTTTGTTTATGTTAGTTCACAGTGCATTAACTAATGTTAACAAGATTTTTATAAAGTATTAGTAAATGCTGAAATTAACAATAACAAAGATTAAGACATGCTGTATAAGTGCAGTTCACTATTAGTTCATGCTAACTAATGTTAACTAATTAACCTTATTGTAAAGTGTTACCAGATTTTAAAAAAATATATATTTATATAATTTTGAACTTTTTTATGTTCACCAAGGCTGCATTTATTTGATCTCTTCTATTTTTAAAATGTAATTTTTCTGTGATGGCAAATCTGAATTTTCAGCATCATTACTCCAGTCTTCAGTGACACATGATCCTTCAGAAATCATTATAATGATGAAGATTACATTTTTGCTGTTTCATTAATTGTTTTTCCATTTAATATGCCATTTAATTGCAGGTGTAGCAACATCACATCACATTTGTTTTGTAAAACTCTGCATGTGCCTCTAAAGGAACCATGTTTTAAAACCAAACTCATCCTGAGAATTATTCAACTGAGTAAAAAGCGTAACAACTAACCCCATTCTTCCCCATAATGTAGTGCATTGCACAGTCTCTGCATCAACATTGCAACATGCTCTTTAGTACTCTCTGAGATACTAATGTTTTAAATCATATGGTGTTTGATTGCATTTTATTATCACCCCACTGTCATGGCTTATTCACTTCTCTATCATGATATGCATAACTTCAGCTCTTATCCATTGAATAATAATCTTTCGGTGAATAAATCTTATCAGCTGTGAAATTTGGCACTGAGCGTCTGTTGGCTGATGACATATGAAGATAAAATGCCTCAAAACTCTAGTTCTCTTATGTCAGAACGTCAACTGTGATGCTTGAAGTTTTAAATTTCAGTCTAAATAAAGAATAAATGAAATGTCACGACTATATTTGACGTTAATGAAATATCCCATTATCCAGGGCTTCCAAGATGAATTTAAAAAATCATTAAGATATACATTAACACAGATCAAGCTGCTCAACTTACCAGAGGAAAAACACATTTTATCCACCCAGCCGTGAGATTAATGGTTTTATAAACATGATTAATGAGCGTTATTTGTGTTGACAGTCCTTGAGTGACATGTTACAGGTGTGAGGTTGCCCACAACCGCTTCCTCTTAAAAGAGACTTTACAGCTGTCTCATTCATACCAAGCTACCTTCTCCATCAGCGGCAGAACGCTATGACTGGGAGCAAAGCCTTTGACTGTGATGATAAACATTTTCCAGGCTCACAAGGAAAGTTTTTGTTCACTTCCAAATCGTGGAGTGTTCATGGTCCTTAACATTCCCAATGGACTGGCCAAACTGAACAAATAGTTAAGCTGTCATCCAGCGATCAGACACAGCAGCCCAACAGACATTTCGAGAGCAGTTGGCAGGATCTCTGAAAAAAAAAGAAGAAAAAAAAAGAAGAAAAGAAATCAAAGGGATGAAAAACAACTGGAATTGGGCCTCATGTAACGAGAATTTAGTCAAGCTGACAGAATATGTCAGTGGTTTTAACTTCATATCTCAAATTCCTTGATTTTCACCTCTTAATTTATTCCTGGCTTTATTTGATCTTTATTAAAAATAAATTAAAAAAGAGTTAAATGGGTGTTTGTTCAACTATGGACACCTTTGGCCCTGTGGACCTTTAGAAAATAAACTTTCTTAAAACCCACTTTTCACACTCTCACGAGTATATTTCCTTTGTCTGCTATGTCAAACAGTGGACACTCACAGGAGAATTCTGCAATTTTAGTACTTTCTTAACCATCATGAACCAACTACATCTAAAATGTAGTTGAATTCAAATTTTAAACATTTAAGAATAAATCTAAGGCTAATTTAATGGCTAGCATTTTATAAGTCCTAAAAAAAAATTCTTAAAATACAATTAACTTTTATTTTCACACTTAAAGGCATGGTTTCACAGACAGGGTTTATCTTAAGCCCGGATTAGACTTTAGTTCAATTCAGTACATAAAAATAGCTTTTATAAACATGCTTTAGAAAAAAACATTACTGAGACATTATTGATTATCGAGACAAAACAATGGCAGTGACATATTTTACGATAGTCTGGAACTTGTATGTGAAACCAGGGGGACATGTCTCACATTTCATCTTAAGTATGCTCTTCACTGACACAAGTTGCAAGATAAAGAAAAATACATACATACATACATACATACATACATAAATGCAATACACACATAAATAAAATGTTAAATGATAAAGCAGTTTTGCATTTGATTTTGGTCCAGAAAGATCGAAAACATGTTTTCCTCAGGGCAGTCAGTTCTCAGGCGTTCTCTGTCTTACTCAAGGGCACAATGCTGATAGAACAGGACCGTAATCTCAGTAACTCTCCGGTTCATGGATCACTTACGACAGAACAGGCAACCTTTGTGTAAATGGCCCAGTTCCTATAGCACTAGACCTGCAAATTAGTCGGCCAGGAGGGAAACATTTCAAGCCACCAGCATTCCACTGTGGTCTCCTGTCTAGGCCGTAACCTCACCTGTGCTCAGAGACTCAGATCCTGACGCTTGAATCTTGGGACACCTGCATGGAAAGAACTATAGCGAAGTTTTAAAACCAAAGCCAAATTATATAAATGTACTTTTTCCCCTCATATTTTATACTTATAATTGATACATCACAATACTGTGTAATGAACAACTGCTCTAAAACTGCAGACTACAAAGCTACAAGCTACTGATAATTTGAAGTAGTTAAACTACATTCAAGTTTATAGCGCTGACTAGAGTTACCCAGATGAGCCTGTGTTATCACTTTTTACCGGTTGTTATAATATGAATAACATACCGGTTGATGGTGCGATTGACGAATCAGAATCAAGTATTCCACAGATCCGTGTAATAAAGGTATAGTTAACATAACAAAACAGCTACAGTGAGGTATAAAATATTAAAATTAAATTTATTTAAATGGCACAAAAACAATCATTTGAACTGATAAATTTTGTTTAAATACAATACATAAAATAAATACAGTGGTAAACAGTAGCATTTAACTCAACTTTTATTTTACTACAGGAAAAAAGTCATAAAATGCCACAGGCGATTGAGCGATGAGTGATGACTCAAATTAATCAATAAATCATACATTTAAAAAGAACCATCTGATTGAAACAACTCTTCTAAAATGAAGAATGTTTGTATTATTGCCTTTATTATTGGTTTTATTGCCTTTATTGCCTTTTGGCCTGTGTGTGTGTGTGTGTATGCGTGTGTGTGTGTGTGTGTGTGTGTGTGTGTGTGTTACTGTACAACAGGGTTCACCAATCTCGGTCCTGGAGGGCCGCTGTCCTGCAGAGTTTAGCTCCAACCCCAATTAAACACACCCAAGGTCTCACTAGGCATACTAGAAACTTTCAAACAGGTGTGTTGGAGCTGGTTGGAGCTTAACTCTGCAGGACAGCGACCTTCCAGGACCGAGATTGGTGAACCCTGCTGTACAACATGACATTTAAAACAAAATCACTATGTTTTACTTATAAATGTTACTTATTGTTAAGATGCAATATTTTGAAAAAAATCTGAGCTACTGTCACAATATTAAAAATGTGGTAAGTAGTAAGAAGTGCTTACATTTTCAGTTGCACACTTTTCAAAACTTGTAATAAAATGACATATAGAGGCAAAAGAAGAAGAAAAGAAGTGCAGAACAAATTTTTTTTTTTTTTATTAATTTCATAAATGTTATTACATGAACAGTCTCCTGATGTAACTCAAGGTTAAGTGCTTTATTCAAGGGCACAATGGTGACATTTCATGAAAAAACCCTTCTGGGGTTTGAACCTAGAACCTTTCAATTATTGGCCCAGATCTTTAACCACTAAGCTACATGACCCACCCAAAGACTATTTAATGCAGTTACCCACCCAGAACCATTTTATTGCATTTTTACTGTAATGTTTCGTTGATTCCCTGTAAATGATATATAAAATTAGACATTTCCAGTATAAACACACAGAACGGAAACAGGTGTAGGCATCACTAATGCTCAGTGAGGTCACAGAAAACCCCACAATTCCATCCACCGCAATAACTCTGGGGCTCTGAAACCCCAAACGCACCGCACAAACTCCACCCAGAACCGTCCACTCCACCCTGCCCATAAACACCAAGGCTAACTGGAACTCTCATCTGAAGTTTACTGCCGTTTTGCTATTTTGCTTCAAAATCTGAAAAGGAGGTCTGGGTGAATCATCATCATGTTATACAGGAAACTTGATTGCTTCTGTGCAAAACTCTGTAGTAGGAAGTTGCTAATTTGCCAGGCCATCGCTATGTGGTTGCTAAGGTAGTTGCTAGGTGGTTGCTTACAAGTCCAAGTTAAAAGAGTCTACTCCTATGTCTTTATGATTTTCTGGCCACCAGATTTGGCTTGGGTGTCTCTCTCAGTACATTTTTTTCCCCCTCCCGTTCATCATATTTTCACCAGATGGAGATAATAAGTCCGCTATAACACCTCTTCTCAGTAAGCCGCACGGTTTAAGGTATTCATGTCATAAACACAACCGTGTGGGGCAGTATCTAATATTATATTAGTATTATCTTGAATATAATGTTACTTTTAGCAAGACAGTGACCAAAGTAAATAGTTTGGACTGATATTTAGGTAATGTATATGGATGACCTGCATGCATGGCAAACTGAATACCAAAATCCCAAACACAGCTTTCAATCCAGGCTTAATCCATCCACTTTGAGCTGGATGTGTGTGTATGAGGGACAGAGGTGCCCTGTGATGCTGTGCTAGCATGCGTGTGTGTGATCGGGTTAATGGCACTTGTGTTTTGGCAGCATTTTGATGCAGTACTAGTTTAAACCAGATGGTGGTGTTCTCTGCAACAGTTCCATAAATCATACCCTGATCATCTTCATCCTATTCCTTCTTATTCATTAAAAAAACTGGGAATAATAAGTCCCTGAGAAACTGAGGGAATGTGATGAAGCCATACTTAATAATGTATCCATCCTACCACCTCTACTGATTTCTGCAACCAATGTTGCAGTGGTGACTAAAGAAAATCTCTTGTAAACTCTGTTCCTCTTTAGACATCTCCACCCAAACACACACACACACACACACACACACACACACACGCACACGCACACGCACACGCATGCACGCACGCACACGCACACGCACACGCACACGCACACTTAAATGCAAGTTAAAACAATGCTAGTTTGCCATAATTGTAAATAAACACATTCTGTTCACTATGGGACAGTATTGTAAATATTTTTAAATAAATCCTTAAATAAAGGAAATCAGGAAAACGATGATTGATGAAAGGAATTATAGAATTAAATTATGTTCATTTGAAAACTTCATTTCTTAACATGTTAAAGAAACAAAGTAAATGTATAAACACATTTTCTTGTTTCTTTTTAATTTAATCTGATGGAATGATTATAGGCTTGATATATTCAAATGTATAGATTTGGCATCTTTGATATTGTAGGAATTAGATAATGCTTCATGGCCGATTAACATTCTTAGTAAATCTTTGAGTAAATATATATATATATATATATATATATTAATAAATATATATATATTAATAAATATATATATTTTAATAAATATATTACTTTTAATAATAATTCAATTTCAGGCATTTTGTGTATGTCTGTTTGTTGTCATTAAATATACCTGCATTATGTATATCTGCAAACAGCATTGATAAAAAGCATTGTTATTGGCTGTGAAAAAATCTGCATTGGTTGTCCGTTAGTTGCAACCACAGTCAATCAGCATGTTTTATCTGTAGATTATATCAGGTCTAACATCCACATGCTCCGGGTGATATGAGCAATATTACAGTACATCATAATCACAGGTCATTTTCAAAAAACAAACAAACAAAAAAAGTCAATTTAACAGCATTTATGGGGTATATTGAGGATTGTGTCACAGGCAGCTCTGATATGGAGGAGAATTGAGAATGTGTGGGTGTCTCCACAGACAAAAGGCAAGGTTACGTGCGTGTGTGTGTGAAACTCTATTTGTGCGGCTCAGAGCACACCTGGCAAAATGTGTTTCTAATAATGAAATGAATTTTGCCTCATAAGCTCCATATGCAGATCCACAATTATGTGGTGGTAGATTTTATGTCATAAATTGGCTCAGCTGGAAGCCTGGTACACACAATAAGCCACTATCAACATCACCAGAACACACTAGATACCAGCAAACACATGATGAGTACGTGTGGGTATTTGTGTGCTGTATATATTTTCTTTCTTTCTTTCTTTCTTTCTTTCTTTCTTTCTTTCTTTCTTTCTTTCTTTCTTTCTTTCTTTCTTTCTTTCTTTCTTTCTTTCTTTCTTAATATCTAAATATTTTTGTCTTGTTCTGTGGAAAATAGAAATAATATTCAAATAAAAAATAAAACCTAAAATTAAATAATTAGGAATAAATAATTTAAAAAAAATTAGGAATAAATATTTTTAAAAAACATTAATTTGTATCTTATTCAATCTGAGTCACACCTTCTTTTGTTTAATGTCTTTTTAGTCGTTTAGTACGTTTGGATTTGCACACACACACACCCACCCACACACGCACGCACACACGCACACACACACACAGTCATTCTCCATTGAACAATACTGCGTCCAGCTCTCCTCTTTCTCTCTGTCGATGAAAACACTCCAATCCCGTGCTGATGAGATAGTTAATTAGCTTTCTCTCGATCACATCTGAATTTGAGGACTTTGAACAGATGACAAAAACAAAAAAGAAAATGCTGGCAAACAATTTTAATGGCACACGTGCAAATCAAACAGTGAAATTTGTTCATTAGGATAACTAATCTTCTATATAAAAACTATTGGGACACATTTATTTAATAATTTTGACTGAATGTATGTATAATTTTGACTCGTATTGGTGTGATAACTTTGTTCAACACATCCATCTATTTTCATGCTTGTTGTAATCTGCACATTCTGAGAGTATGTCTATTATATGTAGTATATATATAATATTTTGAGTATCTCATCTAATATATATATATTTTATATTTATGGCAACAATTAAAATGGCACAAAGACACCATATGAGGCCATTAGTTCCACTGATAAAAAGAGGGCAGTAAATTTCTCACATTTCTCGGATTCAAGCTGGGATATTAATGTAGTGTTGCACTGATCATTTCCTCTGAAATTAATCTGAGAGAACTCATCAAAGGATATTAACAGTGAAACCACACCAAAGACTTACAAATAGTTTATCTAAATATGTATTATTTAAGCAGCATGAAACAACAAAAAATGAAAAGATACATGTAACCTATATATATATATACATACATACACACACACCCCCACACACACACATATATACAAAATACAATATAGCATGTTACATATTAATTAATTTATTTGCAGCTGTAGCAAAAAATATGATGATTGTTGAATTTTATTTTGGGGATGGAAATTCACAATTTATTTTTGAATTCACAAAAAATATTAAATGAACACAATTTTGATGATACAAAACCACTGCTAGATGAAAAACAGGCATTTGCGTAATTGAAACTTTAGCTAAAACATTACAGTCACTTATAGACCTTGAGTCAAATTCCCCATATGCAAACTATCCCCAGTCTCCCCTAAATGTAAATATATGAATATATTTTAAGTCATGATGCTGAGTTTCAGCTTTGCACAAGATATGACCACGTCACGCATCAACATCCTTAAAAGGTTTCGCCTTGACTATTCACCCATGCACACATTTGTGTAGTCCTATCCTATTGAAAAAAATCACTGCCCATGCAGTGCGGAGACAGCTTGAAGCCCTAACTCAATCCAATCCAAATCAACACCGGCGGGTAACCGAGACCCCTTGAACGCAATGGAATGACCGTAACGTCGAGGTACGTTTAGCCTCTGTAATGATAAACCCCCTGGATTCCGTAAGAATTAACAGTAGCTTTTCTTCAGCCTGCTGATGAATATTCGCAGGTGATGAAACTCCAGTCAAAGCACAAAGGGGACTGGGGATGTTCAAAGGAAGGTTTGTCGATGTGTATCTCTGTGTCGGCTCTAATAATCACCATCTCACATGCTGTGCGTCTGTAATCCCACTAATTAAAACCCGCTGACAGTTCATGCACACTTCATTGTTGGTGACCACTGAAGCTTTGGACATTTCGACTGAATTAAACACGCCGATGCTGCAGTCATTCACAACAAGGCCAGGTCTGAACAAATCCACATGTATATATGTACATATATAATCGATAGTGCACTGCTCTAAATAGGCATATCCTGAATTTTGATTTGTGAGTGCCACTGCCAAAAGTGTTGCTATCCAGACACAATAGTATACGCAGTGGCAACCTCTGGCTGGGGAGCGTGCACGTGGCAGACTATTCCCGCCAGCCAATCAGCTATCGAGAGATGAAACCAGCGCTTTACCTCGAGCCCGCCCGAGGCGAGTCATTAGGGGGAAGGAATACGATGCCCTGTACCAGCGCTCGGAACTCTCAGATACAGAAAAGTTAAAGCTCATCACTTTTCTCCACCCAAAATCACTGTGTCCTTGAATGTATAAGACCCATGGAAGAATGGAAAAATGGAAAGTGTGCATGGGGGCGGGCTACACAAGCCTTTAGGTGTCACTCTGCTTTCAGGAATGATTCAGTGAATACACAATCAGACAAAACGATGTCTTGTGCAGGACCCTTGTGCTTCTACACAACTCAAATTTATTATGACGCATCTGAACTTCCTGTTTAAATGGGGCAATTTTGGGGGCATTTTTGGGGAGTGGTGTTTGCATATAGATACATCCCTATTGCAGTGCAGTAAATGTTTTTGCACTTTTAAGCATGCCTGCATTTGTGGGTGCCCTGGCTCCCACCATGAACATTCAAATGATAACAAATGCAGCCTAGAGAAGATCTATCCATACAAGGAAAACAAAAGGAAACAAAAGACGAAGAATAAGCACTCACTGACCTCAGCAGAGCGTTTCAAACACTGTGTCATGTGTATGTATGTTCTTAAAGACTTCCAGATGTGTTGTGTTCTGGACACATGCATATTTCTGCTGCAGGAAATGAATGTGGTTTTGTTTGAATGGCTTCTTTTCAGAACAGATATTTGTAGATGGCTAGATTTAAAGGAACATTTTTCCATGCATGACTCTACAGCATTGGAATTAAGTCAGATAGCATCAGTACCCAAAGACGCGGATTCACATCACTATCCGGCCAGAGATGGGCTTTTCTTTCTTTCGCACACAGCAGGAAACCAGCAGGAGATAGTAACAATACAATCTCATAAGAAAATGTAACTATTTTATGAGGTGGCAATTTCGTATGAATTTGTACGAAGTGGTTAATACATGAACATAATTTTTTTTTTAAATAAAAATTATAAACTAATCATAAGAATAAAGGTCTACCCCTAAACCTATCCGTCAGCAAGGCGTAAGAATATTGTACGAAAATGTCCAAATGAGATTCGATTGTACGAATTAGCCACCAGTTCATACAAATGTAGAATATTTACGAATTGCCATGAGAGTTTGTTGGACCACACAGTTAAAACTGAAAACTTACATTGAAACACATTTTTATCATAAAAAGGGTTGAACAATATGTGTGGGGTTTATTGAAAAGTTTGGATTGTTTTGAATGCCGAATTCAAATATTTTAGATGACAAACTCACCTCAAAGTTCAAATGTTAAATTGTTCCTCTGTTAATTTTAAAGAGAGATCACATTTCATAGCATGGGAGTGGTGTTCATGGAAATGTACCTTCAACAATATATAAGAACAGCGCACCTCCTGTGCAATAAAGTGTCAGGTTCTGTTTCAGGAGACGTGCTGTCATTAGATATTCCTGGTATGTTTCTAAGAAAAGCAAATGCAGATTGACTCAGTGGAACGCAATACTGCCATTGTTTTTGTCGCAGTGATAATCAGATTTATATGATTAGGTGAGATATTATAAACCACTTTTTTTTTTTTCTTTATTTCTTTACTACAAAGCTGCAGGATTGTGGAACAGCTTCAAATCATTGTCTTTTTCTTGTTGTTGTTGTTTTATTTTGGCTCGTTCACAGAAAAGGAAAACAAGAACCAATGAATGTGCAGCATCTGTATCCGTGTGTCTGGGATTTCCATGCCTGGAGAAGATCATTAACATTGTGTCCCACCACCCTCTCAGATTCTGCTAGGGCAATTTCCCGAAAACAAAAGCATTTAGGCGAGTTGAAGGCAAAACCGTCCGTGCGCGCTTGAACGAGACAGCCAGAAGAACAGCCTGGGATAAAATAACGGGTTGGGAGTGTCTGTGTGTGTGTTAAAATGAAGATAGGAGGGCCATCTCCCTGCTTTTCTCTGACCTAGTTTACACGTTTGGAAGTGTGTGTGTGCGTGTGTGTGTGTGTGTGTTTGTGTGTGTGTGTGTGTGTGTGTGTGTGTCTGTGTCTGTGTGTGTGTGTGTGTCTGTGTGTGTGTGTGTCTGTCTGTCTGTGTGAGTGTGTGGATAGGGAGAGACAGAGAGACAGAGAGTGGAGTGCTAGGTTTCAAATCCAGCGGTCAGACAGTAATGGTGCCAGATGACCTTGGGACGGTCTGTGACCATCTGCCACCTCCATCCCTCAGAGTTCGGCTCTCTAGCACTACTGTCACGCATGTCACATTGTGGTTACAGATTTCTTTAACATGTGCTAAATAACAGTTCACACATATAGAGTATGCACATGGCTGGACTGGCCATTGGGCATACCGGGCATTTTCCCGGTGGGCCGACGTGCTTTTCGGGCCGATACATCTCATACTCATATACATACTTTTTTTATTTTTTATTTTACGGCCCATAAAATTTGTACATCGGCGGCCCATTCGTTTGGTTTTGTTTTGCTTAATTGGCGGCGCTGGGTTTGTGCCGGTGTAATGCATTGGTCCAAAAAAGTCAGTGTTAGTTTTTTTTTTCTTCTGACAGACCAGCACATGAAACACGTAGATCAGCGGCCCATTGGTTCTTTTCTTGATTGACACTGGGCTGGCCCAATCACAACTTTAAACGAGTGAGCGAGCGTGTCAGTGTGTATCTGTCAAAATAGTCAGCGAGATGGAGAAGAAACGCAAGGAATGTGCAGAGAAATAGCGTAAAAAAATAGAACCAGGCCCTTAAAGCAGATGCTTTATGTGTCAAAATATATGTTTTCTGCCCTTCATCAGCTCCTGTGATGATGATGATAGTGAGGAGGATCAGGAGAGAGATGAGAAAGTGTAGAGTCCGCGGTAAGCAGAACTACTTTCAAAACACTTAGGCTATGTCATGAGTGTAGGAACCCATAACCCAGTTACAGATTATTTCCACATCTGCATAGTTGACGATTACCACAATTCACTAGAAATTTAATGAGAGGCGTTTGTAAACCATGTTTTCCGCCAAAATAAAAGCTTGATGCAGTTTGCGTCAAAATAAAAGATCATGTGCTTATCTCTTTCAAGTATAGAAATTGGTACAAAACTAATTATGAAAGTTTCCTTTATTTTTTAGTGCATTTGTTTTACAAAATATGGCAATTACTGTCATTGGATTAATATTATAACTATTATTATGTAGTAGGTGTAATGTAAATAGACACTGTAACTAAAAGAGGTTTGAATTTTTCTTTGTTTAATTTGCACACTGAATATGGGTTGGAGCTTTTAATTTTGAACTCTCAAAGTGCACCAGATTGATGAATTTAACATTAAAATGCACAAAATTTTCTCACGGGGGGGCATGCCCCCGAACCCCCCTAGTAGGACCAAGGTCCACCCACCACAGTTTTAACAAAAATCCTGTAAGAAAAACTTGTATTGCTATGCTAATGCAGATTATAGCTTGTTTTAGGATTCACCACTGTGAAGTATAGTTCAGCTGTATTAATAAATGTCAGATTTTTACTTATTTC
Organism: Abramis brama; assembly: GCF_963993115.1. NCBI lineage: Eukaryota > Metazoa > Chordata > Actinopteri > Cypriniformes > Leuciscidae > Abramis > Abramis brama. The sequence goes on from NC_139985.1 coordinate 22,992,922, forward strand.
ATCTGTTAACTCTCACTCGTTCCTATACTCACTCATTACCATGGCGTTAGTGGTTTTAATGAATAGGAGTTGGTATGCATATAATTAAGGGCGTGCAAAGATGGGTGGTGTTTATGATCATAGTGGGCCGGTCTGGGCCAAAATGCCCGGGCCGATTTTTTGTCCCAGTCCAGCCCTGAGTATGCAAATACATTCAGAGACAACACATTACTCTATGATACTTAATTCTTATTGATCAATCATTCAGTAGGCAAATATTTTTTTTATAATGTCTACTAAAGTATATTTCACCTGTTAACCTAATCAACCTATTTCTTATATAGCTACTTTTCATTGCTAGTTTTCTTTCTTTCACCTCAAATTAAATTATGTACTGTACATTTTTGTAAGTAGATGTATAAGTAACATGGTTTTACACCGTAAAAAAAAAATACAGTACTTTTTTAATTAAGACGCTCTTTTTTTCTTCTACAAAAGAATGGTTCCCCTCATAAAGGAATATTGTGTATGTCACGTGCAGACAAACAATTTGTTCATCTCACGAACAAAAAAAATGTTTATCTCTAAGTTTGACCTGAATAATTATCAGACTATTGATTTAGGGGCTGTTTTCACGACACAGTTTTCACCTAAAAACAGAAAACGTTTTATGCGTTTTGGCCGTTGACATTGACATGACATTGGCGTTTTAGGGGCCTGAAAACGCAAACGTTTGAAAATGGGTTTCAAAGTGCAAGTATTTGAAAATGATACCGTTATCATCTCTGTGTAAACTACAAAACCGCGATTTTGTGAAAATAGTGACGTCATGTGCATGTGGATTATGTGCTCAGTCTATAGGCACGTAGTGTTTCTTTACAAAGTGACATCGCCAACTACTGGCCTGGCATAATGCATAATACAGCGCATTTTGGCATTCACAGGGATCCGTGTGAACGTGGATCATTTTGACAACATTGTCATTGACTTTTCAAAAATGCAAACGAAAAACTTTTCTGTTTTTACTAAATTGTTGCCATGTAAAGTACCCTAAAAAATTAATTAATTATGGGGACAGTAACACTTGAAAATATGGGTTTCTGCAATGCAGTCAAAAACTGAAAACGTATAAAAAACATAAGTATATGTCATCGAATCATAAACAAAGAAATTGGTATTACTTTACAATAGGGTTCCATTAGTTAATGTTAGTAAATGCATCATTGCCTAACAATGAGCAATACATTTGCTACAGTATTTATCAATCTTCATTAACAATATAATGAACAAATACTACTTTTGATTTGAATAATGGATTAGTAAATGTTGGAATGCACTATCTATAGATTTTTAAATGCTTTAGAAGCATTTTTTCATTGTTAGTTGTATAGACACACAGTGTTTATTTTTGTGAGCATATTAAGCTGGGAAAGGAAAAAATAATATTCTAACAGTGAAACATTTCACCTTCAAAGAAAAAATCTTTTAACTTTGAATCTTGAATTTTTTTTTTAGATAAAAAATATGAATAAAATATATAAATATAAAAGTGAAATAAAATAAACCTCAATTTTTTTTAATGGTGTTATAAAATATAATATTTTTTTTATTTTCTAAAATAAAATATTTCAAATATGGAACAATATATTTACTTTGAGCTAACATGCTAATTAGACCATAATATATTCTCACCCAAAACAGCAGTTTTTGTGTTTGAGAATACGTAAAATATCTCAATATAGAGTGCTTCTGCCACACAACTGACACCTGCACATTTGCCTTTCTGTTTGAGGACTGTTTCCTTACTGATGTCAAATAATTTAAATTTACATTCAAATGTATGCTCTTGGCACATATCCACAAGAAAGTGCATGCATTTCAGCAGGTAAGTTCAGCTTTAAAACCACAGAGTGCCAATAATAACTAATAATTAATAACAAAAATAAAAACTAATGCAAGCATTTACTATTGCTCAGACTTAGGGTTAGTTATTAAAACAAAACCACTAACACAAATGTATTAAACCTATGTGCGCAACACATCCCACACAGTTTGAGATATACAGCAGGTATGTCTCAGATCGTGTGGCTTGTTGAGGAGAGATGTGCTATTATTTTTATTTTTATTTTTTTCAAAGATAAAAGACTTGTCTTTCTGTCTGGTGGACTTACTTTGAAGGAGGGACTCAAACCATAGCTAGAGACAAGAATATCACAGACACTTAAGGCTCAATAGAACTTCAGAAATTCAGCTGAACATAAGATCTCACCACAACACCTGATGGTCTCCACACTCCAGGTTTTCTGTACAGATCATAGAGGAATTGTCTTTTGTGTGTTAATTATCTGCAGTTCTTCAGGAGTGTCTGAAAAGCAGCTGGACTCTGCATTCCAGACGAGAGTTAAGGACTGAAGGATCAGGCTTCTTATTAGTGCTGTAATCCTTTAAATGAAGCCTCCTGACATTTCTCACTGCTGCTGCTTTAGATGAGCATCTTCAGCTCATAAATCTAAGCGCTCACTCCACACAAGCTCAATTCCGGTTCTAAGGCCTGAGATTTAGCAGAAGACTCAAACCAAACACCAATGTGCCATTCAAGGGAGCAGTGTTTTGTGATGGTTGTTGTAAATGTGAAATTGGACTATACTGGTTAAAACATCTTGTAATACAATAGTTATTACAATGTAATACTAATAATAATAATTAGGAATTGTAATTATTTGTTTTTAGACTTTTGCTAGGCTGTTATGGAGCCCCGCACATGACATGCGAAAAAAAAAGAAAAGAAAAAGTGTATCATTGCCGCAAATTAACAATGCGTTCTCAACCACATCAGCCCGTTTTACTAATTCGTTCCTTCATTTTAAGTAAAACGTGTGCACGCTTTAATAATTCGTTCCTTTGTTTTACTAAATCGTGGCCATGATGTAATAATTCGTTCCCTTGTTTTAGTTCAACCAAAATGAAGGAACGAATGAGTTAAACATGGCCATGATTTCCTAAATTGAGGGAACAAACAAATTCTTGATTCATGGCACACAATATTTTCCATATGTCATGTGGGGAATTCAGTTTTTCAATGTACATTTAATAAAAATCATGAAAGCAATAGGCCACAAAAGGATGCCTCGTGTGGTTTGTTGATTTTAAAAAATAGCAACAACAATATCATAAAAGACACCAGTGCTCAAAGAATTATATAGCAATTAATACAGAACGTGTGGCCACTGGTGGCATTTATTGGATTTTATGGTCCCACTTTATATTAAGTGTCTTTAACTACTATGTAGCATACTAAGATTTAAATTACTTATATTTAAATAATACCTGCATATAATTATTTCTGTAATTACATCTATTACACTGTAGACCCAACATCTACCCTTTAACCAACACTTAAAGAGGAAATCAACAGTCAAGTTACCATTATTTAGTAAATGGATTTCCACTCTAATCGAAAATTATATAACAAACAGGATTGTAGCAATGTATGATTGAATGTATGATTATTGAATGTAGCAATTAAAATAAATAAATACATATAATTATACCTCTTGTAGCAAGGGCACCACTCTCTTGCAGTACTACAACCTGTGACGTACCCTGGTTGGCTTAATGAAGATTATTATAGTTTTGATTCTGGTCTTTGATTTTTCTGATTAGTTGCTGAAATCGTTACTAGTAATAGATAAACTCATAATATCTGTCACCAAGTAGATGACCAATAGAGGGCTCCAATGCTATTTGCAAGGCAATGTAGTCTTTCACTGTCTCTCTACCATTGTATCTGTTGAACTCAGGCAAGACAACCAACGGTGTGACGTCACAGGTTGTATTACTGCAAGATGGCGGCACCCTTGCTGCAAAAGCTATAATGAATCATTTTAAATTGTTACATTTATCATGTTTGTTATATAATTTTATTTTTATTAGAGTAAAGATCCAATTACTAAATAATGTTAACTTGACTGACTGCTTCATTTCCACTTCAAACCTAACCATACCATGAAACCTGTCTCTAATATTACCCATATATCACCTCAATAGCAGCAAAAGTGTTTTGTGATACAACATGAACACAGTAAGTACATTGTACCAACCAATTATTGGTAAACCTTATTTGTCCTTTTTACACATTACATGTACTTACTATAGTAATAACAGTAAATTACTATGCATAATTACGTGCAATTAACACTAAACAAAACCCTAATCAAACCCTATAGTAAGTACATGTTCTTAATTACTTAGTACTTAAATGTATAACTGCACAGTAAAAAGGGCAGCTTAAAATAAAGTGTAACCCAATTCATTTTTGTTTGACATAAGTACATAATAGTTAAAGACACCTTATTTAAAGTGTGATCGATTTTACAACAGCTTCAAAGTGGCGCAGCCAATCAGAATAATCTTTAAACAGTAAACAACTATTTCAGTAAAAAAAAGAAAAAAGAAACGAATTTCTATATAATACTCTCAGATTGTTTTTCATATATTCCGCATACCTACAGTTTCCCAACAGACAGTCCCTGTTTTTCTTGCCATCTGAAAATGATACAAGAGGGTAGAGTATTGTTGACCTCAGTTCTAACTTTGGGAAATTGCTGTGACCTTGTAGTTCTTATGAGAAGAAACAGCCTGGCACATACCAAACAGGATGATGGTTTGAGTTGAATCAGAGAAGAAGAAAAAAAATAATCCCGCTTTCATTTACACACGGAAAGAGCACCTCGTGGATCAGGTTACACCCCTCTGTCAGCTCATAACACACACATTCACACACTCACACACACACACACACACACACACACACACACACACACACACACACACACACACACACACACACACACACACACACACACACACACACACACACACACACACACACACACAGAAATGTTTGGAATGTATGTTTATGTAGAGCTGCTGTTATAAGTCACATTGCAACATCAAATAGATGGAAAATAAGAATACGAGAATTTTTTAAAGAAAGGGGGAGGTGTTTAGATGAGTATTAGCAGTATGTGGGAGTTTGAAGGAAAAGAAAATTCAGTATTCTGTCTGAACAGCGTGCACTTCAGGGTCACACACAAATACGGCAACTGACATTCCATTAATAACATTGTTAAGCAGGCCTCCCTAAAAAAAAGGGAATAAGATAATCTTAAAAATGATCACCTTTCACATTATTCACATAAAAAAAAAAATACAGAAACCTGGGCAGTTTACATCGTGGCAGTCAATCAATATAATTAAGAGAGAATCTAGTCTAGTGTCTACACAATTTAAATGATTTAACAGCCTCTGCAAATTTGCATATATATCAGGGTTATTGTAGTTAACTAAAACTAAAACAATAAAAATGTTTCTCGAAATAAAATAAACATTAACTGAAATAAAACAAAATAAAACATTTTCATCTACTTGCCAAGGAACATTTTTCATTTTTCATTTTTAATTAATAAAACAATCTGAAACAAAGAAATAATAAAAATATACATACATAGTAAAAATGGCAAAACACAGCTAAATTACTAAAACTTGACTAAACTTAAAATGAAAAATATAAAAATAACAATTGTTGAAATATTAAAATATAAATAAAAACTATGATTGTATCCCAATGATACTAAATTAGCACTAATTTACATATTATATGTTAATGCAAATCATATATGTGCATTGTATACATTTTGGTAACACTACAATGTTCATGTTTCATGTATTTAATAATTCTACTTAACATACTTTGAGTGTCATTGTTTTTTAAAGCAGCTTGAAATTACACATAATTCTTAGATTAATAATCAATTATAGTCACATGTAATATGTGTAACATGAACACTGTAAAATCCTCAGTATCACATATATACAATACATGTTCCTCAAGAACTGTGTGTTGCAAAAAATATTATTAAATGTGAAACATTATTAAATGTGAAAGCTCTGCGGCACTCAGGGCATGAAGCGAAATAAGTTTGAATAGTTTTCATACTATTTCTTGAACACTCCTCCTACTCGCCAATAGTCCCACCCTAAACTCGTGCCATTGGTCGAGGCAATGTTGTTTTTTACTGGCTGGCCAGGCTGTTTTCGATAGTGCCACAGAGCCCTTTACACTTTCTAGGGGAATCTCTTAAATCCATATTAAACTGAGATAGGAAAAAATAAAACACTTCACTTTTGGTAAATGTAGCAATTTCTTTTTCGACATTGGTGTCTTTAGTTTTTTTTTTTTTGAGAATGCTTAATCTTACACATGATAAATAACTGTTACATGTGTTTTCTTTTGGTTTATTGGCTTATTATAGTGATTACATTGTTTCTTTACATTTCATTTTATAATATGAATTTTTTATCAATTTGTTCAAATAATATATTAATATAAAGCTATATATTAATTGTATAATTTTAAATTGGAAATAAATAATGTACATATAAAATAAACTGCTTGCTATTAAAATGAATAACATAAGAAAAATAAAAAATACGTCAGAAAAAAACAAAGAACAAAAGCACTTGTTTTAATCCCAACCAAAGCTTTAAAGTACTACTACAAATGTTAAAGTAAACCTCTTCAGTTTTTCCAGGGGAACTAACAGTGACTGAATTGTTCTGTTTTGTGGCAGGCGATGCATTTTCATTAAGTGATGTCATGTGGCCTGCTGTGTCCGTCTCTGAGAGGCGACTGGGAGTATTTCTCATTTCTGCAGCCGCTCACTCACAGTTGGGGGGTGACTACATCTCTTTCTCATTTGCAGAAGTACAGGGGGAGGAGGGCAGAAATACCTTTGCTGGCAGTGCAAAGTGCACCCAAGAGTTACACTTAGACAGTACATAGACATACACTTCGCTACCTTTGTTGTGCTACGACCTTGCCACTCTGTTCCAATATTACAGCAATTTCGGCTCCTAAAGAGTCAAAGCTTTATTTTTTCACAGCAAGATTCAGTATTTTGTTGGTCAATTGCTATAACAGCAGTATACAGCAGGCAGTTTACTGGCTAACATCGACCAAAGCAATGGAGCAGAGACAGTGGAGGACTGCTAATTATTGGCAGATCATTTTCAATTAACAGAACTCTTTTTAAAATGGAGTAGACATTAGTGAAGCAATTTGAAAATATGTATTATTTAGATTGTATTGAAAAAATTCTACATATCCCTGTAAATTGCATTAAGGTTCCTAGACTATATGAACAAACAAACAAACAAACAAACAAACAAACAAACAAACAAACAAACAAACAAACAAACAAATTAATCTATGAATGAATCAATGAATAAGGTGCAGTTTCAGTGCAAAGCTACAAATTGCTACAGTAATCGCAACTTCTTGATATATAACTCAACTTATCTAAATCTTATTTGTACAAATTTACAATACAACCAAGGCAATATGACATTTCTATTGATATACATTGCTGCAAGTTATATTATAAATTAGCTTTGCTGGATTTCAAGCTATTCATGCACTGTAAAAAATTGTCCGGAATATACAGGATTAAAGGGTATTATTTTACAATAAATTACTGTAGTCAGAAATTTACAGTGAAATGAATGCATGCTGGGTTATTTTCTTACGAATTACTGTTAATTTTCTGCAAAATGATGCTGAAATTAAAGTCATTTACTGCTATTGTTTTACTATGAATTCACATTATAAAGTTGTCTTTAACCATGCCACTATAAGAAATTATATTGTTTAGTACTGCAATTGTCACCATAACGGTGATTAGTGTTCAATTTGCTTGGGATCTTGGACCTTCTATATTCATATTCAAATTTCTGATCTAGCCAAGTCAGAATTGTGACAAATGAAAACATTTGATCATTTGAGCTACAGATTTATCTTTAAAAGGTGTGACATCATCTTGTAACACTAATTTTTTTTCTTCCATCACCTAATGATGCACAAACATCAATACTTGACATACAAAACACAACAATTGTGACACTCAACACATAATAATAATAATAAAAAAGATAAATCCTGAACATTACAAATTAAACAACACACACTGCTAAAAGTGAACCAAAAATAAATTCAGCAGCACAGATAACACCAACAAGAATCAAGAAACTCCACAGCATAGCCTATTTATGCCGCACTGCTTGCTGGGTACCTTCATAGTACGCATCCACTGTAAAAATACAGTATTATATTGTAGATTTTTACAAGAAATTAGCAAGAGTGCAGTTAGTCCTACGGTGGAATTATTGTGAAAGTAATGCAGTTACTAACCTGGAATATAATTTCACACTAACATTTTTAACAGTGTGGCTAATTATAATGTAACACATTTAACCTAACAATAAAGCGCAGAAGACTAGTAAAACTCCACTTTATTATATTAAATGATATACTTCAATTTGTGCTTTTAAACATTAGCGCATCTCAGTGCTCCTTAGTGGTGCTGTTATAGGGCTATTATGCTCTAATATGATCTTACACCTTGTTATGTTTAGTAATAAGGGACACAATAAACAAAGACTGTTAAAAGCCTTTATGGTGAATGACTACTGCATAATGTGAACAATCAACCACTCTAAATGGCAGCTTAATTAAATAAAGCACTTAAATAAGTGAAGCCTCATTTCCACCAGCAATTGTGTCAGCACAGAAAGATTTGGAGTTCCTTGGAATTAAAAGATAATTCTAGAAATACATAAAAAAAATAAAAAAAAAAATAAAAAAAAAACTATGGTAAAAGCCTGCAAAAGTGCAAACAAATTTGATGACAAAAAAGGAACTTGATTAACAAAAATACGTAGCTAATGATCGCAATTACACCAGAGTAATATCAGCCCTAGGGCCACAGCGCAGACTTCCTATGTTGGCTTTTTTCACTTGCCATGTCTGGTCCTCTTTCCAGGCTAATTGAGAGTATTTGTATGTCGGCTTGCTAATGAAGGTCTAGATGTGCCTGTAGCCTCTACTGTTACACTAATTCAGATAAAAGCTTGACTTCAGCTGCCATACTGACATTCAAGGTGTAGGACGGCTCAGTTCTCATCTATCAAAATGGCCATTAAGGGCTGAGGAACCTAATTAGCACTACAAGATCTAAAATACACTACTCCTCCTATTCACAGCACGCGTCCCTTAATCAGATAGATTGTGGCTAATTGCTAAGACACTGAGTTGATTTCCACTGGTGGAGTACGAGTGTTTTCAGGGCCCAAGTGAAGATGTGCTTTTATGAGCACTCTGACATGCATAACCTGCCTGGAAATTCAAAAGCAACGCAGTCAGACTCTGTAGTGTTGTGTGGATTGAGTCAACCAAACTGTGGGAATAACAATCAGAAATATAGATATAAATTCCTGTGCACAGTATACAACGGTCATTTGGATTAAATCAATTAAATGTCGACCATATTAGAAATCACAATCCACTATCCAGATATATCGCACATAGAGAACATTTCTCTCATATCAAAGCATTTGTACACTCGCCGACAAAAAGTACAAAAGCTATCACTGGGGTGGTACCCTTTCTTTGTATCTTATTTACCCCCTAAATGGTGCATTTAAATACCTTAAAAGGGTACTGATAGTGCCACACACCTCAACGGCACTACACTTCCCAGCATCCCTCATGTTTCCCACCTGCACACTATCAGCCATCACCTGATCACCCGCACGTCATCAATCACCATGTACACTAACTATCATCACAGCTGTCTGTCATTATCATCATCTGTGTATTTAGTTCCTGCTTGTCATCAGTTCAGTGTCTGGTATTGTTTGTGCATAGCACACTGCTTTGTATTGTTGGCTCTTTTGTTAGTGCTTGTTTAATAAACCTTGGAATTATCTTCATCTTCGTCTGCTGTGGATTTCAGCGTTACAGAATACCGGACCTTAAACATAAAATATGGGCATTTCCCGCACCCATCAAGACCCAACAGATTTTCAGAATGGCCGCTCGATTGAAGAATATGCGAAAGAGTTTATAGATATTTCACACCAGCTCAACTGGACAGATGACGTCCTAAAGAACGTGTTCGGGCTTAGACTGCACGATCCTCTGCACCAGCCAGCTTCAGCCGCTAAACCATGTTCATTTGCACAATACCTGGATCATGTGCTGTTGTTGAACGGTTCAGCCTTCACCGTGGGTGAGGCTGATAATTAAAACCCTTTATAGGGCACTCATTGAAATATTTGGAAATTCTAAATTTTAACCTCAGAAAGCTACAGTAATGGGGGATGTTAGAGGACATTTTTTTTTTTTTAAATGTTCTAATTTTTTTTCATCTTTGCATTGCAAATCAAGGTCAATGAAGTTACCATATATGAGCACTTGCCTGTCTAGGGTAAAAGAAATTACAGAGAGTGAATTTTAAAAAATATGAGAAAAACACACACAAACTGCAAGGAACATTTATTTATTATAGGCACAAACTGCAAGGAACATTTATTTAGAGACATCTCTGTCTTGAGGTACTGATACTGGCATCTTGTGGAGGGTGCTCTGGGAGTATGGGGTCGGAGCAGGAGCTTGGTTCGCATTGCCGGCAGTAAGTCAGACTTGTTCCCGGTGCATGTTGGACTTTGTCGTCGGTTCTGTTCATAATTTTTATGGACAGAATTTCTAGGCGCAGCCAGGGGCTGGAGGGTGTCAGGTTTGGGGACCACACGATTTCATCTCTGCTCTTTGTGGATGATGTAGTCGTGCCGGCCCCATCAGACCAGGACCTTCAGCATGCACTGGGACGGTTTGCAGCCAAATGTGAAGCGGCTGGGATGAGAATCAGCACCTCCAAATCCGAGGCCATGGTTCTCAGTCGGAAAAGTGTGGTTTGCCCGCTTCAGGTTGGTGGAGAGTTCCTGCCTCAAGTGGAGGAGTTCAAGTATCTTGGGGTCTTGTTCACGAGTGAGGGAAGGATGGAACAGGAAATTGACAGACGGATCGGTGCAGCTTCTGCAGTAATGCGGTCACTGTACCGGTGTGTCGTGGTGAAGAAGGAGCTGAGCCGCAAGGCAAAGCTCACGATTTACCGGTCAATCTACGTTCCTACCCTCACCTATGGTCATGAGCTGTGGGTCATGACCGAAAGGACAAGATCCCGGATACAGGCGGCCGAAATGAGCTTTCTCCGCAGGGTGGCTGGGCGATCCCTTAGAGATAGGGTGAGAAGCTCGGTCTCTCGGGAGGAGCTCAGAGTAGAGCCGCTGCTCCTCCACATCGAGAGGGGCCAGCTGAGGTGGCTCGGGCATCTTTTCCGGATGCCTCCTGGACGCCTTCCCGGGAAGGTGTTCCGGGCATGTCCCACTGGGAGGAGACCCCGGGGAAGACCTAGGACACGCTGGAGGGACTATGTCTCCCGGCTGGCCTGGGAACGCCTCGGTGTCCCCCCGGAAGAGCTGGAGGAAGTGTCTAGGGAGAGGGAAGTCTGGGCATCCCTGCTTAGACTGCTGCCCCCGCGACCCGGCCCCGGAAGAAGATGGATGGATGGATGGAATAAAAACAGAAAATACATTTATAATTATTGTTAGTACCACTTATATTTGCTCATAATTGTGTTTTATCACAAACCAATATTCAGTAATTAAAATCAATTCACACAGTACTAGGCCTCACACTAACAATAAGCACCTGTGTATGCCATTTAACTATAATAAAAAAAAACATACATTCATAAGGCATATGTCTAAAAATGGACACTTGTGCCACTCATGCTAGTCTTAGGTGAATGGGGCATATGATCAAATATGGTGCATTTAGTTTTCAGACAAACATTAAGCTAATTTTTACAAATGCTATGCAAATAACAACAATCTTAATCTTTAACACAACTATTCAACCAAATAATTTGTGAGTTACATCAACTTACCATGTTTTGTTATGATGTTATTACTATAGCTGTGGGAGAAGCCAGGTTCAAAAATGCAATATTTATGATTTCTGCATGATGGCTGTGTTTGAGGTGCTCCAGGCCACTGCTGATTGGTCAGATGCCTTGATGTCAATATCTGTCAGATAGCTTGATCTCCCCTGATTGGCTGAGAGAAAACCACATGACTCTACAACTCCAAATGGAGGCTGGGGGAGGGCATTTTGAATGTGTGTGGAAGTGACTAAATATGGTTACTTGCCCCATAAGGGAAATGTGATGTCCGCAATACTGCTTTTTGCTCCCATATTTAATAAAAAATGCAACGTTTCGACCATGCTGTGTCTTCTTCAGGCAAAAAAAAAAGAAAAAAAAAAGATTTTGAATCTGTTCCAGAACCTGAGCCTGAGCCTGTTTCTGAACTCCCACCCAGCCTCCCTCTCCCACCTCCCTCTCATGCCTGCCTCTCCCGCCTCCTCCCATCATCCATCTCTCATCCCTGCCTCCACTGCTTCCTGTCAGCCCCTCAGCTCACCCTCAGTCCATCTTCGGTAATGTGGGTTCGCCACAGGTCTGCCAGTCGCCAACTCCATCAGGGTCGGTGGATCCCCGGTCTCCGCCTCTGACCTCCACGACCAGGACTCCACTTCGGCCTCCACCTTGGCTCCTCCCTCATCTCCACCGTGGCTCATCAGTCCACCAGCTCCATTGGGCTCCCTTGTCCCCCCGGCTCTGCCATGGTCGTTCGTCGGCCTACCCTCGCCTTGGGACTGCACTCCTCTGGCTTCACTTCGTCCCTCTGCCTCCGTTGGGCTCCTCACTCCCTCCAGCTCCACCTTGGTCCTCTGTTGCTCTGGCCCCACCGCGGCCTTCTGGATCCCTGCCTGCGCCTCGGTTGCCAGAGCCGTCGGCATCGCCATGTCCCTCGGGATCCTCAGCATCGCCTTGGCTTGTCGGCTCTCTCCCTGGAGTCGTCAGCCCTTTCTCCACCATGGCTCCTCCCACGGTCATTTCCGGCCTGCCGCCTGCACGGTCGTTTCCGCCCCCTGACCGCCTACTCCTACCTGTCTGCCTGCACAACCTGCTCCGCCCTGGTCTCCCGAGCTGCCGGCACCGCCCTGGAGTCTACATACCCTGCTCACCCTCCTGCCTTCTGTCTGCCCTTCACCTGCTCTTCGTCCTCCTCCTGAGCCCCCTCCCTCCCTCCCTCCCTCCCTCCCTCCCTCCCTCCGCAGTTGGTCTATCTACGGCGCGAGGTCGCGCCTTCCGGGAGGGGAGGTACTGTCACACACCTCAGTGGCACTACACTTCCCAGCATCCCTCATGTTTCCCACCTGCACGTCATCAATCACCATGGACACTAACTATCATCACAGCATTGTCTCGTTATCATCTGTGTATTTAGTTCCTGCTTGTCACCAGTTCAGTGTCTGGTATTGTTTGTGCATAGCACACTGCTTTGTATTGTTGGCTCTTGTTAGTACTTGTTTAATAAACCTTGGAATTATCTTCGTCTGCTGTGGATTTCAGTGTTACAAAGTCCAAGTGACAGCTTTATTTTTTACACCACTTTTATGAGTGTACACTACTGTTAAATAGCTTGGTTTGTTTGTTTTTTTTTTTGTTTTTTTTTAAAGAGGTGTATTGTGATCACCAAGGCTGCATTTATTTGATCAAATACAGTCAAAGACAGTAATATTGTTAAACTTCATTACAATTTTTTTTTTAAGTTTTCTGTACAGTGTATATATAGACATTACTCCTTTTTACAGTGTTATGGTTTTTAAGAAATCCTTCTAATATGCTGATTTGTTGCTCAAGAAACATCTAGAAACATTCTTTCTTAATAAAGTGTGGAAGTTTTTTTTTTTTTTCTTTTTTTCAGGATTCTTTGATAAACAAAGTTTGAAGAACAGCATTTATTTGAAATATAAATTCATGTTATTTATTAATCTGGGTCATATTGACTATTATAACACTTTCTCCACTTTTAGACAATTATGAGTCCATACTTAAAGTTCTTTAAAGCCAAAGTCATTTATTTTTGGTCAAAAATGGTCTTTCATTAACTTTCAAATCACTCAAATCCTGTTTGATTTTCTGTTGAGAGAATAATTTTTTTATTTTTATTTTATTTTGGGTGAACTATCCCTTTAACTATACAAAGTCTTTTAAGTGTTACTATTGGCATAAACTTTTTTCATAACATGGGTCTGGTCTGTGGAGACCACTGACAAGATGATTTGAGAAGCTTGCATTAATTCCACTTAAACAGAGCTGCAATAAAATAACGGAAAAAGAATTGCGGAAACACATGAGACCCGCCGCAGTCTGGGAGCGAAATCTCATGAACTCATGATCGCGAGAATGCAATAAAGAACTAGAACAGCCGACCAACAGGCTCTGGTAGAGAAAAACGCTCCCCACCTACAGTGGATAATAAATCAGACGTAGGCGAATTAAAAAAAAAACAACAACAACAGAAGAACAACAAATATGGCGTGTCTTGCTGGTTTTAAGTGTCCATACCTTTCCCCCTTCACTGCAGGAGGGAAAGAGTATAATAACTTCACCTCTCTCATTGTCACCTAGAGAAACATTGGGATGATTTTCAATATGTTTTTTAATTACGCTTGCTTATTTCATCATTAGCTTAAAAAAAGAGCATGACTGCCAGAAGTGGCCGGGGTCGTGTGGGGATAAAATGACAGAGAAAAAGTGTTTATGGGGAAAGTCTTTAGTACCAGGGAAGGTGATAAAATAAGAGAGATAGTGAGAGAGAGAGAGGGAGATGAGATGAGAAGGTGGTTATAGTCTTTGGAGTATAAGTGTACAAACAGAATAATACAATTTGAATGTACATGTAGTCCACCTAAAATGAAAACTCTTTATAACTAATTCAGTCACATGTTGTTCCAAAATTGTATGACTATTTTTTTTTTTTTGCATTGGAAAGACTGACGAGTAAATTACCAGTTTCCTTATAATTTACTAGATAATTTAAGCTACTAGACAATAAATAGCACTTGAGCTACTGTTATAATCCAGAATTAAATAATAACATTATTAATAACTTTTGAAACTGGTCAGTATAACAGCAAAGCTAGCACACTCAGTGAATGTGTTTTTAATGTGTCACTGGTTTAGCCCCACATTTTTTTCCTATCTCAATTTATCTGTATCTAAAAATAAATTTCAATTTCGAAGGAAAGTAAAAAACATTTTTTTTTTCCTAATGGCAAAATAGGGATGGACTGCAAACACAAACAAATACAAACATGAACACAGACAAATAAACAAATAAACAAACAAATAAACAAATCAATAAATCTTGTGTATTAATATGTTATTATTAATATAATATTATCATAATAGAACTAGGCAAAATTGGTGAAGATCAATATATAATTTGTGTCAAGGTTATGTTCTGTTTTGTGTTTTTGTGCAGCTTCCCTTTGTTCTAGTTGTCCCGCTTGTTTGATTTCCCTGTTTGTTGCCATGGTTGTTCATTGTTTTAGTTGCTTTCCAGTTTCGCACTGTTCTCAGGGTTTCATTTATGAATTACCCTCATGTGTCACACCTGTGTTTAACCAATTTCCTCGATCCATCCCTAGTGTTTTGCCTTCTCTGTATAAATTTATATATATATCCCTCAGTTTTAGTTAGATTTTATCACGGGAAAGAGAACAGCGGAGGCAAAAACAAGTTAACTGGTTCTTTAATGTGCAAACAGAAACCAGACTCAAAACACGAACGAACTCAGAGCTCGCATAAAGATCACAGGAAATGTCTCTATGGTAAATAGAAGATCACTGGAACAGTCTCAGAGAAAGGATGAAGATCACAGCACAGGCGATTGGCAGCACAGGCTTGCAGAAGGCAACTCGGTCAGTGCGTGAAGTCAGATGAGTGAAGTGCAGACCCCAAAGTGAAGATGCAGGACTGGAACTGCTACAGATAACTCCCCACATAAAGACAGGAACTGAAGCACGGAAACACGAGGAGGAACTGAACGGCACAGGGAAACATCCACAAACAACGATCTGACAAACACAAGACGCAAGAGGTGAGTATAAATAGGCACTAGTAATTTGAATCAGCTGGCGCTGATTCTCCCGGAGGATCATCAGCGACCACGCCCACACACACACTCATGCACACACATAAACACAGCGCAAGGAAGAGTCAATGAATTCATCAACCGTGACAGTACCCCTCCCCCTAGGAGCAACCTACCTGTTGATTGTAATCATCAATAAGGGACTGATCCAGGATGTACCTAGCAGGAACCCAACTTCTCTCCTCCGGACGTAACCTTCCCAGTCCACCAGATACTGAAATCCGCGTCCCCTCCGTCTCGAGTCCAGAATACGATTTACCGAATACGTTGGTTCCCCATCTACGAGTCATGGTGGTGGAGGAACTGAGGCCGGCGGATTAATGGGAGAATAAAATACAGGTTTTAATTTGGACACATGGAACACGGGATGAATTCTCCTGTACGCAGGATGAAGTTTGAGTCGGACTGTCACCGGACTAATGACTTTGGTGGCAGGAAACGGGCCAATGAATTTAGGAGCTAACTTGTTAGAAACGGAGCGGAGCGGAATATTCATGGTGGAAAGCCACACTTTGGAACCGTCGACGTATACGGGAGGTCTTGACCGGTGGCGATCGGCCTTAACCTTGGTGCGCGCCCCCACCTGGAGCAGAGTCTCACAGGCTCTGGTCCATGTGCGGTGGCACCTCTGGACGAAGGCGTGAGCAGAGGGGGCCGCGACTTCGGATTCCAGGCTAGGAAAAATTGGTGTCTGGTACCCTAAACTACACTCAAACGGAGATAGGCCCATAGATGACACTGGTAACGAGTTGTGTGCGTACTCCACCATAGAAAGTTGCTGGCTCCAGGAGGAAGGATTCTTAGACACCACACATCGCAACATTCTCTCCAAATCTTGGTTGGCTCTCTCAGTTTGGCCATTGTTCTGGGGGTGGTAACCCAAGGACAGACTGACAGTGGCCCCCAGTAATTTACAAAACTCCTGCCAAAATTTTGACACAAATTGGGGCCCCCTGTCAGAGACCACGTCCGTCGGGAGGCCATATAAGCGAAAGACATGATCAATGACAGTCACCGCTGTCTCCTTGGCAGAGGGTAATTTAGGCAAGGGAATAAAGTGAGCCGCTTTCGAGAACCGGTCCACTACGGTCAAAACAACCATCTTGCCTTGGGTTTACTCCTGGGTGACACGCCACGTTAGAACAATGACCCCATCAAATAACGTTGGACCGTAATCCCTCCGGCAAAAACAACCGATTCGGTGGGCAACCGGGCGAAGGCGTTACCACTTCTAAGGCCGTCTTGACCTTCGATTCGACCTCCCATGTGAGTGTGGAGATGAATAGAGTCTCGGGTAAAATGCACTCGGGAGTAGACGGGCATTCGGATTGATCAAAAATATGAGATGAATCGGGTTTGATGTTTTTGGAACCTGGGCGGTACGAAAGAGAAAAATCAAAACGACCGAAAAAAAGTGCCCACCGAGCCTGCCTGCAGTTGAGTCTTTTAGCAGATTGAATGTATTCCAGGTTCTTGTGGTCAGTCCAGATGATAAAAGGTACCCCCGACCCTTCTAACCAATGTCGCCATTCTTCCAACGCTAACTTGACCGCCAACAACTCTCTGTTACCAATGTCATAGTTATGTTCGGTAGGCGATAAACGGTGAGAGAAAAATGCGCAAGGGTGCATCTTATTGTCTGTGGAAGAGTGTTGGGAGAGCACTGCACCTACCCCCAGCTCTGACGCGTCGACCTCCACCACAAACTGACGTGATGGATCAGGGGCTATCAGAATGGGAGCTGAAACGAAGCGGCTCTTCAGGTTAGCGAATACAGCCTCGGCTGTATCGGACCACCTGAACGTCGTTCTGGGGGAGGTCAAGGTCGTCAGAGGAGCGGCTAGTTGGCTGAAGTTACGAATGAAACGTCGGTAAAAATTGGCAAACTCCAGAACCTCTGTAGGGCCTTACCGGAATCTGGACTTGGCCAATCCACCACAGCCTTAACCTTGTCAGGTTCCATATGCACTCCCTCAGACGAGATGATGTAACCTAGGAAAGGGACAGACTGTACATGAAAAGCGCATTTCTCCGCCTTGACAAAAAGCCCATTCTCTAGCAACCTCTGAAGCACTCGTCTGATGTGCTGAACGTGTTCCTGGAGAGAAGAAGAAAAAATCAATATGTCATCCAGGTAGACATATATGAAATGGTCTACCATGTCTCTCAGCACGTCATTGACGAGTGCCTGGAAAACCGTTGGGGAGTTGGAAAGACCGAATGGCATGACCAAATATTCAAAGTGCCCCCTGGAGGTGTTAAACACGGTTTTCCATTCATCCCCCTTCCTGATGCGGACCAAATGATAAGCATTACGTAAATCCAATTTTGTGAAGACCGAAGCTCCCTGCAACCGCTCGAAGGCTGAAGACATCAACGGCAAAGGATAGGTATTCTTTACCGTGATATTGTTCAGCCCTCGGTAATCAATACACGGTCGCAGGGAACCGTCCTTCTTCCCCACAAAAAAGAACCCCGCCCCCGCTGGTGAAGAGGAAGGACGGATGAACTTGGATGCCAGAGAATCAGAAATGTATTTCTCCATGGCCTCCCTCTCAGGAACAGACAGAGAGTATAACTTGTCCTTGGCGGAGACGTACCTGGCAGAAGATCTATAGCACAGTCATAGGGACGATGCGGAGGAAGAGAAGCAGCTCTGGACTTACTGAACACTTCCTACAGGTCGAGGTACTCTGCGGGCACGTTTGACAAATTCACCGGCTCCTCCTGCAACACAGAACGGGACAAAGACGAACCAGCAGACATTAAACAAGATGCATAACACTGAGTGCTCCAGGCAGAAACGGAATTATGTCCCCAGTCAACCCTGGGATTATGCTGCACGAGCCAAGGATGACCGAGGACAATGGGAATGTGAGGGAAGTCCAGTAGAAGAAAAGAAAGTTCCTCAGAATGGTTGCCAGAAGTGATAACTGTCAGTTGAGTGGTGGTGAATAATATGGTGGGCAGCTCTTGACCATTGAGTGCGTTGGCTGAAATCTTGTTGGTGAGTGGTATGGTGGATATTTGAAGGTTGCGTGCCAGAGTCCAGTCCATAAAATTACCTTCGGCCCCTGAGTCGAGCAGAGCTTGACAGTGATGAGACCGAGTTGCCCATTGCAATCTCACCGGGAGGAGGGTGGAAGAGGGTTTCTGGATAGAGACCCCGCCCGACAGAATCCTCTTCTCTAATGTCGGGCCCGATCTTTTACTGAGCAGTTGTTGAGAAAGTGATCCGTACCTCCGCAGTAGAGACAAAGTCCCCGGGATCTCCTTCTCTCCCTCTCCTGCCGGGAGAGCCGGGCTCGACCCACCTGCATTGGCTCGTGATCGTCGACGGGGCTGACCGCATCACTGCCGCTGGCCTGGGGGCATCCAAAAACTCTAGGAACCGGAACAGTACGGACGCGTTGCTCCAGACGACACAGACGAGCGTCCACTCTCAGCGCCAGCTCAATAAGTCTGTTCAGACTGGTGGGCAGGTCCAGGGTGTAGATTTCTCATTGGATGCGGTCAGCCAGCCCATGCAGGAACATGTCCCACTGTGCCTCCTCGTTCCAGCGGCACTCTGCAGCGAGGGTGCGGAATTTGATGGAATAATCGGCCACTGGACTATCTCCTTGATAGAGGTCTGCGAGCTGTCGTGCCGCCTCTTTACCCGCGACCGCCCGATCAAATACCTTCTTCATTTCTTCTGAGAGTGCCGCGAATGAGGAACAGCACAGGTGTTGATTCTCCCACACCGCCGTCCCCCACAGGGCCGCACGCCCTGACAGCAACGTGAGTACAAAAGCCACTTTCGAATACTCAGTGGAGAAAGTCTGTGGTTGGAGAGCAAAAAACATAGAGCATTTGGTCAAGAAAGCTCTACAATAATTTGGCTCATTATTTGGAACTTGGTTTGTGTTGACGATTGGGTGCAGGCAGAGTGGGGGTGGGGGTGGCGCAGTGGGCGTTGCCAGTTGTTGTATCTACTGGGTGAGCCCGGACACCTGCGCAACCAGTGCCTGAACCGCGCGACCAGTCGCGGCGAGATTCTCCTCCTGCCGTTCCATGAGAGCCGTGTTGTGAGCGAGATACTCCGCGAGCTTGGGTGCTCTTGCTGCCTCCATAGATGGTCAGATCGTTCTATCACGGGAAAGAGAACAGCGGAGGCAAAAGCAAGTTAACTGGTTCTTTAATGTGCAAACAGAAACCAGACTCAAAACACGAACGAACTCAGAGCTCGCATAAAGATCACAGGAAATGTCTCTATGGTAAATAGAATATCACTGGAACAGTCTCAGAGAAAGGATGAAGATCACAGCACAGGCGGTTGGCAGCGCAGGCTTGCAGAAGGCAACTCGGTCAGTGCGTGAAGTCAGATGAGTGAAGTGCAGACCCCGAAGTGAAGATGCAGGAACGACGACTGGAACTGCTACAGATAACTCCCCACATGAAGACAGGAACTGAAGCACGGAAACACGAGGAGGAACTGAACGGCACAGGGAAACATCCACAAACAACGATCTGACAAACACAAGACGCAAGAGGTGAGTTTTGTTTAATAAAGAGAAGAATGTTGCATTGCGTTTAAATCCATCTTTTTGATGTGACAATTCGGACATTTAATTATTTATTTTTTTACCCATTTTATATTAAGTGTCTTTAACTAATATGTATTAACATTTAGGGTGCTGTCCCACTAGTTTGTTTGGATGATGTGAACTCTGTTTTGCGTACTCTGATACACTCCCGTGAACTCATGTGAACTCAGTTCATGTGAACTCCAGTACTATTCGCTGCTAATATGAACGCAATCATACTAAATCGTGGAATTGAACCGCTATTGATGAATTATGATAAAACTGTGTGTTTTTGTGTGTTCTCACTCACTTTTCAGAGAATGTATATCTAATTTCTGCTAGACTCTCACGTTTTTTAAGATCATTTGCAGTACATTAGCGGCAGATAGGCACAAGTGCCGTTATGTGCTGACTATGTCGTCGTTACTAAGAAAAAGGAGAAAACAGCTGCTGCCATAATGCAGTTCAGACCAAAATAAATAGCGTGAACACAGTCCAGTGGGGGCAGGGGGAGAGGGATCAATCGAACTCGAGTTCGGACCAGGCAGTCGAACCAAGTGTGAAGGTTGGAATGAACATATTGTACTTAAAGTATTAAAGTATTTAACTATTGTAGTTAAAGACACCTAATATAAATTGTGACCATTTTTTTATCCATGGAAAATGTCTTGGTTACTATTGTAACTTCCTTTCCCTGATAGAGAGAACGAGATGCTGTGTCATAGAAACGCAAGGTCCATCCAAGGCTGAAAGTGTGGCAACATATCGGCATGATGGTCACATGATGTGCGCCACAGCGCCATGCCCATCTCAGGACTCGAACATGAAGCCAGTGCTGAAGCGGCCTGATGTGCATCAACCCAAGTGGCATAACTGTGGCTGAGGATTCCATATGCTCCAGGAATATTTCAGTGGTACCACTGTCTTGCAATTGAACAAGTTCAAGCAGTTCAGCACTGACCCAGGCACCGTCTTGTGAGAAATGTGCTGTCATGACGATTGAGTCCAACTCCACACAGAGAAAAGAGATGCTCTGCACAGGGGCGAACTTGCCTTTTTCCCAGTTGACCCGAAGTCAACACAACAACTTTCAAGAGTGGGCTAGGATTAGCCAGTAGTCGAGGTAGTTAAGAATGTGAATGCGCACTTCCCATAATGTGGCAAGGGCAGCCTCTCCAACTTTCGTGAAGATGTGAGGAGACAGGGACAACCCGAAAGCGAGGACCTTGTACTGAAATGCCCACCCTTAAAAAGCAAACTGAAGAAATGGTCTGTGTCGAGGTAAAATGAAAGTACATGTCCTTCAGGTCTATCGGGGAAACAGTCTTTTTGGCGAATGCATATAAAAAATATGCTTCTGCATTAAGATCTTGAATGGGAGCCTATGCAGGGCCTAATTCAAAACTCACAGACTATTGCATCCTTCGCCAATAGGACCGCACACAGAACAGGGGCGTCTTTTTCCTGCCACAGAGGTAAAGAGGACGCCTTTGAACCTGGGTGAGGCCATTGAATCGCAGCAAGGTTGAGTCAGAGATGTTATTCCTGGACCACCATGGTGGACATCGCCTGGCCGAGCTGCGACCTTCATCACTCGTAGAACGAGTTTGGTTGCAAACGCAGTTTCTGCATCAATCCTGACTCAGAACTACCCTCGTGCAGATCTTTTAGTGCCTTGGCCTAAAGTAAACTTACAGGCCCTGGACGGGAGTCTAGGACAACTCCGCCAGGCGGCGGAGCACAAGGGCACTCCACCTGTGGAATCTCCATGTACCCCCTGCTGATACACCGTTGAGGGCAATGAGGGTGGAAGATCTTGCAAAGCGGGACCTGGTAGTTAAAGGTGCCTTCCATGACATCATCAGCTCTTCATGCATTACCGTGTAGAAGGCACTGGGGCTGGGCAGGGTTATGAGTCGCGCTCAGAGCCCAGATACCAATCATCCAACTGCGAACACTCATTACAGATGGAGGATTCCATTCCAACCCAATTCTCATTGGCCTATCAGTTTGGGGTGTTTGGGGCACCCAACTGCAACCCCTAGTGTCAGTACATCGACAACGTTGAAGTGACTGACAGATAAGGAACTGCATGATTGTTTTAGCACACAGTACATATATGGTCACTCTACTGCAAAAGTATCTTGTTTGATCTGAGCAGATATGATGTTTTTACCCCAGAATTCATCTCATGCTGCCTGTAGTCCATCAGTCACGTCATCAATACAGACAAGAGTGCCTGTTCCAGTGGCAGTGATACATAAAAAAAAACAACTATAACATCACCATGTTTCACAGATGAGCTGAGATTGTCAGCAGTTCCTCTTTGCTGTCTCTTTCCAGCATTGAGTTCAAAGTTAATCCTTGTACCCAAACTTCTTTCTTTCTTTCTTTCTTTCTTTCTTTCTTTCTTTCTTTCTTTCTTTCTTTCTTTCTTTCTTTCTTTCTTTCTTTCTTTCTTTCTTTCTTTCTCTCACCTGTGAAGCACTAAACACTTGCAATGATACAGTTCCCACAATACAGGAGGTCATAGACTCACATGTGTGTCTTCTAAAACAAGTGATGTCAGCTGTGCAATTCTTTTAAATAGTCACCAAGGGAAAGTAACACGTATAGTGCCAAACACATTTCCAAGGTTCAAGATTTTACTGACACTCACTGACATCCCATCACCATGGGAACCTTGAGGGTGCCGAGAGCAACTTTCCCAAGATGCACATATCGAATAATTGTACAAATAGATAAAGAATAATAGTGCAAAACTAGTGCCATTTGTGGTCCTGATTTACATGTGTATTTTTAACAATAAATAGCTAATAGCAACTTTTACTATATATAAACAGAAATTTTCTTAAATATACACATCCTTTATTTATTTATTTATTTATTTATTTATTTATACATGCATGCATGCATGCACTTTTTGGCCTGTTCCATTCTCCTTGCTGTGTTGAGAAAATAAAAAAATAAGCAATAAATAAAGGGTAGCATTTTTGCTTTACTGTATATATTTATAAAAAAATAAGTGACACAGTTTATTTGATAAGGTGAAATTTGGTCCCCAGGTTATTTGTCAATCATGTTACCATCATATTTTCCATAAAAAAAATAAAAAAATAAAAAAAACCTGCAGTAATGACAACCTAATTTCATGCAGTGAACTCAAGCACAAGCAAATGTCTCCTCTTTGAACCACTTTAACTACACTTTACAGCAAGGCTTCATTTGTTAACATTAGTTAACATATTTAGTTAACATGAACAACAATGAAAAATATTTCTAAAGCAGTTAGTAATCTTACTAATTAGTAAACATTTACTATAACATAATTAAAATCACAAGTTGTATCTATATTATTTATTGGACCTGAGCAAACATGAACGAACAATAAACGGTTGCATTTTTATTAGCTAATGTTAACAAAGATTAATAAATACTGTAACAAATGTATTACTCATTGTTAGTTAATGTAAACATTAAATAATGGGATCTTATGGTAAAATGTTACCATCTAATGTTTTGTAATGTTTTTTCCCATAAGGCACAGTCGTGTCAACTCTTTTACTATGATTTAATATAGTAACAACTAATAATATAAAAACTAATAATTAGAAAGTAGATATTTGTGGAAATTTTCCTATCAACAGTCGTTTCACATCAGGCTCAGGGCTTGTAATGTCAAAACAGCACTTGATTTGACTAATAAAATATGCAGAAAATGCACTTGGATCTAACAGGAAACAGAAAAATCAAAGTACGACCCATAAATGAATATTCAAATCTTCTACGGTGGACGGACAAGAGGCTACGATTATATCCAAAACTCTGAATGCCCTTGCAAGCTTGAATAAACAATCATCATTAGAATTGCCTAGTTGTAATAGTGTTTTAATTGGATGTTTAGACTAAGGGTTAACTCGATGGTTATTGAATTTCCATTTATCAGCTACTAAAAAAGTCACTTCAGCTTAGCTAAACCATGATACAGTAGTGTCGAGATATCAGTGAATGTCATAGCACCAACATCAGATCATCCATTGTAGCTCAAGGGGGCACCCCCTGTTTGGATATGCTGCTCATAGCATTCTCATCTAAGGTCGTGTTGTGCTTAGCGGCGAAAACAATGAAAGGAGTCCAGGCGTCCCTGTCAGGGTGAAATGCGGCCGTTGTTTAGATAACAGACACCCATCTCCAGCATTATAGCATGGACAATACCGTGAGGAGTAATCCCTCTTCATGGGGTCTGATTTCCCCGTCACTGCTGAGCGTTAGCCACGCTGAGAGGCAGCGTCTGTAAATGACATCAGCACAAAGGCAGAGCTCAGGGCCCCTACTGGAGGCTGCTGGGCGTAGAATCGGGAATGATAGGGGAACAGAAAGTGCTCTGGGTGTTGCGCAGATGTGAATCCCGCCGTGTGACCACCCATCAAATCCCCCTCAGAACTGACCTGCTGGAACATTCACCCACCCTGTAACTGAACCTCCGTGGCCCAAGATCTGACAGCTGCTCCCAGAATATTGTTCTTACGAAACGAAGTCACAACAAAGAGCTTCACATCACTCGAGCACGACACAAGGGGTGGGGCAGCCGGTGTCATTGTTTCCATGTTAGTTACTCTAACATAAGTGTCTAAAGCCCGGTGCACCCATATGTTTTTTTCCTGTCCTGTATGATTGTTGTCTTGTCTGATTGTATGACATTAACCCAAGTCAGTAAAAGTCAGTAAAAGCCAATGCAGAATGTGCACCTTGTGTCTTTTATGCTAAAATATATGACAGCTAAAGCCTTGTTTATACTTTAGCATGGCTCTGCAGCGCGAGCCTCCGCTGACTGCGCGCGCACCTCCCCAAACTGACAAGACATTTATACTTGATGTGCCCGCCGTTGTACTATTCTTTAAAACGACAGGGGGCGACTCTGAGTAATTGTCCTCTAACCCATCAGGAATCAGCGGAGAGAAGAAGTAAGGTACACACGTGACGATGTTTATTTCAGTACACAAAACCACACTACAAAAGAATTGCGTAAAACCCAATAAACTTTGAGATTATTACATTAGATCAAAATATATGGATATGAGAACATGCATACAGCTAAACTAAAGATCTCTTAATATTTTCAAATTTTACTAAACATTTTCATGTAGTTGAGACACTGATCAGTGTTGTATATTGAGTTGTTTTTGTGTTTTGAGTAGTTTTTTGACATGTAAAGCACTTTGGTCAACAAATAAATGTTGATTGATTGATAGTTTTGTGAACATTTTATTAAACATGGACCTTTATTTTTATTAAAAGGACTTGTTTCTGCTATTATAGGCTAATTTTGTAAATGTAAGCAACTAATTTGGACATGCGTAAACTGGGTGCCTGTGTGGATACTATTGTACAAATGCAGACAAGACGTTGCCCTAATGTTGTCAATATATTTCCTGGAAAAAAAAGAAAAATATGCGATCATGAAATATCATGTTTAACTAGTCTTTTGAGTTTTAACGTCTCTCCCTTGCTCTCTCTCTTTCATACAAACCTATGTAAACGCTACGCTCCTATGGGTTCTTAATTTGACAGCTGTCGTAGGAATAGCCGTACTGACTGTGACTCAAAATCTCACACCTTTTCCAGAACATTGATGAAAAGTGATCAAAGACTTTCAAAATTGGCCCTACGATGAAATACATACTTCAGACAGCTGTGACAAAAACAGTCTACAGTATGCTATTTTCTGTTATTTTAGACCATGTTGGTTAAATATGAACTCTTTTCCAAGCTATAACTCATTGTCTGAGGTAGACCATGCTGTAGTAACTAATTACGTATCAATTGAAGAACATCTTCTTGTGATGTCATTATTGTGGAACATTTCTTTTTATAGCTCTCTAGGGAAATTCATGCATTGTCTGTGATTTTCACCCGATTCACTAAAAGCAAATATGCAAAACAGGTAATGGTAATGCAATTTCCCATCTTCCTGGCCAGTTTCAGTGCTTGGTTGTGGAGGATGCAGAACACTAAACCCCTGGGCACACTAGATCCACAACGAACAGGAAGATGTCACACACTAGGCCTTCTGTTTTTAATAAATAATAATTCACAAATAATAATACATTCAAAATACGTAGTGTTATTTAAATTCAGTTAAGAGTTCAATCTGGTCGCACGTGTTCTTGTCTTACAGTATGAATTTCCAGGTCGGAACTGGCAGGTCTGTAGGCGCGTTTCCATTACAGATTTGCGCAAAACTTCAATTGCGAAATGACGCCGTTTCCATTAACCGATGTTATGCTAGTAAAAAGTCATTTTTTACTCTCGCGATAAGTCATTCCAAAAATCATGGCGACGGATGTTGGTAGGTTTACATATATCCCAGCCAATGCACTGGCCATTATCATTAATTGAAGGAGACGTATGCGTGTTATCCAAGCATTAATGGTAAGGAAAGACCCTTATACTTGGAGCGGCTTGTGTTTCTGGGTGTTTCTCCCTCATATCTGCTTCGAGGTCTTAATTGTGGCATTTCTTTGAGGTTTAGAATCCAGTATTCTAGTATTCCTGTAATTATTTTGTCTTTTATGAATTTAATAAAGAACTCTCTCTTGTATTCTGTCCAAACATACCGCGTCATCTACGTCAGGTGACCTGTAAATGCGCAAAAACTGTTTCCATTGTAGTTTTGCAAAATATTTATTTTTCGAATTGCCTGAAATACCACCTCATCTGTAAATCTGTTTTGCGATAAATGGGAGTTTTTGCGAAATTGACGTGTTTCCATTTCACGTATTTTCAATTCGCAATTTCAATTTGCGCAATTTGAAGGGTAATGTAAACGCAGCTAATGTTAACTTTTGTTCACAGCGGAATGCACATGACTTCACATGAGCTTGTGTTTCTACTGTCCAACATTTGCATGTCTATCAATGGTGATCAATAGAAGGCAGTCAAGTCTACGAAAAGTAACGAATGATGAAAAAGAGGCAATGATTGAAATGTAGCTTGAGGAGACATGGGGAGCAGTTAGATGTTCTCAGTTTCCAGTTCTGCGTATTCATGTCTCGTTTTGTGTGAGCACGTGGCTTGTGATTTGTTTTACTGGCCATGTGCTTGTGTTCTAGTCATGTTTGGTGTGAGGACATGGCTTGTCATGTATGTTTCGTTGTGCCATGTGCTCTCCTGTCGATTGTCTAACCCTGCCTATCTTGTTACCTGATTATTGATTCATTTGCCCAACCTGTCCTCCCTCGTTACCTGCCTTGTTTACTCCCTATTTATTCACCTTGTGTTTGCAGTCCTGTGCTGGTTTGTCATTGGATGTTTACCCTTGTGTGTTCCTGCTGTGGTCAAGTCAAGTCAAGTCAAGTCAAGTCAAGTCAAGTCAAGTCAAGTCAAGTCAAGTCAAGTCATCCCCCTTGGGGTAGTTTTCATTTGTTTTACTTTTATTTTTAATAAAAGCCTTCATTCTTCTGCGATTGAGTCCTCGCCTCATCTCCTCAACCCCATCCCCTGACACATAATGAAACATGAAGCCAAAAGGTCATAAACCCAAGCCTTTCAATATAATCGAATGGGATGCCAATAAAAATAAATAAATAACCAATTACACTTTAAGTATTTTATTTTCCAAAGATGGTATTTTATACACAATAGTTCACGTTGACGTGTGCTCAAGCGTTTGTTTTTCCAATACGTTTTATTTAGTTATTTGATGCTATAAAAAGGGGTGTAACGTTATGATTGACAGCTGTGCTTGCAATTGAGTCTGCGGGAGTATGGATGGGAACTTGATACCACAGCTCAACCTCAGGATCACTACTGCGCAGATTTGGGCACCAAATCCGCACACGATGACAACGGCCATTTCTGGGATAATTTTTTTTTTTTTTACAGGGGAAGGAAGTGGAGACACGTTATCCATCTTTTTTTACAGTGTATGGTTGGGACAGTGTGCACACCTGGCGACTGTTGGGCCACATTTTAAACCAGTTTATGCACATTTTAAACCAGTTTAAAATGTCAAACCAGTTAAAGTTCACGACTTGTTACAACGTGTCTAACAAGTGGACACACAAGTGTAGCACTATAGAAGAGCACAGCTGAATCTACGAGTTGGTTGCATTCTGTGGCTTTTTTTTGGTCAACAACATCGACAACGAGATTCAATTTTGTGGAATTGTTTAAAAAATGGATTCAGATACCCTATGTGTCATTTACTCATATAACTTTAGTTTATTGAGAGAGCAGTTAATTTGATTTAAACAGGGCGATGAAGATGCTTATTACCATTGTAAATTAGTTTTTCTCCTGTGGCTATTAAATTGTTTATCATGTGCCTTTCCTTCTTCAGGACTCATATTTCTGTGTTTTTGATTGGCAGTTATTTAAAGCTCTGATCAAATATATACGTACTTAACAGGGTATGTGGCTCTGAACATTAATATATGCTAATTATCAGATAACAAGGGGAATAACAGGCCAATGCTCATTAAAAGTCACACAGACTTGAATTCATTTTTCATCTATTAAAACTTTAACAGAGCTGTACAAAAGTGATTGTTGAGCAGTCGTTGAGTCATTAGAGAGGACAATGATGAAAGAAACACTGCGATGCATCGTGTTTGATTGAAATTGGACTCCCGCCATTAAAAAAAAAGGAGTGATTCAGAAATATGTATTCTTTTCTTTAAACAATACATAGAAGAAAGATGTATTTGACCTTCTAAGATGGCTGTATGTCTATTATATTATAAAGGTGTTCTTAATTAACATCTTATAATTAACTATAGGTTATGATAAATCATTGTAACCATGTTTATAATACATTGCAATTCTTAATAAACCATTAAAGATTTACCTATAAGTAATTTATTGCAACACATGGTAAACCCTAAATTTCATGTATTTTATGTGCTATAATGAATTATACTCTTTGTAAACATGAATAGGTCAGTATTACATTGTTTTATAACTGAAATTACAATTACATATTAAAAGTTAATATATTGCAATGTTTATTTAAATTATTTATTTGAGTTATTGTTTCATACAATAAGTGCACATTTAATTTAATTTTCTGTCAATAGTTTTTATTGCATACATATCAGCTTTAAATGCCCACAATGATCTCTAGATATCTTTATTGGCCATTGAAAAATAGCCCATATTGGACGAGCCCTTATGAATAAGCAATAAGCATATTAATAAGGCTTATTGCTTTTATAAAACAACATCATGAATTTGTATTTCATGGCAGTATTTCAGACACATTTATTTAAAATATGTTAAAATGCGTATTTGAAATACAAAATACAATTTGGTATTTTAAAGCCTTTGGGAAAAATAAAATGTAATTTATATTTAAATAATAATATTTGTAAATATTTTGTTACATTTATATAGCGATTTTCTCTGTACACAAAGTGATGAAGCCAATCAGTATATATAGGGATGATTAGGAGGCCATGATGATGGACAGATGCCAATGGGCAAATTTGGCCAGGGTTACACATCCCTACTCTTTTTCGAAGGACATCCTGGGATTTTTGTATGACCACAGAGAGTTAGGACCTCTATTTAACATCTCATCCGAAGGCTGGGGCTTTTTGACAGTGTACTGTCCCCATCACTATACTGGGTTGCGTTTCCCAAAAGCATTGTTAGCCAACTATTGTTGCTAGTTCTGTTGAATTGTGTTGGTAAGACGGAACTTGCGACCACAGTTGGCTTCAGGAAACGAACCTATGTGGCATTAGGACCCACACAGACCAATTTTCTAAGCAGTTGTACACACCAAAATGTTCTTTACATTCAGAATAGGTCCAGATAGATTTCAGCCTAATAGTGATACGTCAAGGAATGGCCAATTTTACAAGTATTTTGTGTATTTTCAAAATACAAAATACTGTGTTTGTATACTGTATTTTTCCACACAGTATTTGGTATTTTATTTTGATGCATAGCATTTGATATAGCATTTCAACTGAGGTATTTTGCAATTGTATACATTTTTATGTATTTATGCCCATCTCTGCCTATTGGCAAGTAAGCCTACTATAGCTCGTTATTCCAACTGCAGGCAGTTTACAGTTGGCAAGCAATGTAGCAACTTGGCACATTAATATAGAATGTGCAGTCACAGGTGTTTATCATCAATTTACAATTAATTAGGCTTTCTCAACCATGATACATTTCTTCAACCTATAACATAATGTAAAAATTCAGTATTTGTTTGATTATTTGATGTGCAAATGCAGAGTTTTGCAGTAATTATCAATGCTACTTTTACAAAAACCCACACCAGCAGACTTAATGCATGTCAGCATCACTTGCACTCACAACCCTGCAACGCTTTTAGCCTCAAACCCTCCCCCACCAAACCGCTACACAAACAAACACTTTTACTTGTCTCTATTCCTAATGGACACCACTCTGTTGTCCATTTTCCTTGCCCCAGGAAAACCGGATGGACAGCCGGTGCAGTCTCATACAACCAAAGACCCAACGCTGTTTATCTCCTAATTGATTCTCCAAGGAAAGTTGGAGATGGACAGCGTCAATCTGACATTGCAAAGCAGCGTGTGTTAATAATGTATCATTGGAGTTTTCATTGATATACTTCTGCTCTGAACTTCTGTCTATCCTTCCTGTCACACGTTCGCAGCAGGTTGGTTTATGTGGCTCAGTGTAAATGGTTTAAATTGGTCCACTTATTAAAAACAGGAATTGCTTTTGATGATAATTAAAAGAGACTAGCTGTATAGCTGTGCAGGTGAGGTAGGAACACAACTAGCAGATTCAATTATGTTGTGTGTTTCAATCAACTCAAATGAATCAAATTTGTTGAATTTAAGCAAATTTTTTGCTATTCTTACATTACAGCAAACCCTAAAGCTGTTATATAAAATTAAATAAAAAGTGGTTCTAAATAGACACTACTTCAATCAAAATTAAACTCAAAGTCCTCAAGTAAAAAAAAAAAAAAAAGAAAAAAGAGAAAAAAAGAAAAAAGAAAAAGAGGCTGTGGAGAATACTCATTAGCCCTTGCATGTGAATAATTTGATTATGCTTAGTCATAGCAACTTGACTGATCCAGAGTCAAGTCATAATATCTCTTATACCCATGCTATAACATAACTATATTATTTTTCTATATGTTTTTTGTCTTTCAGTATTACACTTCTTGTTTTATATTCTCGCAATTAGTAAATTTGACCTACTTGATTAAATTCACTCTTTGAAAAAGTAACATAGGTGAACTGGATGACACACATACTGCCAATGAGAAATACCTGCATTTCCTAGTCTACTTGCTTGACATAAATTATTATGTTTACCTTTTATGTTTAAAGGAATGCTTTATTTATGTCAGGTCAACCAATTAGATTCTACAGTGGTGATTGATGATAATCAAATCAGGTGATGATGGTAAACTGTAAAGAGAATAAAGACTTTGTGGTGGCAGAGCAGCATGTCATTGCACTTTCAACACATGAAGCAGGTCTCATATGATGTTCTCTGTAAATCAAGCGTGGTTGTGCCCTGCAGGCCTGCTGATGTGTGTTGAACATCATTCTCATGGGTTTGTACCTCATGTTGTGTTGTATGGATTTTTTTTCTTTTTTTTTTCAATATTACATATAATTGGTATTCATGCTTATATATTTAGGGTATATATATATATATTTACAATCAACGGTCATGTCCTCATTTGTTATAAGACAGTTATATGTTATAAGACAGTTAATTAAGTAATAAGACAGTTGCCGCATATTAACATGCATGATGCCTTAAATTGGTAATGATCCACTTAGTTAGACATTTTTTGGTGACCCATAATCCCAACTGATAAATCAGATGGATTGATCAATGGATGTATGAGAAGCCTTCCCAGAGGAGTGGTTGCTTAGGACCAATTCCTTAAAGCCAATCTTTTGTGTATATACAGAACAGTGATTGGTTAATACTTTTGGCAATATAGATCAATAAACATACAGACAGACATACAGACAGTAAAGTGTAGGCTTTGAAAACATACAATATCTGCATATTGGTAGCATTTATAGTATACAAACTTTTATGTATGGAATTTAAAATTTTACGATCTTTAACTAAGAAATAATACATACTGTAATAGAATGACATTTGATTTAAACATGAATTTATCTAATTTATTGTAAATATAATATAAATATAAATCTTTACATTCCATTAATTCAATATTCTATCAACCTCTATGAATTCCATTTGGCTTCGTAAACATTTGAATGCCTTTGAAGTTGTACATACATAAATGTGTTTACATTTATGGAGTTTACCATACATCAGTATTAAGGGCCTGTCCCAATACCTCCCCTTACCCTAGATTTCTGCCCTAACCCTTGTTTTTGCGCGTTCTCGTGTAGGGGTAGGGTGTCCCAATAAGCAAGGGGGAGTGCTATTCATATAGTGGTGTCCCATTTCATAGGGAAAGATCTTCAACTCCACTTCCCCTCGTTGAGGGGACTTTACTTTTGAGGGCACTCAAAACCAAGTGGAAGTTTTAAGGGGGGAGAAATGGGACAGGGCCTAAATGTATTGGTGTACAAAAAAATTAAATAAAATAATCCAGTTTTAATGAGTATAGTTTAAAAAGTGTTTGCAGGAAAACTAATCAGGTTTTAAAATAGTTTTTTTTTAAGGATTAGATTCCCCGACATGTTTGTTATTTTTTTCCTTTTTTTTTCTTTCTTATTTTAAAATATAATAGCACTAAGAATTAAGTACAGAATTAATTCTGAACCTAAATAACCCTTGACATTTGCTTGAAAACATTACTAGTTATGGACTTCATCTTCATCAAAGAATGAGGTAAAAGTGAGAATGATGTTCTGCCTTTAATTGACAGTGGAAGCTATAGAGGCACAGGTTCCACTAAATCATGGTGCTTCTGGCCTTTTAGCTTCAAGAGTTTTTAAAAAGTGACAAAACAACAATACCTGCTCTTTTTTTTCCGCAGACGACATTTAGCTCTAAGTGAAAGAACAACAATGTATTTTTTTTTCTTTTCTTTATTGGGAAAATGTCACCTACAGCATTAGAACATGAATGTGAAACAGATACTTAATTAACCCAAGTGAAGGTTAGTGTTGTCACAAACTGAGAAACTCTTGAATTATGTATGACTGCACTGCTGTGGTTATTTCTATGATGTCTAATAGTATGACCACTGAATATAATTGGTCTTCATGTATGAATGTAAAATAAAATGTCAAGGTCTTTCTTAAATCACATAAACCTTAAGCTGTGTTCTTGTGTGATGTTTTTGTGTTTGGGTCATAATGGTTGCATTTTGTCAGTAAATATAGATTCACATAATATCCCAAAAAAGAAAGAAAGAAAATAAATTATTTGCAATGTTCTGTTTTACTGTTTTCCTTGTGCTCTTTTATCTGTACAGTACACACAATATATATATATATATATATATATATATATATATATATATATATATATATATATATATATATATATATATATATATATATACAGTGCAATGCATAAGTGAATATACCCATGCTAAAGTTGACTAAAAAGAGGAATAAAAAATCATATTTTGGAAATTGAACTTAATGCCTTAATTTAAAAAAATAGGAAAAATCCAACCTTTAAGGACACCAATTTTCTTTGTGAATGAATAATGTATCGTAAATAAATAAATGTTCTTCCTTAAAATACATGGTGCATAAGTGAGTACACCCCTATGTTAAATTCCCATAGAGGCAGGCAGATTTTTATTTTTAAGTATTTTAAAAAAAAATTTTTTAGGATACTATGCATCCTGATAAAGTTCCCTTGGCCTTTGGAATTAAAATAGCCCCACATCATCACATAGCCTTCACCATACCTAGAGATTGGCATGGGATACTTTCCATAAGATCATCTCTCAATGCAAATCAAACTAGCTTTTAGGCTAACTGAAATAAAATCATGCCAATCTCTAGGTATGGTGAAGGCTATGTGATGATGTGGGGCTATTTTAATTCCAAAGGCCAAGGGAACTTTATCAGGATGCATAGTATCCAAAAATTTTTTTTTTTAAAATACTTACAAATAAAAATCTGCCTGCCTCTATGGGAATTTAACATAGGGGTGTACTCACTTATGCACCATGTATTTTAAGGAAGAACATTTATTTATTTACGATACATTATTCATTCACAAAGAAAATTGGTGTCCTTAAAGGTTGGATTTTTCCTAATTTTTTAAATTAAGGCATTAAGTTCAATTTCCAAAATATGATTTTTTATTCTTCTTTTTAGTCAACTTTAGCATGGGTGTATTCACTTATGCATTGCACTGTATATACTGTATATATA
The DNA here is from genome assembly GCF_963993115.1 of Abramis brama. Lineage (NCBI taxonomy): Eukaryota > Metazoa > Chordata > Actinopteri > Cypriniformes > Leuciscidae > Abramis > Abramis brama. The sequence continues at coordinate 23,027,780 of NC_139985.1, forward strand.
TATATATATATATATATATATATATATATATATATATATATATGTTTTTTTGTCATATAATATTTTATTTTATATCTTAATCCTGTTATGTACTGTATCTCATTTTTATTATTAACTATTTTAATAATATTAACTATTATCATTGATTATTACTTACTAACAATAACTGTTGGGGCTCTTTGTAATATAATACAAACTGGGGCTGTTAATATTATTATTATTATTATTAGTAGTAGTAGTAGTAATTACAAGTTAGCATATTTCATAATTCTTATTATTTTCACTTAGTATTTGAGAGCAGACCAAATTTAATCCTTCATAATTACAATGAAGTTATACTTCAGTGCAGGTGCAACTAAATTTGTAATTAGGAAAAATTTGAGTTGTCTTTTCATTTTCCTTCTTGACCCCAGCAACCAAGAAATAACAGCAAAACTGCCAAAATCACCTGAGTCTCTATGAATGGATAAACAGTGTTAGTTAAGACACACACACGCACACACACGCACAGAGCAAAACCCCTACTTACCAATAAAAATGCTTTGCGCTCCCTCTTGAGAGACAGAGTCTCTCATGCACTGAGCTGTTATTATATAAAGCTCTGTCTCTATCAGTAACTTCATGTGATCACAGTTACCCCATGTTTCTCTTTCTCCATTTTTTTTTTGCTTTTATATGGCAACATACACATCTTGTTTCAATTCCTCTTGTAAATGATATTAAAATAGATTAACAAGCCAAAAGAAACCATCTAGAAAAGAGTAGAGATAGTTCATCTCATTTCAGTCATTATGACTGACCACTTTTCATTTTACAGCTCAGATAAATTATGTTTTTTTTTTTTTTTTTTTTTAACCCTTTCTAAAATGTGTAGCAAATAAGTCTGACAGCATTCAGACTAAAAAATGTCAATCAGACTGAAAAACATCCTTAGTTCAACTTTGGGCCTTAAATGGAGAAAAATAAAATAATAATATAAGAAGTGCCTGTGAACTCTTTTGACTTGGGCCAGTGGAATCCCCCAAAACAGCCTAGCAACCACATAACAATGTGTTAAAAACCACTCATAGTACTTTTGCAGCTGTATAGCAACACACCGGCAACCACCCACAACATCACTGCAACGACTTTCACATGGACAAGCACCACTTTGCAAGCACATTTTTCCAAAATTTGGTTATGCAGAGTTTTTCTTTTAACTGATTCTTTGATACTCATCAGCTCTATGTTAATTTCACTGAAGGGTTAAAAGTTGTTCTCTGCAGCCATTAACCAAGATGAAGCACTGGGAACCTATACGACAGCTAATACGTTAGCAAAAACAGAAGTGATGTAACCTTAGAACAGATAACCAGCATCTACCACTGAATAGAGCCATGATTCATTTCCGCCTCTCAAAGAACCCCTGAGAAATGAAATAAATACATTAAAACTGCTCTGACCTTGTAATAGTGATTGTTATTCCAAGCAGGATGGACAGATATTCAGCTGCTTCTAAAAGTGACAGAGGCAAGTTTGCTGCTCCAGGCTAACAATTTAGTTTGGGTGTCCATGGGGGTGGGATTAGGTGTATTTGTGTGAGTGTGTGTGAAAGGGTGTGTTTGTATTCCTCTGTGTGCAAAGGAGTGTGTGTGTGTGTGTGTGTGTGTGTGTGTAATCGTATTCCGCTCTCTGGTAATTAACTTGACAGCATGAAAAATGGCCGTGATAAACGGTCTCCTTCTATAAAACACAAATATCCCATAATATTTTTCGCCGCAAACGCAATGAGCAAAAGACATCAGGGATTTGATTGCACTAATCACGTGGAATCGTTCTAAAGCTCAGGAACATAAAAAGATGCATCAACTTTTCCTCTGTTGTAAGGAGAATAACAATACTCTGCAGTACTCCAGGCCTGTTACACTGGGTGAAGAGAGCTTGTAATATGATTTAGTCTTTACTCTCATGTGTGTTCTGAAATCAATTTACTGAGATAGAATGAATTTCTAAAACTATAGGCTTTAGCCTTGTGGACTTTCAGAAAATACATTTTCCTCACACTGGATTATTTAATTATTTTATATTATTTATATACATTAAATAAATATTTAACGTGATTACCACCTTTTTTATGTAATTTGTGGATTGGATGACTTTTTTGTCTTGCTATGACTTATTAATGCACAGAGAGAGAGAGAGAAAAAAAAGGTAACATCAAAATTAACTGATTTTATTTAAGCCAAAAATATTACTCAACATCACTGAATCATTGATTTATAATAACAAAGCTAATCTGTATCCACTTTTTACAGTGTAACAAGCATTTTATGATTCCTAAATAAACATTTTTACACTTCTGAGTAAAATTGCAACTCGATTGAAAATGACATACAATAATATATTCTGTTCACAAGCAATATTACCTTGATTTTCTATTATTGTCTTCACAAATCAAATGTCTCATATTACATATCAAGCACACTCTTCACAACGCATGTTCATTCAAGACTGATGTCACTTTGTTAACCTAAGTAAAACTATTTTTGTTTAGACTCTCCTTGTTATATATTTGTTTCATATTTTTATTATAAATTAAAATGCACAGAAGATGCACACGCTGAAGACATGGCAAAATATTTGCAAGACAGTTGAAATAAGTTAAGGTTAGTATGAATATTATTGGAAAATTTTAAACCTGCTGAAAATAAGGAATATAAAAAACCCTGTAAGATTCAGTAGGTGCTCTAATATTGTGACAATTTACATGTTACAAAAAATAAATAAAAAAATGCTAATGTCAATAGAAATACAATAATGTTGTAAATGGGATTAGCCCTTCATGGAGTTAAAATTTGATTTGAAATTTGAGAACTTGCTCTGTCTCTAATGCCAGTTCCACAGTGGAAAGAGCTAAATGTAATAAACCTGCACAAAGTTTTAAAATGCATATTGCGCAGATAAGGAACGCAGTACTGTACCTTTTTCTAAAGTAATTAGGAGATATTTTTTCATTTCTGTCATTAGTCAAACTGACAGGAGTTCCCCTCAGGCCAGGCTCCCTTGTGCTCGCTGCCACACACCTCTCTCAAACACACTACCATAATGAATGTTTACAACACACAGGTAATGGGGTAAATATTGGAGTCATCAATTATTGAGGTTGAGGGACAGGCAATCAAATCCCATGATTATTGAGTCTTTAGAAAGCAGCTCCGCATGTAGACTGCTGTCTGGCAGGCAGATATCTCTAGCATTGTCCTTATGAGATGGTTGTGATAATGTTAGTGAAACAAAAGGGTCAAAAAAATAACTGACATTGTTAAGCTGAGTGATACTGTACCTCTTAAAAAAAAGACAACTATGATATAGCAGTAATAGCACGGTTGTCAGGTGTGGGGGTTGTGAAAGGAGCGAGGACTCAGGTGCAGAGTTGATGGGCTTTATTTTAATAATAAAAATAAAACAAAAACCACCCAGAGGGGAAGACTAGACTAGACTAGACTAGACTAGACTAGACTCACAAGGGTAAACATGCCATATACAAATGACAAGGAACCAGCACAGGACTGCAAACACAAGGAGAACAATTAGGGAGCAAACAAGGCAGGTAACAAGGGAGGACAGGTGGGGCAAATGTACCAATAATCAGGTAACAAGGTGGGTGGGGTTAGACAATCAACAGGAGAGCACATGGCACAAAGAAACACATGACAAGCCATGTGCTCACACCAAACATGACAAAAAACACAAGCACATGGCCAGTAAAACAATTCACAAGCCATGTGCTCACACAAAACGAGACATGAACACGCAGCCAATGAGAACACTCATAAGCCACGTGTTCACACAAAACATGACAACATGAAAGCACACAGCTTGGGAAAAACACAAGCCATGTGCTAGACAGCACAAGACAAAACATGACATGAAAGCACGCGGCCAATGAAAACACGAACCGCGTGCTACACAGCACACAACACCCGCAGACGAAAGAGTGTACAGTCCGAGCGAACTCGAAACCACACGCTCACGTGACAAGACGGAGAGCACGAGAACGAACGAAAGCTCATCCTGTGCGCTCACAACAGAAAACAAACACATGAAGCATGGATGTCTGAATCCCGACACAGAACCGAAACCAAACTAGACCAACGTGCCGGGATCCAAACACCATGCCCCGCACATGTAACAAAGCTCGTAGACAAGTGAGTGCATGGCTCGAGCATGCTCGAAACCGCACACTCAGACAAACACGAGACAAAACCAGGAGTGTCAGAGCTCTGTCACAAAACCAAGAAATGAAATAGACAGAAGTGACAGAACCCTGATAACAGTTATATTAATGTCTGAGTTGAGATGACAAAGGTTAAGAGGACAAAACAAACAATAAAACATGTACAATCAATCAATCAATAAATTACTCTTAACATCGTTATGGAAGAATCCTAAAATCAGCAAGCTAAGGGAGTCAGCCACACACATTGGCGGAGAATGTAGAAGATGGTTGTGTCTATGTGGATATATGGAGACATCATTTATACTGAGTTTAAAAACAACCAAATTTCTAGAGGCAGGCTTTAACTTTTGTGCTGATGCCTGCTGGTTTGTTTTGACAGAGCTCTCTTGTTCTGTTTTCCATTGTCACATTTTTATTTTAACAGTGAAATTTCAATGTAAGTGAAGGCCTAAATGAATTCTGAAATGTCTAAAATTAATTTGATGAAACATTTTAGTATTTTCTACCTCATTCACGATGGCATTCTATGAGACATTTGGATAGCTGTACCCCTGTGAATTGCAGGTCAGCGAATTTGGTTTGACAAGAATAAAGCACACACGCAAAAGCCCTGCACCCACAGCTTGATATGTACAGCCTTTAATAGCTGCCATTTTGTAGCAAAAAGGCTATTCAACAGACTTTACCAACATTTGAAAAGGCTATTTTGAAAGACTTTTGGGAGTTTGTGGAGAGTTCTTGGCACCATCTTTGAAAGCTAATTTAAAACGAAAAGACTGAATGTACTGACAGGCCTCAAGGAACAGCATTAGCCTGTGCATTCATACACACACACACACACACACACACACACACACACACACACACACACACACACACACACACACACACACACACACACACACACACACACACACACACAAAGAAGCATCAATTCGCAGCGAAATGATCACAAATTTCATCTGAAAATCAAAGAACCATTCACTTTTCACTACAGACAACCTTTCATCATGATCTGGTTAACAAATGCACATTTCATGTTCTTGCTGACAGACTGGCTCAGAAATTAACAGTAAATTCAAGTGAAGGATTCACCACTGAGCGTTTGGCATTGTTGCACTAGAATAGCACAAATGGGATGCTACGGAAGAGCAAATGGATTTGAGCTCTAATTTGTGAAGGGCACTTAGTGCTAGAGCTAATGAGTCCGCATTAGAAGCTAGCTGTGCAGCTGGGTTCAGCCTGCAGGAGTGCAGATATGCCCAGAGCTGGTGATGAACCAACATAGTCTGCACACCCCAGAACATTCAACATCACCCATCCATCAGTTCTCTACTGCAGTAAATATACAACCTGGCATATTACTGCAATAGAAATATACTGCAGACAGAAATAATGCAAAGATGAGCATCTGTGGTGTCAGTACCATTTTTTAATCACTTTATAAAACTGATGAAAAGTGATGGAAAAAAATCACACTGTCAGGGCAATAATTATTTAAAATGTTTTAGTTATTTATTTAAATGGATGAAACTTCTGTTATAATTTACTTAGTCTCAAGCAGTTGAGTTTGAAATCTGTTTCATGACCTAAATTTTAAAGGAAATATTTGCCACCATATTTTGAGAATGAACCATTTGCAGTGCCATAGACTGAATAGCCGATGGGCTCAAATAAAGATTTGTTCAGCTCTGTTATCCTCTAGAATCAATTCAAGACAGTATTACAGTATTTGTGACCTCCACTACAGTCAATATTCTGAATGCACTACTGCCTAAAACCGACGATCACCTCATACTGAATGTCCCAGAGCGTCCAATATAACCTGATGTGTACTATACTAAATAGTGCATGTCTATCTGAGAAGATTCTCAAGGTCATTGTTCAACATCAGCTGCCTCAACTAACATCAGGTCATCTTGCTCAAAATTTCTGGCAAAAAATTAAAGGCCTAACATCACTTGGGATAAAAAAAAAAAAAAACTATCTACCAGAGATGTATGATGGTACAGAGATTTGATATTCTTGTCATAGTAACCAGGCTTCTCAAAGAGGAAAGCATGTATGAGAAGCTTTAAAGAGATCTGTAAAAAAATGTTCAGGTAAAATCTTTACTAATACCTATTCCCTGGAGCAATTATTTTTAACTCTGGTCCTGGATGACTCTCAAAAATACACATTTTGGATGTCTCCCTTATCTGACACACCTACTTCAGGGCTTGGAGTCTCTACTAATGAACTGATGTGTTGAACCTGGTGACATACAAAATGTGCAGTGTTGGGGGAACTCCAGGAACAGGGTAGGAAAGAAGGAGAAGCCATTTAATGTCTATATCCAGGGTGTAAAATCCTGCTCCTGGCAAGCCACCTTCCTGCAGAGTTTAGCTGCAACCCTAATTATACACAGCTGAACCAACTAATCAAGGTCTTCAAAAGTAGCAGGTGTGTTGGAGCAGACTGGAGCTAGACTCTACAGGAAGGTTGCCCTCCAGGAGCAAGACTGGACACCACTGGTTAATATGGACTCCCAAAAATAAACAAGAAGCAACTTACTGACCAAAAAGTTAGTATTATTTTGGTATAACAGCTGATAAAAAGTATAGCTATCAAAAGTGACTTACACTGCACTTTTACACTGCAAAGAACAGACCCTCATGGAGCAATGTGGCACAATGGTGATACAAAGTTGAACCTGGTTAACTTTCAGTTAACAGTTCAAATCTTTAACCACTAGGCGTCACAGCTAGCAACATTGAGAGACATCATCATTTCCATTGGTAGGTACAGAGGATTACATTCAGACCCCAGGGACTTTATTGGAAAAATCCTAGTACCTTATACAAGAACCAAAAGAGACCTTTGATAAGTAAGTTAATGGATGGCATCAAGGTGAATTTCAAACTCATGAAGTGCTCTTGTTCAGTGGTTCCCAACTGGCCTCAGATTTGTTTTCAAGTGGCGACCAAACACAGTAGCAATGTAAAAATGCAGTGTTGGTGAGTAGCTAACTACAAGTAGCGAAGCTACTAACTTAACTACATATTTCAGTATCTTGACAGTAGCTCAGTTTCTTTTAAAACAGTGTTGCTTTTCAGCACTTTTCCAACTACTTTTTACAGCAAGTAGCAGTGTAGCGCGACCAAAAGCTACATTCTGTTTTCCGTTTTGACAAGCATTCGATACGTTGAAGTAGCGCAGCCTTTTTTTCTTATTAGAAATCACAAACTAAAATTGTGCATTACTGCCATCTCTTGTTTCATCACACATCTTCAAGTCAAGTCGCCTTTATTTATATAGCGCTTTTTACAATACAGATTGTATCAAAGCAGCTTCACAGTACATGAAACATGATAACATGAAAATAATACAACAAAGTTTGTTTCTAGAAGAAAATTGCGTCATCGTCCACCTTAAGGCAGATCAATAAAATCGTTGAATATTAAATGTCCACAACTAAGCAAGCCAAAAGCCAAAGCAACAGTAGCAAGGAACCAAAACTCCATCAGGTGACAGAATGGAGAAAAAAAAACCCTGGAGAAACCAGGCTCAGTCGGGGGCCAGTTCTCCTCTGGCCAATGAGCGAACAGTGTATGATAATGATTCAGGCAGCATTACAGGTCAGAAGTCAGACTGGATGAGAACATTCAGAATATTTATCTAATTCCATCTGGTTGGAAGTCGGAATCATCACGCCGGTATGGAGACGAGTTTGATGAGGATCAGTGCCGATGGTTGTCGTGTCGATGAGGCCTTCACAGGGCTGATGAGGCTAGCACTTCTGGGATGCGTTTTGGATGGGTCCATGCGCAGGTCCACCATCTGATCTGGATACGGCCTGGATCCGGCTGACTTCAGTAAACCTCGGAATAAACAGAAAGACTAACATTGGCGTAGATGCCATTCTTCTTATGATGTAACGAGTACATCAGGTGTTATAGGAAGTGTCCCTGGTTCCGGCTGACCTAATATATGCATCCTAATAATCATCAACTGATTTGAATAATATAAATGTTTAATGTTCTATATGAATGCCAGGTAAAGGAGATGTGTTTTTAATCTAGATTTAAACTGACAGTGTGTCTGCTTCTTGAACAATGTTAGGAAGACAGTTCCAAAGTTTAGGTGCTAAATAGGAGATCTTGCAGTTGATTTTTATATTTTAGGTATTATCAACTGGCCAGAATTTTGAGATCGCAGTAGACGTGAAGGACTATAATGCGTTAAGAGCTCGCTCAATTACTGGGGAGCTAAACCGTTTAGTCACACTTACTATAAACACTTTACCCCCGGCGCCGCTCACGTGTCCCGTTTTTCCCGCCACAAAATGTTCTCCGTCCAAGGCGACCGAGACATTGAGCGTAAACCGGCCAGCCATCGCTGTCAGCGAGCCGCCGTATTCAAGCATTGAGAGCACGTTCACCGCACCGATACCTCTGATTCAGGTTCTCGACCCCACGCAGTGCAGCGATCGGAACCCAGAGGCCATTCTACCCCTAGCTATGCATGCAGATGCATGGGAAGCTATTCCAGGTGTGTCAGAGTGGGTGCTGAATACAGTAAAGCAGGGCTATTCGCTACAGTTCGCTCGCCGTCCCCCGCGCTTTCGAGCACAGACCGAGACGAGAGTGAATATGGAAGTAACACACCTACTTCGCGCAGAAATAGCAAAGCTGCTGTACAAAGGGGCCATAGAACCGGTACCTCTTTCTCTGAGCGAGTCAGGCTTTTACAGCCGTTACTTCCTCGTGCTCAAGAAGGACGGAGCTCTCAGACCTATCTTAGATCTGAGATATTTGAACAAAGCTCTCATGAGGCGACCGTTCAAAATGCTCACAACCAGACAAATCCTTGCGCAAATTCGCCCGAGGGACTGGTTCATTTCTCTCGATCTGAAAGACGCATACTTTCAGATTCAGATAATACCCCGTCACAGGCCATTCTTGAGATTCGCCTTCGACGGTCAGGTATATCAATACACCGTCCTTCCGTTCGGCCTGTCTTTGGCACCCCGTACATTCAAGAAGTGCATGGACGCGGCTCTCGCTCCCCTAAGAAGTCAGGGTATGCGAATTTTGAACTATTTGGACGATTGGCTGATTTTAGCGCAGTCGGAGATAGAACTTATATCTCACAGAACAGTGCTTCTCAGCCATCTGGAAAACCTGGGTCTCACGGTCAATTGGACCAAGAGCTCATTACTGCCCAGTCAGACAGTCTCTTTTCTGGGAATAGAGCTGGACTCGGTGGCTATGACGGCCCGCTTGTCGACAAAGCGTGCGCGCGCCGTGTTCGACACCTGGCCGCGTCTTTCCAGAAGGGCAGCGTTGTTCCTCTGAAAACATTTCAGAGGATGCTGGGCTGTATGGCTTCAGCTGCAGCAGTGCTTCAGCTGTGCTTACTGCGTATGCGCCCGCTGCAACGCTGGCTGAACGCTCGAGTGCCTCACCGAGCCTGGGCTTCCGGCGGCATGCGAATCAAAGTGACTCAGAGCTGCGTTTCAGCTCTGGAGCCCTGGATAGCGGCCGATTGGTACCAGCGGGGAGTGACTATGGGAGCTGTCTCTTACCGAAAAGTTATCTCGACAGACGCCTAAACCGGCCTGGCTAAACCGACCGTCTGCTAGCTGTCTCACGTCATTGATGTCAGATAAATTACATCACATAAAGACTCTTTCACCTAGATCACCTAGATCTGTCTGTTCCCCGAATTAGGAAATACACTAACTACCAAACCCATTTAAGGGTAATAATTTAAATGATGTTTAACAAATAAAAAAACAGATATAATACAGATGAGGATCGCTTCATTCCACTATTCTTCAGGCCTGCTCAATCGTGCTGCCACGAGCCTCACGACAGCCTTTGGCCAGGGAGAGTGGAGACTCCATCCCTGGCTGGTACAGCTGGGAAGGGACCACTTCGGGGCTGCACAGTCACATCTGTTTGCCTCTCCGGATTCGTTCCTCTGCCAGTTGTGTTATTTCTGTCCGAGCGGACAACCCTTGGACAGACTCTGGCTCTCAGCTGGACCCGGGGCCCCGCAGAAATGCGTTCCCCAGTGAGCCTTCTAAAGAAGTGGCTATGCAATTCATTGTCGCTTGGTGCCCGCTCAAGTTCAGTGATTTTCATCACACAGGTATTGAGCAGAGATGCTCCTGAAGCTCAGTGAATTTCATCACACTCAGGTGTTGAGCAGAGATGCTCCTGAAGCTCAGTGATTTTCTTCACACCTAGTGTTGAGCAGTGCTCCTGTCTTGTGCGCGCATGTCGCTTGCACGTACTGTGCTAGGCCAGGAGTGGAGCAGGTCTTGATAGTTGCCCCTTATTGACCCAACCAGACCTAATTCCCCCCGACAGCCCTTCCTGACTTTCCCCTGAATACATTCTCATGGACGGGGCATGATGGCACCCGAGTTCAGACCCCTGGAGAAGTCCAGGCTGGTCCTAAAAGTGGATGTATCCCATCACATAGAGCCTCTTTCACCTAGATATCATCATATAGAGACTGTGTCTGTTCCCCGAACTTGGAAATCCAAAAAACGTTTAAACCCATCTAAGGTTAAAAATTTAATTGATGTTCAACAAATAAAAAACAGCTATAATACAGATGAGCAAATGCTAAAGCTTGGGTTGCTGAATATTCGATCGCTTACTTCAAAAGCACTCGTTGTTAATGATATGATTTCAGATAATAACCTAGATGTGCTGTGTTTGACAGAAACCTGGCTAAAACCAAACAATTACATTACTTTAAATGAGTCCACCCCGCAAGATTACTGTTATAAACATGAGCCTCGTCTGAAACGCAAAGGGGGTGGTGTTGCTGTAATTTATAGCAATATTTTCAAAACCACTAAGAAATCAAGTTTTAAATATAATTCTTTTGAAGCATTGGTGCTTAATGTAAAAATATATAGTATAAATTATAAATCACGCTTGAGATTTGTGCTGGCTACTGTATACAGGCCACCAGGGCACCATACAGACTTTATCAAAGAATTTGCGGACTTTCTATCAGAATTAATATTGACTGAAGATAAAGTACTAATTGTTGGTGATTTTAATACACATCGATAATGAAAAAGATGCATTGGGATTGGCATTTAAAAACATTGTAAACTCAATTGGAGTTAGACAACACGTGTCAGGACCTACTCATCGTCGTAATCATACTCTAGATCTAATATTATCACACGGAATAGATGTTGATGCCGTTGAAATTCTGCAGCAGAGCGATGACATCTCAGATCATTATCTAGTCTTGTGTAAATTACATTTAGCCAAGGCTGCAAAGCCGACTCCGTGTTTCAAATATGTTAGGCCTATCACTTCTGCCACTAAAGATTGCTTTATTAATAATCTTCCTGATCAGTTTCACCATCTCAGCATCCCAGATAGCTTAGAAGAACTTGATATTGCAACAGAAACTTTTAACTCTCTCTTTTCCAGCACTTTAGACACAGTTGCTCCGTTGCGCTTAAAGAAGATTAAAGAAAATAGTCCAACGCCGTGGTACAACGAGCACACTCGGGCCCTTAAGAGAGCAGCCAGAAAAATGGAACGCAACTGGAAGAAAACAAAACTAGAGGTATTTCGCATTTCATGGAAGGAGAGCTCGATTACTTACAGAGAGGCTTTAAAAGCTGCTAGATCTGCTTATTTTTCAACCCTATTAGAAGAAAATAAACATAATCCTAGGTATTTATTTGAATCGGTGGCTAAACTAACGAAAAATAAAGCTTCAAGCACCGAAGTTTCCAAGCAACACAGCAGTAATGACTTTATGAACTTCTTCACTTATAAGATTGATAATATAAGGGACAAAATTATAACTATGCAACCGTCTACTACAGTATTGCATCAAGGAGTGCATTGTAGTCTCCCTGAGGAAAAATTTGATTCATTCGTTGCTATAGGAGAGGAAGAATTTACTAAACTCATTAAATCATCTAAATCGACAACATGTATGTTAGACCCTATACCGACTAAGCTACTGAAAGAGATGCTTCCAGAGGTCATAGATCCTCTTCTTAATATCATTAATTTGTCTTTGTCTCTAGGATACGTACCAAAAAACTTTAAGCTGGCTATGATTAAACCGCTCGTTAAAAAAACGCAACTTGATCCTTCAGAATTAGTCAATTACAGGCCAATCTCGAATCTACCTTTTCTGTCAAAGATATTATTAAAGGCAGTATCCTCACAACTGTGTTCCTTTCTTGAAATAAATTATATCTGCGAGGATTTCTAGTCCGGATTTAGACCGTACCATAGTACCGAGACAGCTCTCGTTAGAGTCACAAATCATTTGCTCTTATCATCCGGTCGTGGTTGTATCTCTCTATTAGTGTTACTCGATCTTAGTGCTGCATTTGACACCACTGACCACAACGTTCTTTTAAATAGACTCGAACATTATGTTGGCATTAGTGGAATTGCACTAGCATGGTTTAAATCATACTTATCTGACCGTTATCAGTTTGTAGCAGTAAATGAAGAGATGTCTCATTGATCACAAGTTCAGTATGGTGTACCACAAGGCTCAGTACTAGGACCGCTGCTGTTCACTCTGTATATGCTACCATTAGGAGATATCATTAGGAAACATGGAATTAGCTTCCACTGTTATGCTGACGATACTCAGCTGTATATTTCTTCAAAACCTAACGAAACTTATCAATTCACAAAATTAACGGAATGCATAACTGATATAAAAAAAATGGATGACTCGTAATTTCCTACTTCTAAATTCTGAAAAAAAAACAGAGATTCTAATTATTGGACAAAAAACTTCCTCATGTAATAACCTAGAATACTGTCTAACACTTGATGGCTGCTCTTTTGAGTCTTCGTCGTCGGTTAGGAAACTGGGTGTGCTCTTTGATACCAATCTTTCATTTGAAAGTCACGTGTCTAGTATCTGTAAAACTGCATTTTTCCGTCTTAAAAATATATCTAAATTACGCCATATGCTCTCATTGACAAATGCGGAACAATTAGTTCATGCGTTCATGACCTCAAGGCTAGATTATTGTAATGCTCTACTGGGTGGTTGCCCTGCACGCTTAATAAACAAACTACAGCTGGTCCAAAACGCAGCAGCTCGAGTTCTTACCAGAACCAGGAAGTATGACCATATTAGCCCGGTTCTATCAACACTGCATTGGCTGCCTATTAAACATCGCATAAATTTTAAAATATTGCTGATTACTTACAAAGCACTAAATGGTTTAGCTCCGCAGTACTTGAGCGAGCTCTTAACGCATTATAGTCCTTCACGTCTATTGCGATCTCAAAATTCCGGCCAGTTAATAATACCAAGAGTATCAAAATCGACTGCTGGCGGTAGATCCTTCTCCTATTTAGCACCAAAACTTTGGAACAGTCTTCCTAACATTGTCCGGGAAGCAGACACACTCAGTCAGTTCAAAGCCAGATTAAAGACACATCTCTTTGACCTAGCATTCACATAATACATTATAGACTTCTATAATTCAATGTTAGGCTGCATAGATTAGGTCAGCCGGAACCGGGAACACTTCCCATAAATCCCGATGTACTCGTTACATCATGAGAAGAATGGCATCTACGCTAATTTTAGTGTCTGTGTTTATCCCAAGGTTTTCCCGCAGCCTGAAACCTATTCGTTGAGTGAGTCTTCTCTCCGTGAGGAGATCCTGAAAGCGTTCGGTCATTTCAGTGCTCTCTTTCCTGCAAGATGGGTTGGAGTGAGGGCTGTGTCCTCCACCCTCAAAATGATGTTGCCTCTATTTTTCTTTGACGCACATCATGATGCAGTAGCTGGGAAGCATGTCCTGATTGGCAGGTTCCTGAGGGAGCAAGGTAACTAAAAGCCTTGCGCCCCTCTTTATCCTATTGGGCCTTATCTCTGGTGCTACTGCACTGCAGAGACAGCCCCTGAGCCACTGCAAGTCAAGTCAAGTCAAGTCATCTTCATTTATATAGCGCTTTTAACAATGTAGATTGTTTCAAAGCAGCTTTACAGAGATAAACGTATACTTTAAGGTAACAGAGATTGTTTTGGCTTTATAGCGGTTCTTTAATAAAGTTATTTTCCAGCTAAGGTTAGTTTTGATTGATTCGCTTCCGTCGCAATGATCATTTGTTATTAAATTAGGGGCCGCCAAGACGACACCATTCTCTCTACACAGACTTTAAACGTGAACCTGCGATAAACGCTGATGGCATTCACATGTGCATTAAGAATTGGTTCTATAGTTATGTGCGTTTGAATATATGTGCGCAGGTTTGTAATTCCCTACAAACCAAGCCTAAACAAAGTACTGATCTTTCCTTATAAATTTTGATACAGAATTTTATTTTATTTTATCACTTCGGGGTTGGTACGCGAAACGAATTTCCTGAAAACGCTTTATCTGTAGAGTGGTAAAGGGATCCTCCATAGGGAGAGACTAGTTGGCACTTCAGCACTGCGTTGTCATCGGGTCCAGGCGAAGGTCCTTCGTCAGATCTGGATATGGCCTGGATCCGGCAGGCTGCGGGAAAACCTCGGGATAAACAAAGACACTAAAATTAGCATAGATGCCATTCTTCTTATGATGTAACGAGTACATCAGGATTTATGGGAAGTGTTCCCGGTTCCGGCTGACCTAATCTATGCATCCTAACATTGAATTATAGAAGTCTATAATGTATTATGTGAATGCTAGGTCAAAGAGATGTGTCATTAATCTAGCTTTGAACTGACAGAGTGTGTCTGCTTCCCGGACAATGTTAGGAAGACTGTTCCAAAGTTTTGGTGCTAAATAGGAAAAGGATCTACCGCCAGCAGTCGATTTTGATATTCTAGGTATTATCAATTGGCCGGAATTTTGAGATCGCAATAGACGTGAAGGACTATAATGCGTTAAGAGGTCGCTCAAGTACTGCAGAGCTAAACCATTTAGTACTTTGTAAGTAATCAGCAATATTTTAAAATTTATACGATGTTTAATAGGGACTGCAGGCAGTGAGTTAAAAATTCTGTTTTTAAAGAAACAGTTCTCCTGCTCGCATGGTCTCTACTAGAGGGTAGGGACTTGCTCGCTTTCGGTCAACAAGTTGTGCCTGGAATTCGGGCTGGCTAACTCTCACTAGCTGAGACCTGGATGTGTGCCCAAGGTTCCTACCTCTCCCTAAAAGGTGGGACCAGGTGGTGAACCTGCAAGCACTGCCCCGGAGGAAGCAGACCCAGCCCTGGCTTCTCTGTCCGTCCGCTTCATTGCGGTTATACGTGCACAGAATGCAAGCCTTAGGACCTCAGACCAGCTCTTGTCTGTTAAGGAAATCAACAGAAAGGGAAGGCTGTTTCCAAGCGACGTTGGCCCACTGATAAAGGTGGCTGCCTTAATCTTGGTGTTAAATCCCGAGATGCACGTGTCCACTTACGTGGTGAGCTCTTCTGAAGTGAGTGGTGCTCCTGCCTAGGTGTTGACACAGTGTGCTTCACTGACAGATATTCTAGAGTTGGGGGCTGGGCGACACCTATGTTCGAATCGCTGCTTCTCGTGGGCTCCCTTCTCATAAAGCCAGTTTCACTCGAGCCCGGTTCGAGGTGTCGGCTTGCTGCGCCATTCCCCTCCTATGGACTGGATACGTGCACCATTTTTGCTCCAGTTGAGTTCCCTTTAACCGAACCCTGTCGAGGTCCTCCATACCCTCCGGCGACGGACGCAGCGTAGCGTCAGGCCTACCACTCGTATGCACTAGTAGAACTTGTGCTAGGCTGGGTCCATATGTTGCGATCCCCATGGTGATCCCATATGTGTATTCTTCCACGATACGACTCACTCCGGCGAGCCCGTGTCTTCCCTTGGCAGAGTTTTCTGCTGTCACTGTCCGGTGAGTAGCTCCCCCCGGTTATAGGCTGGAACCTCCCCAGTGACATTCCATATGTTGTACTGCCCATCAATTCGACCAGTCCATATGTGTATTCTCCACATGTATCTCCTTGTGAGCAGGATGTGGCTTCCACAGCGTCCCTTCCTTCCATGTACAGGGAATGCTTTCCCAGTGTTCCTGTAGGAACAGCAGTGACTTCCCTGGCCTAAAGCCCTGTCCCTTCTCCGCCTTAATTCGCGGGGGGATCAGGAGGCTTCTGTCTAGGCACTGGAAGGTGGCAGTACTAGTGACACTTTCAATAGATCCCCATTCAGTCGACGTCGACTACGTCTGACGTTCTCAACTGAAAAGGAACGTCCTGGTTGCGTATGCCCCTTGCCACAACTGCTGGACCACCGCTGACTCCGGGGGCCGCTCGGCTCCTCAGCGAAAAAGCAACTGGTGCATGCGTCCACTTCCGTGTTTATACCCGCGCTGCAAGGCGGAACATGTAATCACGCACACCAATGTTGAATTGGCTTGATTAAATAGTAGTACGAAGAAGACAAGCTCCCTAAGCGTGATCCCCATTCAGTCGACGTCGACTACGTCCTCCGTTCCCTCCTTCAGGGAACGTTGGGTTGCATATGCAACCAGGACGTTCTGTTCCGTATGAGTTTTGCCCAGAACAGAACCATACTGCCAACACTAATTGTATGTTATAATTGTAATAAATTTATATACTTGGCAAAGTGGTTCTGACTGGAATATGATTACAGATAATAACCTAGATGTGCTGTGTTTGACAGAAACCTTTGGCTAAAACCAAATGATTACATTACTTTAAATGAGTCCACCCCCCAAGATAACTGTTATAAACTTGAACCTCGTCTGAAAGGCAAAGGGGGAGGTGTTGCTGTAATTTATAGTAATATCTTCATAATTACTAAGAAGTCTAGTTTCAAATATAAGTTTTTTGAAGTGTTGGTGCTTAATGTAACACTATCTAGTGTAAATGATAATTTGATTCATTCATTGCTATAGGAGAGGAAGAATTTACTAAACTCGTTAAAGGTAGGGTAGGTAGGATTTTTATAAAAAACTTTTTTTCAAATTTGTTTAAACTGTCTTTATATACCAATACATAATTAAAATGTAAGTACTCTGAAAAAGAGAGTTAAAAAATCGAGTGACTGTAGACCTTTTAATCTGCAATAAACACAGCTCATTATTTCCATCCGGGACGAAACAATTGATTGGTTTGGGCGACTGTCACTCACTCTCGCAACCAAGGCTACCACCACTGTTGCTAGATCTGCCCATATGCGCGCGCACCCGTTTGATTTGAGGGGAGTGCAAGAGAGGCGCGGAACCTACGAAGAGTAAAATTATGGCAGAGAAAAAGAGCATTCAAAATTCAAAGCACCTGCATATAAAGTCAGCGAAGGCAAACAAGGCAAAAACTACTTCCTCGGACCCTGGTTGCCCGCACTCTTGAACGACCTCCTCTGCTTTGCCCTCGACCCCGGACCTGTCCTTGAACCGACGATGCGGTACTTGTCACCGGAGTGTAACGTTAGTCCTCATCAGAGTCAACAATGTTTTCATCATGTAAATTCTTACATGCAAAACACTGTATATGTTATGACTCTTACACGAAATTTACCTTCATCACAGTTTAACTGATGGTAATGGAAAAACGTGTATCAATGCAACCTGTTTTTAGCTTTGCCTTATAAATATAGCTTGTTACCTATAGCCTAAATATAGCTTGTTACCGAATCAAACAAAATATATTTTAAACTTTACCAGTATCGATATGCTAGCTTGATAGTGAGTACTAAAAGCCATCTTATTTGTTTATATTTATAGTGATAAAGTTAGGTATTTTATTACATGTTATTCTGACATGATGTCACTGCATGCACTGCGCTCCTTCCTCTGCACTCGTCTCAGGTAAATAAATGCGTCTTCCTGAGCCTGAGCATTTGGCGTCGCGCGTTCATGTGTTTTGGGGGCGTGGCTTTAGAAGGAGCCCAGAAGGGAGGGGGTGGAGTGAATGGAAATAATTAGCTGTGTTTACAACAGTCCTGAGAGGTCTACAGACACTCGATTTTTATACTCTCTTTTTCAGAGTACTTATATTTTAATTATGTTTTGGTATATAAAGACAGTTTAAACAAATTTGGAATGTTTTTTTTTTTGTTGAAAAATCCTACCTAACCTACCTTTAAATCATCTAAATCGACAACATGTATATTAGACCCTGTACCGACTATGCTTTTAAAAGAGATGCTTACAGAGGTCATCGATCCTCTTCTTAATCTCATTAATTCATATTTGTCAGTAGGATATGTACTAAAAACTTTTAAGCTGGCTTTGATTAAACCGCTTGTTAAAAAAATGCAACTTGATCCTACAGAATTAGTCAATTACAGGCCGATCTCAAATCTACCTTTTCTGTCAAAGATACTAGAAAAGGCAGTATCCTCACAACTGTGTTCCTTTTTAGAAAGAAATGATATTTGCGAGGATTTTCAGTCAGGATTTAGACCGTACCATAGTACTGAGACTGCTCTCATTAGAGTCACAAATGATTTGCTCTTATCATCCAATCGTGGTTGTATCTCTCTATTAGTGTTACTCGATCTTAGTGCTGCATTTGATACCATTGACTACAACATTCTTTTAAATAGACTCAAAAATTATGTTGGCATTAGTGGAATTGCATTAGCATGGTTTAAATCATACTTATCTGACCGTTATCAGTTTGTAGCAGTAAATGAAGAGATGTCTTATCAATCAAAAGTTCAGTATGGCGTACCACAAGGCTCATTACTAGGACCGTTGCTGTTTACTCTGTACATGCTACCCGGTAACACTTTACAATAAGGTTCCTTTATTAAACATTAGTTAATGCATTAACTAACATGAACTAACAATGAGCAATACATTTATTACTGTTTTTGTTAATCTTTGTTAATGTTAGTTAATAAAAATAAAGCTGTTCATTGTTTGTTCATGTTAGTTCACAGTGCATTAACTAATGTTAACAAGATTTTAATAAAGTATTAGTAAATGTTGAAATTAACATTAACAAAGATGAACAAATGCTGTATAAGTGCAGTTCATTATTAGTTAATGTTAACTAATGTAGTTAACTAATGAACCTTATTGTAAAGTGTTACCTGCTACCCTTAGGAGATATCATTAGGAAGCATGGCATTGGCATGGCATGGCATCACTGTTATGCTGATGATACTCAGCTCTATATCTCTCCGCGCCCCGACGAAACTTACCAATTCACAAAAATGCGGAACAATTAGTTAATGCGTTCATGACATCAAGGCTAGATTATTGTAATGATATTATGGGTGGCACGCTTAATAAATAAACTACAGCTGGTCCAGCTAGACTGCAACTGCAGCAGCTAGAGTTCTTACAAGAACCAAGAAGTATGACCATATTAGCCTGGTTCTATCAACACTGCATTGACTCCCCATTAAACATCGTATAGATTTTAAAATATTGTTGATTACTTACAAAGCACTAAATGGTTTAGCTCTCCAGTACTTGAGTGAGCTCTTAACGCATTATAGTCCTTCACGTCTATTGCGATCTCAAAATTCCATCCAGTTGATAATACCTAGAATATCAAAATCGACTGCTGCCGGTAGATCCTTTTCCTATTTATCACCAAAACTTTGGAACAGTCTTCCTAACATTGTCCGGGAAGCAGACACACTCGGTCAGTTCAAATCTAGATTAAAAACACATATCTTTGGCCTTGTATACACATAACACATTATAGACTTCTATAATTAAATGTTAGACTGCATAGTTTAGGTCAGCCGGAACCGGGAACACTTCCCATAAATCCCGATGTACTTGTTACATCATAAGAAGGATGGCATCTACGCTAATATTAGTCTCTCTGTTTATCCCGAGGTTTACCGCAGTCCGCCGGATCCAGGCTGTATCCAGATCTGATGAAGGACCTGCGCCTGGACACAACGACAACGCAGTCCTGAAGTGTCAACTAGGCTCTTCCCTGTGAAGGCCTCCTTCCCTTCTCTTTACCTCTGTACAGATAAAATGTTGTCGTTTTATCTGTACAGAGTCACCACGTGGCTACTCGGACGCGATAAATAATCCTGTATTATACATTAAGGCCAGACAAGTAGTTTGTCGAGGGTTGATTTGTAAAGAAGGACTACAAGCCTGCACACATATATATTCAAACGTGCATACCTATGGACTGAACACGTGATGCATAGATGGTTTGCGCAGAGGTTGTATAGGTTTGCACAGAGATAACTGATAATTGTTTGCACCTTGGAACCTATTTCCGAGAGTGCGTTCTCGAGGGTTTTCTGTTAAAACTGTTGAGGGTTGAGGGTTTTCTGTTGAGATATGTTATGTTTGATACAATATGTTTGAAATGATCCCCCATCAAAGCTAAGGAAGAGATGAAATGATACTGATTCCACGTGCTATGCGTGAATACACTGCAGGCTCACTCTCGCTCATATCCAAGGCAAATCATCAACACTATCATCCCTTATATGCGTTTCATTTAACTTAATACATCATAATCAGCTAAAACACATGCGCAGGTTACTTTACTTCCTGAACAAGTGCGCACCCGAGTCCGCGTTGCTTTCACATTCATGCGAACCGCGGCACGGTTCGAGTGCAACCAAGCTCAGACCACCTCCTCCAGGTAGTCTCGAGTTCAATACCCCAGTGTGCAACCGGGTCTGCATGACATCGTTCACATTAGTGATTTTTCATGCGAACCATGCCATGTTCTGAACTAAACTGCCAGTGTGAAAGCACCCTAAGCCAATGCGAGCAGCACAACGTGACAAAATCAATAGAACCCATTTTAATAGGTGAAGCTGTCCACGCTGGACGCGGTGTGATGCGAGGAACACAATTTCTGACGTACTTCAAGCGCTCATGCTACTTAATACAAAAGGCAAATTAATATGCACGATCGTTTGTCGCGTCCACAGCGTGGTACTCCAGTGGATACACAGTGTAACAAGTTCGCAGCCAGCAACGCTTTTTCACTGTACCCACACGCAACTACACTGATTGCTTGCTTCTGCCACTGATGCTATTAATAATATTCACTACATGCAATATGAACTTGCAATATGTGTTATTAATAATATGCGCAATGTTACAGTATGAATTTACAATGCATGCTGCTGCTGTTAATGACATTCATGAATATTACGATCTGAATTCGCTATGCATAGCCTACTGCGTCTGCACAAAGGAGCCTACCTAGAATTGCTGTAAGCCCCTATTAGCAAAACGTGATAAAATGCCAATTTCATTTTTTCAATTTCACAATTTAAATTATGCATTCTGCTGTTAAAATAATTCTCTAACATTACTGTCTGAATTTGCCATGCATGCTGCTGCTGTTAATAATATTCGCTTACATGCAATCTGAATTGCTATGAATTGCTAACATATATTAACTAATTTCATAATAAATAAACTTTAAACGATCCCTAAACAATTTTTAAAAAAAATTATTTGAACTAATTTCGTAATGAATTTCTCTGTAACCGAACCTTGTCTGAAACGATGGATATATTCCGTTTACCGCTACAAGCCACCCAGAAATTTAATCATATATGCATTGCACAAGCGAAGGTGAACAGACCTGAAATAAAAGCACTTAGAAATTAATATTCAAAACACTACCGTATGAAAGTGCTATGCATGATAATGCTGATAATAATAATAATAATAATAATAATAATAATAATAATATCTCAAACATAACAATCTGAAATTGATATGTATGCTGCTGGCCTGCTGCTAATTTTTTGCAAACAATGCAATCTTCATATCTATGCATGCTGCTAATGCACAATAAATTAGAATTGCTGTAAGCCCCGTTGAAGCAAAACCGTAAGTGTATCCTATATCCTATATCACTTTAACACTATCTACACCAGATGCGAGCGGCACAACGAAATCAATAGAACCAGTTAATACGTGAAGTTGTCCATGGATGTAACGCGATGCAAAGCCGCCCCAAAATTGAATCGTACACAGCATTGGACAAGCATTATGCAAACAAAGGTGAACCGACCTGACAAAGTGTGGTGTGCATATGATCAGCCCACACTCACTCGACATATAAATAAAACCCCTAGAAAACATAAAAGTGTTGGAAGTTTAAAGCAAATAAGGTGATCTCCCATTGAAAGTGTGCAAATGCCCAATTCACTTTAACCGCGATGCTTTGACACTGTATTCTCACATAAAATACAACAGTCAACATTTGAAGTGGATCAAAACCTTTCATCAAAGTTATACATGAATTTTGAACAATACCCATTTCTGTCTTAGGACAATTGAACTGATGAACTTTTTTGATCCACTTGTTTGGATCCAATGTTGACTACTGTACATGAACTACTTGCTGCCGCTGTAGACACGATAAAGTAAATGCTGCTGCTTAGCAATTACTCTCATCTTGAGTGCAAGACAGTGTAACATGGTGCAAGAAACGTTAACAATCTAGCTGTTGAGTTTCAGAGGAACTCTAAAAGTGCACCGCAAACAATATACCACTGCAAGCCGCCCCTGAATAGAATTGTACATTGCATTGTACAAGCATGATAAAAAAAAATAAATAAAAAAAATAATAAAAAAACGACCTGACGAAGTGTGGTTCTTGCATTGTCGCACATCTGATCAGGTTTCATGAAAATAAGGTGATCCCCCGATTTAACTTGAACTGTTCTTAAAACCGTGACGCTTTGACGCAGTATTCTCACATGAACTACATAAACCTCTTGCTGCTGCTGTAGACACAATAACGTAAATGCTGCTGCTTGTTATCTCTAATGTAGGAAGTATATCATGGCACTTGGTTTTGGAATTTGTAAGTTTGCTAGTTTAGAAATTAAAAGATGACGAACGCAATAATGCACTGAGATAAGAGAACAAACCTTCACTTATCAAGCTGGGCTATTGAGCTTTAGACGAAGTCTGAAAGCGTGCTGCAAACTGCTATAGTGAATGAGAACCAGCCATTTAAATGTTGAGCAGCAGATGCGACATGAACCAATTAGCTTGTGCCAGGTAGTTAATGCTGTAAATATCATCAGCTTATGTTAAGGACCCATTAGCCTGCGCCATCTAGAGCTTCATGACAGAACTATGCATTTATACAAAGAAACTTACAAACAATACACATTTATAAAATAACAAGCTTGTAACTTGATAAACGTGACTTTTTGATGCACTGCCCCAAACACGGATCAATCTTTTCTCATGTCTGTTTCTTTTTCCTGAATAGTCAGCAAATTCAATGGAACGTTTTAATTAATCATTAAACAGCTTCTCCTGTAACAGCTGGAGAGTTAAAGGTGGCCACAGCATAATTTACAGAGTGATTTACACACAGATGCCAAATATGTTACGCCTCACAGCTGGACAGGATGCAAACAATATTCCATTTCAATTGGAAATGAAAATATGAGTCATAATGAATTAAATAAGTTTATTTGGCAGTTCTGTTTGTCAACGCATGGAATAATCACACCCTCCCACATACACACACTCTAGTTTTTGACACATCTCAGCTGACAGTTGAGTTGAAACAGCACCAGCAAAAGCGGTAGTGGGACAGACTCCAGAGCTCTTGGGCACTGACACGTCTAATACGTTTATCATTAATTGCAGCCTTTAGGGAAATTTACTCTTGAATTAATTAACCCATGCTAGGTCTCTGTAGATATACGATTATTCTATGAAGTGTAATATTTAACATCATTGGACACATTTCATATTCAAAAAATAAAAATAAAAATCAGCATCAACAATGCAGCACTGTATATGGTGTAATATTTTTTATTCAAACGTTTAAAGTAGTACACTGGAAAAAGTGTTCCTCATATGGATGATCCCATGTTTATAAGCATAACATGTTACAGGGCAATTGCATCGTTCGGCATTGTGATGAAATTCGTCTTGCAAGGGAAAATTCAGCCCCCCAGATATTCCCACGCAAACCAACAACAGCTATAATAAAACCCCACGGCCCTCAGTAGACAGTCAATTATCATTTCAGCAGACAAAGAGAAGTTTCTCTGAATAATTCAACTAATGATCGTGAGCCAAGTCTGAAGAATAGCCATCATACTGGTTGCTTGTGATATCATGCGTCCTGTGGCATATGTTTCCCTTCACATGAGTTTCATGCCAAAGCCACTTGCTAATTAAAGACGAAACAATTACTGGCTTGTGAATTAGGATGCACTGTGTTGAAACACTACACTATTGATTGTGTGGCAGTCCGGGGCCGAGAGCTGTGGAAATGGAGTGAGGCTGATGGCGTGAGTGCTAATGAGAGTCATCTGAGTGCCACACTGGTCTCGAGTCCTACGGAGGAGCTCCGGAAAGATAAAAGGAGGAGTGACAACAGTGAAGGGGGAAACAGGACCAGGACTAGGATAATTATGCTGTGTTTTTTGATGTTTTTATGCAGAAGTCGTCCACGAGGGGCTGCCGTTTTAATTTCGTTTTGTTGTTTGTTTATTCTATGATTAAAGTTTTATGCTGATCGTTTGCCGGTTCTCATCTTCTTCTCTGAACTTGAACTCTATAGCATAGAAAACATCCTGCTGCTGCTGCAAAAAATGCCTGAGTGCAGTTTAACGATGTATGAGTTGACAATTTTATATATATATACACAGTCTATATTGTGGTGAGAGCGGGGCGTGGTTCAGCGAGGTCTGCAACGGGAGAGAGGCAGGAGATGAGAGGTAAGTAAGTGGGTCAAGTACCAAATGACATACACCTGTGTCTTGTTGCAATTGGCATGAAGGGAGCAGATAAAAGCCACCTGGAAATGGGAATCAATGAGAGAGAGAAGCTAGGACCACAGTACGATCCCGAGACCTTTCTGGACCTCTTCGAAAGAAATGCAGAGGCATGTGGGTGGCCACAGACCAACTGGCCGGTGCACCTCATCCCGTTACTGTCAGGGGAGTCCCAGAGAGCCGCCTAGCAGTTGCCAGTCCAGTCCAGTAAATGAAGATCTGAAGCGAGCCATCCTACAGCAGGTCGGCCTTAGCCCAGAGCAGCAGTGTCATCGCTTCCGGCCACTGGACCTGGGCAAAAGTGGCCGGCCCTTCGTGATGGCTCAGCAGCTCCGGGACATATGCCGCAAATGGCTGGTGGCTGAGGGAAGCGACGTCAATGATAAGGTGGTACTGGAACAATTCATTGCGAGGCTCCCCAAGAAATTGGAGCAATGGGTTCAGTGCCACCGCCCAACGTCACTGGACCAGATGGTGGCGTGCTGCAGGGTCAGCGAACCCCTACCAACGGTCGCTCTTTCTCCCCCCTTCCCTGTGGTTTCCCCCTCTCTTTCTCCTTCCAAACATATCCCTTTCCCCAGGTCCAGAGGCAACCTCCTTCCTTGAGCCCCGCCCCGCTGGAGGGAGTCAAGAGACTCCGGCTGGACCAAGAGCTCTGCCCAGGGGGAGCAGGGCCGGCCAATATGGACACAGCATAAGCTCCCGTTTCTTCGCTGTCTTCACGTCAATCTCTTGACCCACTTCCTGCCAGTCGTGGCAGCGTGGAGGCCTGGGCTGGCCTGTTGGCGTTGCGATGACCAAGGGCACTTTATAGACATATGTCCAGTTATGGAGGTGGGGGGTGCTTATACGGGTTCCGGACGTCCCACAGGCCGCCCTCGATCAAGCCGGGTTTAACCAAATACCTGTGAGTATAAAGAGGGGTACCTATCAGGCTTTGGTGGATTCAGGCTGTAACCAAACCTCCATTCATCAAAGCCTGATTCAGTCTGGGGCATTGGATAAAAGCCACATGGTTCGGGTGAGGTGTGCACAGGAATGTGGTGAGATATCCCCTAATGTCTGTAGCTATACAATTTCAGGGTCAAAAACATGAGGTAGAGGTGGCAGTTAGTTCGCGCATCAGACATCTGCTAATTTTGTGAACGAATTGGCCAGCTTTTAATCAGTTATTGGGGTGTTTAACACTTTGGGGTCTGAGGTGTTTTCTGGGCCCTGGAGGTGTTATGACATGCTCAGACATTTGTGCTTATTTCTGTTACTTGTGACATTTTCATGGCTAAAGTCTGATTATTCTGTATTCAGCACAAACTCTGCTACAAAAATATGTAAGCAGCATGTATGTAAAAGTTTGTAGTTTTGAGATAATGACATTTATGCGTGGATAGTGAATAAACAAACAAAAAATTGTCACTGAAATAAGGTCAAGTCATCTTCATTTATATAGTGCTTTTAACAATGTAGATTGTGTCAAAGCAGCTTTACAGAGTTAAACGTATAATTTAAGGTAACAGAGATTGTTTTGGCTTTATAGTGATTCTTTAATAAAGTTATTTTCCAGCTAAGGTTAGTTTTGATTGATTCGCTTCTGTCGCAACAATCATTTGTTATTAAATTAGGGGCCGCCAAGACGACACCATTCTCTCTACACAGACTTTAAACGCTAACCTGAGATAAGCGCTGATGGCGTTCACATGCGCATTAAGAATTGGTTCTATAGTTATGTGCGTTTGAATATATGTGCGCAGGTTTGTAATTCCCTACAAACCAAGCCTAAACAAAGTACTGGTCTTTCCTTATAAATTTTGATACAGAATTTTTTTTTATTTTATCACTTCGGGGTAGGTACGCGAAACGAATTTCCCGAAAACGCTTTATCTGTAGAGTGGTAAAGGGATCCTCCATAGGGAGAGACTAGTTGGCACTTCAGCACTGCGTTGTCATCGGGTCCAGGCGAAGGTCCTTCGTCAGATCTGGATACGGCCTGGATCCGGTGGATTGCGGTAAACCTTGGGATAAACAGAGAGACTAATATTAGCATAGACGCCATTCTTCTCATGATGTAACAAGTACATCAGGATTTATGGGAAGTGTTCCCGGTTCCAGCTGACCTAATCTATGCAGCCTAACATTGAATTATAAAAGTCTATAATGTGTTATGTGTATGCTAGGTCAAAGAGATGTGTTTTTAGTCTAGCTTTGAACTGACAGAGTGTGTCTGCTTCCCGGACAATGTTAGGAAGACTGTTCCAAAGTTTTGGTGATAAATAGGAAAAGGATCTACCGCCAGCAGTTGATTTTGATTTTCTAGGTATTATCAACTGGCCGGAATTTTGAGATCGCAATAGACGTGAAGGACTATAATGCGTTAAGAGCTCGCTCAAGTACTGTGGAGCTAAACCATTTAGTGCTTTGTAAGTAATCAGCAATATTTTAAAACAATACAATGTTTAATAGGGAGCCAATGCAGTGTTGACAGAACTGGGCTAATATGGTCATACTTCTTGGTTCTGATAAGAACTCTAGCTGCTGCATTTTGGACCAGCTGTAAATTTGTTTATTAAGCGTGCAAGGCAACCACCCATAATAGCATTACAATAATCTAGCCTTGATGTCATGAACGCATGGACTAATTGTTTCACATTTGTCAATGAGAGCATATGACGTAATTTAATTTAATTTAATTTGTTCTAGTAGTTGTTACTGAAGTGATCCGTTTGAAAGATTTATAGGCTGCTATAAGTTATTGTTGTTATTATTATTATTATTTTATGTAGCACTGCGTGTAGCCTATGCCTACAAGGCACAACAAACCTGGTCTTCATTATATATTGTTGGAAACATTTGTGTGTGTATTCTGTGAATTTTAAAAAGCAATTTTAACCAGAAAAAAAAAAAAAAAAACATTTTAACCGTACAGCCCTATAGTTTCTCTTGATATCAGCATGGTCACAGTTTTTTTTTTTTTTTTTTTACAGGGACCAGATGCCACTGAGTCCTGCTGACTTCAACATTCACATGAGTCTCTGTACATGAACATGATAAAGTGAAAATCATACACCTTGGAAATGAAAGGTATGTACAATGTTTTTAGGAATGTCAGAAAGGTCTCTGTCTTTAGATCATTGTTTTCAATAGTGTGCTTTTTTGTCATTTGTTGTGTATCTTTGGATTATGTTGTGTTGTAAATAAATCCAAACAATCAAAAAGCCATTATTTTTTAAATCTCCTCATTCTTTGTGCAAGGTTGCTCAGAATGACAGGGCCTGATAGCTCCTAATAGGGCCATTAGGGAGGGTCTTTGTCTTTCTCAGGTGTGAAACCATACATATTAATGATGTGATCACGCCTCTTCGTATAAAGCTTTCTTACACAAAACACGTCTTACAAATTTCAAATCAATATATTGTCTTATCTGAATGAGCAGTCAGGATGATTTTCACATAGTTTTGGAGCAAATATTCTAGGCTACGTGATACAATTTCCAAAAGTCTTGTGAAGAAATAATCAGTATGGGTTTCATGGCCTTATTTCAGTGACAATTTTTTTTTTTTTTTCACAAACCACGCATAAATGTCATTATCTCAAAACTACAAACTTTTACATACATGCTGCTTATATATTATTGTAGCAGAGTTTGTGCTAAATACAGTGTAATTAGACTTCAGCCATGAAAATGTCACAAGTAACAGAAATAAGCACAAATGTCAGAGCATGTCAGAACACCTCTAGGGCCAGAAAACAGCTCAGACCCCAGAGGGTTAATTCTCAAACTGTATTTTCAGAAAGTTTTGGAATATATCCTCTCCTCAAATGTGTCACTAATAAAAAAATAATAATAAATAATTGAATGAGGAGGCTTATATTGACCTATTAAGATGTTGCTTACATCTACCTTGTAAATATATTTTTTGCTATTTTATTAAACAGTTTTCACATGTAAATCAACAACAATTACAATTTTAACAATATTTCAAGTGTAATTTTTCTTTGTAAAAAGTATACGTTTTATCATACGTATCAAAGTTAAGGATTCATTAGTTTGAATATTGGAACAAACACTGTAATAACATCTTAGTTGAAAATTCAATATACCTACTTTATTTTTGATAAAACATCACATACTATATATTTAACATATGAGCAGAAATTGGCGAACAAAAGCTTATTTGATATGACAGTAGTCTTTTTTACAGTAAAAACTTTATAATCTATCCAAAACTAATCAACAAAATATTGTCTAAACATTAATATTTCATCTGTAACATATAGTTTTTATGATATATTAGCATATAAATGTTAATTTGCAGTTTAATACGTTGCTTATACGGCACAGATGCAAGCAGTTCTGTAGTAAATAACAGCACGCATCTGTGCCGTTCATTCATTCACACACAGACACGCATATTAAACAGTCTTTTTGCGGGTTACAGACACTATCGCGATTTGCACTATTTGCATATCGCGATTAGAACAAAGCATTTAAGAATAACTAGCACTTCTGAGGTAAATTTCCAAGGATTATTATTACGATAGTATTATTCCTCACAGCGTTGCAAGACGACCTAAAGTACACGAGTCTGATTAAATTTGATGTGTTTTATCGAGCTGATGTGGGGGCGTTGACACGTTTGCATTGATTGCCTCAGATCATTTGCATTTGAATAGCACGCGCTCTCTGTGGGCGTGTTCACATTAGCACTTAATGAGCTATAATGAGCTGAAATGAGAACTACTGACATCTCTCTCTTTTCATACAGATTACATAAACTGAGAATATTTGTTTTTTATATAAATTACTTCATTTAAAAGAAGATAATTCAAGCTTTTTGCCTGTGTGCCTGTATGCCTGTGTGACTGAGTATTCGCTGAGTTACAGTTCATTTTCAGACGCGTTTCAGAATGGACTTCACTGACAGAGAGAAGGCAGAACTCTCATCATGTTTATTTTTCTTTATTTGGCAAAAAGCAAAACACTTTGTTTTTATTGTGAGTATACACACACACACAAAATAGACAGTTAACAGGATCGAATGATAACACTTAATATGTAAGATCAAAATCAACAGAGTATTTTAAGTATCTTTTGCACTGATAAGAAAAAAAGCGAGCTGATTAATCCCAGGGGGTTAAGTCGATTTGCACCAGCGTCTACCACCCACAAACAAACGTCTGGTGGAACGATTTAATCGCACATTGAAAACCATGATTCGAAAGTTCGTTCACGAAGATGCTAAAACTTGGGACAAATGGCTGGAACCCCTCTTGTTCGCTGTGCGCTAGGTCCCGCAAGCCTCCACAGGGTTTTCCCCCTTCATTCTTCTTTACGGACGTCAGCCCCGTAGGGTGCTATCTGTATGGAGAATTTGTTACAGGCCCAGACTAAACAAAGCCGGTTGTACAACAGGGGAACTCATCGAGTGGGAGATCTCAATTATGATGTAGTTCGGATGGACAGGTGCTGGGCTCGTCAAATCTACCACCTCAACCTCTTAAAAAAATGTCATTTATAACAGTCATTTATAACAGTTAGCGTGCTATTGGTGCATAAACTTCATATTGTACTAGTTGAACTGGTGCCTGACTAAAATTTATGAAATCGATGCAAACATGTTGAAATATGAACTATAGACAGGTAGGCAATCTTTCAATGATAAATAAATATACATGTACGACACAAGGATGTTTTTATGTTCGATAATAAAACACAGCATGATATAAAAGTAGGCTAGTATGAAATTTACACTAACATGATGAATATTATAATGTTTAGACCAATGTTTACTGTGAAATGCTGTGTTCGTTGATATCTGCTCAAACTTAGATGTTTATAATGTGCTAACAATACATTTACATTTATGCATTTGGCTTTTATCCAAAGCGACTTACATTGCACACATTTACATTCTTATCAGTTCTTGCTTACCCTGGGAATTGAACCCATGACCTTGGCGTTGCAAGCACCAACGCTCTACAAGAATGTTTCATAGTTTGGAGCGGCTTGATCGCTTCAGTAACTGTTCTCTGCATGTGCTGTAAGTTTGAATCACTCACGCTGTGCATTTGAAAAGCAAAACACGCCACACATTAGGCTACATGTTTTTACTCCAATCTCATTTCATAAAGTTATAACGAATGAAAACATTTGAAGTAACATATGATAATCCATATGTTATGTTTCTCTAGTGTAGTGTACTAAAGTGTTCCTTTTTATTGATTTATCGTTATAGGCTGCCTGCATTTCTGTAATATATATGTATATATATATATATATATATATATATATATATATATATATATATATATATATATATATATATATATATATACAGCGGGGGAAATAAGTATTGAACACGTCATCATTTTTCTCAGTAAATATATTTCCAAAGGTGCTATTGACATGAAATTTTCACCAGATGTTGGTAACAACCCAAGTAAGCCATACATACAAAGAAACAAACAAAAATAAGTTCAGAAATTAAGTTATGTGTAATAATGTGAAATGACACAGGGAAAAAGTATTGAACACATGAAGAAAGGGAGGCGCAAAAAGGCATGGAAAGCCAAGACAACTGCTGAAAACTTACAGTAATTAAAAAGCAATCCAGCCCCCTGTCAGTGGAAATTAATAACAGCTGGTTCCGTCCCAAATGATGGCCTACAAAAAGGTCTCATTGCCAAGGTGTCACACAAGACACATCTCATGATGGGTAAAAGCAAAGAGCTGTCTCAAGACCTTCGCAACCTAATTGTTGCAAAACATAATGATGGCATTGGTTATAGGCGCCAATGTATATATACAGGGACCAGATGACACTGATGAGCCCTGCTGACTTAAACATTCACACAAGTCTCTGTACATAAACATGGTAAAATGAAGCAAACACCTTGGAAATGGGCATAAAGGTGTGAGACTGTTCACGTCTCTCTGTTTTGATCAATGTGCTCAGTAATGTGCCTTTTTGTCTTTTGTATATTATAGGACTATGTTGTGTTGTAAATAAATCCAAACAATCAAAAAGCCATTCTGTTAAACTCTCCTCATTCTTTGTTCAAGTTCCCTCAGAGTCTCACCTGATTATGGGAGGGTCTTTGTCTTTCTCAGGTGTGAAACACATCAATATTCATGATGATTCACGTCTCCTCGCATAAAGCTTTCTTACACAAAACATGTCTTACAAATTTTAAAACAATATATTGTTTTATGTGAATGAATGGACAGGATGATTTTCCCATAGTTTTGAAGTAAAAATTCTAGGCTACATGATTCAGTTTTCAAAAGTCTTGTGAACAAATAGTCAGTATGGGATTTATGGCCTTATTTCAGTGACATTTTGATTTTTGTTTTTTCACAAACCACAGGGGAGGGATCAGTGCTCAGAATTTGGCCCTAACCCAGAGAACTCCCCCCATCCCAGATTGGGATAGGAATAATTAGAAGTGAGGAGATGGGGTGGTGGAGGGATGCTGGAAAACTGTCATAGAACAAATGTAAGTCTGCAGTGTATATACATCTTGTCTCGTTAATTGAGTTGATTAACTGAATGTGCTCCTCCTGTGTTGTTTAGGTTAATTATCTGAATGTGTTCCTCCCGAACTTTGTTAATAATACATTATTTCATGAGTTCACACTTACATATAATTAAATAGAGTAAAGGTTATGCATATTTGGCTTGCTGTCTGAGGGGATGGCTCCGAGCTCTGAATTTGGCTCGAACCCAGAGAACTCCCCCAAAAAGCAAATTTAACAAAGGACAGCCACCAGACAGGAGCAGTTCACAGCACCAGGAGGATGGGCCCTACTGCCCGACAAAAGAGGAACAGCATAATTTGCAACACCCAATTGGGAGGACTCACGCCCCTTCGTGACGGGAGCAGCTCATGGCGTCAGATGGGTGAGCCCTACCGGCCGGTGAACGGGGAAACGAGGCCAGAATCGCCTATCCGGGAAGGCCCACATAGCTTCTGATGGGATTGGATTGAAGCATTGTTGCTCAATAAGGAGGCTATCATAACATTCAACGGGAGTTCAATACTCACAGCATCGGATGGGTATCCTACGCCAGTAGTTGAAAGAATTATAGAGAAGTGTAGTCGCTCGACCAGGAAGCTCTCGCAGCATCCGACGGGAGTTCAATACTCACGGCATTGGACGGATAAACCTTGCCAGTTAACAAATGGTGAAAAGCATAGTTGTTTGACCTGGATGGCTCTCGCAGCGTCCAACGTTTTATTTTTTTATTTTTTTTGCTAGTTAGCCGATGAGGGTTTGGCTTTGATGTGGAACTGATTGGTCCTGTTGTAGCTTTTGAAAGCGTCTGCATACCATCGCCCGAGAGCTTGGATCTGCTGCTGGAAGAGGCCTTTAAGGCCTGCTGTGGTTGCTGCCCCAATAGGAAAATAATGATTGGAGAATTTATTTTGCGGGGATGCCCAATTGTAGGTGAACAGATTTTAGGTGTTTTTGGAACCAGAAGTGTGTAACTTTTTTTTTTTTTGGAGTCATCTATGAATAGAGGTTCAAAAGGGGATTTAGCCTGAGAGCTTAGGTAGGCAAAAAGAGATTGGTACGGTTGGATTGGTGACGAGTGGTTGAAAATATGAAAATAAAATGGTATTTTTTAGCTTGGTCTGTCTTACTTTGTTTAATCAAACAGGGGATTGTTTTGCTATTGAGTACTGATAAGTCTGAGATGGTGAGGTGAACTTTTGGGTCATGTGATAGCGAGTTCCTAGCATCTAAGAAAACCAAAAAAGCTAAAATAAACATAGTGTCGAGTGTGCAGGCGGTTTTAATGGGGTGGTAGCCTGTACGGAGGGTATAAATGCATTTCGTTACAATTTCTAGTGATATAAGTTGTCTGGTGTCGGGTGGTTGGGTTGGAATAAATTAATCCCTTTAATCAGGATTGAGGTTTGTGGATGAATTATTTTGGAGAAGGGAGCACCATATATCAGTTTGTGGAAAAATTGGACGCCGCTCAGGTAACCTTTGATGGACCTGACTTGGAGGCCCTTAACTCTGTTAAGGTTGGAGATAAATGAGGTGATTGAGAGGAGGAAAAAATCGGGAAATGGCAGGTTATACAAAAGGTGGAAAGCTTTAAAACACCTCCATGCTGTCATATTGGATTGGAGGGTTCTGGGAGAAACTGCTTGGAGTATGGCATCGAGCGATGCATCGAGGAGGGGTTTTACAGGAATATTATTTCTGAATAATGTAAGATATTTGTATTTGTAGTGATTCGTCAATTTAGCTCAAAGGAATTATTAATTAATTTATAGGGAATTCGAAAGAGTCACTTATTACAACTGAGCAAATGACTCGTTCGCGGTTCATTTGAATTGGCTGTAACTATCAACTCTACAACGGATATAAATATCCGAACTATAGTGAAACACTATAGTTAGCAAGGTAACTTAGATCAGAAGTTTAAGACATTAAATTCATAAGCACATAACACAAGTAATACTTCTCTTTAAAATACAAACAAGACTTTATTGATTATTTTAACACATAAAACTAATATCTAACACAAACACACGCACACACATTCATACGAGTTGCAGAAAGAAAGAGAGTGAGGAAAGATTAAGTTTTAAGAGTGAGTTTAAGAGTGAGATGATGAAATCCCAAGTTTCTATATGCACTTATAAGACATGACCTGGAACGAACCATCAAGCATTAATTTAACCCTTCTATCGTTTCTTAGACAGGTTATTACATTTATATCAATACACCAGTTCAGCTTAAGAGTCTGGAGGCAGTACTTGCTTGTCTTTGCTTTGGGGATTCCCTTTGTCTGCGTAACAGGGGTTTCCAGAGTTGGTTGGCTGGTCTCCTCGTGCCTGGGTCTGGGGCGGCCAATCACGTGGTGTGCTGGCGGATGGATTGAGAGTCTTTGTCTGAAGCTGGATTTGTCGAATCGTGGAACGAAACTTTGCCGCAAAACTTAACTTGGAGCCGAGGCTCACAACGGAAAAGAAAGGAAAACTTAGAAAAGAAAGAAAATTGAGACGAGAGTAGATGATGGCTTGAATGAAGTTGTTTAACCCATGTTCTTCTGATCTTGATTTGGGTTCTTTCTTCTGCGCGTTTACATGGTTACTAGTCTGTCTGGTCTCTTCTCCCTTCGCGCACTTTTCTAACCTTGTTGAGAACTCTTCTAAAACTTTGTTCGGGTCTTAAGATTTTAAACTCACATGTTTGTCCGGCCTCCTGGATCAGTTCTGACCAATTAGACACTGACTACGTTTACAAGCTGTTAAAATTCTGAAACATTCGGAATAACTGATTTACATGCGTGAGCAGAGAGAGTTACTCCTGTATACATGGAATTTGTAATCAATTGGCAATATCCCGATGTAAACGGCGACGCACGGTTAGCGTCTGGACGTACGGACAACCTTAAGACGCAATATGCGTCATTTCCGATTCTTCTTCCTGTATCCAAAGACAACAACAACAGCAGCAGCTCGCGGATAATGAATAGTTCGGGGCAGATAGCGATCGCCTTTGTTTGCGCTTTCCTCCTCGCTCCAAAAGTGTGGTGCTGTGCTGCGTCTCGCCATGTTTACCTCTACTTCTTGTTTACTTCCGGTATACTGCACGCGGGGTTTTGTATGCGCCGTCTCTCCTCAAAAGACCAAGATTCTTTGCGAATAGAACATGCGCAGAACACAAATCAATGTTCCTTTTGATGGGGATATGCCGATACGCGTTTACATGACCAAATATTCGGGTTAGAAAAGGGGTACCCCAGGTATAATATCCGGGTTTTTAAAAAACGGGATATGAGCATATCCGGGTTTTTGCCGGTGTTTACATGGCCGCGCGCGACCGGGTTATTGCTAATATTCCGGTTTTGAACGGGTTATTGGCTGCATGTAAACGTAGTCACTGTCTTTATTTAGGAGGTGGCGTTCTCTTCACTTCTTATCATAAATCAAGCTTATCTGTGCTCTCCTTACTCTCTAAGCTCTAGCAGAGAGGACAGAGGCCACAGTTTAGACATTATTACTATTATAAGAATACGAAACATTTTACACAGATTTCAATCAAGCCATCTTTTGAATTAAGAACATACGATCATGCTGACAGGAAGCACGACACACTTTCATTCAAGCATCTAATAGTTATAACAATTACATGAATTGTATGGGATCTAAGCATATTAGACACACATATATTGTAGACACAAAATAGGATCATGTAGTTGCATGATGTTTGATTGTCCATTGAAAATGTTCTTGAATGATTTTATGTATAGTTATAGGTAAAATCTCAGTTATCTGGTTTGAAGAGAAGAGAACTCTGGTTTGGTCATTCAGAGGTCCTTAAGGAGGAGGGGGTCTGGAATGTTGTGGGGTCCAGCAACTTCTGCTGTTATCTTGATTGGGCACTGAGTTGTGCCATCTCTGAACCAATCATTCTTTTCCAAGCTATCTCACATTGACAAGTTCTTCCTTTAGTTGGGCTCATAAAAGTTCTTAGGTAGACTGGCTGGAGCTGAGATGGGTGATTTGGGGCTTGGAATGTTTAGTTCTGTGTGGAGTTACGTTTGAACAAATCACCTGGAAGATTCATTTGTGTTTTGGTTCGCACTCAATCCTACAATAATGAAGTACTGGAGATTTTGGATTGAGGTATTGGACCTCCTCCGGAGCCAGTATCCTGAATTTATGAAAGAGAGAGAAAGAGAGTCAGATTTGGTAGACCCATGGACGTGTTTAGCAGTTATGATAAATTGGTCGTATGCTGAAATCTAAATGATGCATCTTAAAAGTGGCATCAGAGCAGGTGAATGAGAATGGCCTTTATCGATGCACTAAACCTGTTGCTTGATTGTCACAATGCACTAGAATACTGCTGGTGGTCCATTCTTCCCCCACGGCCGAACGATAGGAGGATACCGGGGAGGAAGCTTGAATTCTCACAGGTGGAGGCTATGGTAGGCCTTGGTGTCTTGTCGAGCGAGCGGCTGATCAAGCAGGCCGGAGCCCGAGTGATGAAGCCTGGGGCTCGGTGGTGGTGTCAGGAAGAGAAGAAGTGGTCCTGGGGTCAGCAGATTGCTGTGGATGATCCAGAGAGGAGATGGACTCGCCGTCAGGCAGGATGAGTTGAATTTGAGATACCTTGTCTCATTAAATGAGATGATTAACTGAATGTGCTCCTCCTGTGTTGATTAGGTAAATTATCTGAACATGCTCCTCCCGAACTTTGTTAATAAAACATAATTTATTGCATAAGACTTTCTTCCCTCGAGAATAAAGTCCACAGGAGAGGAGCTAAAACTCCCGATCGTGCACACTTCTCTCTGTACAGATTATGAATTGAACTGAATTGAATTGAATATGAATGAACATAGCCATCCCCCTCAAGAGCAGACTGTGCACGCGCCGCTCCTAAGCAACCACACACAGATTACGTGTGTCACCTCCCGTAATTTTGCGTCAGGCAGAGAGACACACAGATCTAAGCTGCTTATTCGTTCTAAACGGAACAGACAACCCCAAATAAGTCTGATGTTTTTTCACACAGAGCACTTGCTGAAAACAGAAAGCTGATCCTGTTGTGTTGCCGGCTTCCTTTTATAGCTTCCGCCTTATGTTGGCACACGTCATGAGGTCATGCAGCAATCAAGATTGGACTAGTTGCACACATGCTTCAGACAAAGCGTGACAAAGGCGCTCTCCAAAGCGTCAGCTGGGACACAGTGTGAGTTCCCTCGGAAGGCAACAATGACACAAGGATGATGGCACTGATGTGTTCATTGAAATACTTACTTTTGAGAGATGAACTAAGGATTTTGAGCATGTTACAGGCTTTTGCAGGTAATCCTTTGAGTGGTGCTGTTTGAATTCATTGTTTTTATAAATGCACTTACTGGTGCAAATCTTAAGGATGATTCAAGAAAAGTACCAAAGCGACTGAGAAAAACTGTAAAAAGGGAAGAACACCATCAAACCGAGGAAGATGAGAGGAAAACTGAATCTTGTAACCTTTCTTTATAGGATTCAGGAACCAATGAGATACATCTGACAGTAGTTGCCACACTGTTAAAGGATCTGAAATAGGTATCATTTTCTTGATACTTAAAAAAATGGGGACTTCAGGAGCCTGATTGAGAAGGTACGCAGCACATCAACTGTGATGAAGATCATCAAGCTTCC
This sequence comes from Abramis brama, assembly GCF_963993115.1. Taxonomy (NCBI): domain Eukaryota; kingdom Metazoa; phylum Chordata; class Actinopteri; order Cypriniformes; family Leuciscidae; genus Abramis; species Abramis brama. The sequence continues at coordinate 23,065,870 of NC_139985.1, forward strand.
GACGTACCGACGAGGACATGAAAGGATAATCTTCAATAGATTATTTGCTCTAAATTAATGGTTGATACCATGGTGTAATGAACAGAAACTGCTCTTTGTAAATAATTGTAATCTTTTCTGGGAGCGACACAGGCTCTTCCATGCTGATGGCCTGCACCCCAGCAGAACTGAACCGAATCTTCTGTTGGACAACATTTCCAAGATGCTACACGCCATATGAATATTAAGTCAAACCTCAAATTACAGTCTTTATTCTACCCTCTTAATTAATAGAAGTGTGTAGTACTTTCTATAGAGACTGTGTCTATTCCCCAAATAGTGATGTCAAACAATAAATGTACTATAGGATCTAGAAAAAATCTGATTATGATTAAACCAGAAAATCGAAAAAATTAGAGAACAGAAACAATTTATATTCTATTTCTAAACATTATATTGCTCACACCCTGTTTACACGAGAACGCTCGCGGGTGAAAACGTACAAATACTTTAGCAGATGTGCCTTTCGTTTAGACGGCGACGGCGTTTTTGGGGCTTAAAAACGCAAAAAAGTGAAACCACCCTCCAGAGTGGAAATCTTAAAAACGCTCCACCGTCGCATTCCCGTCTAAAGGGTAAAAACGCAAAAGTCTGCTAGACAGTGAAGGTTGTACGCAGGTGCGCGGACTTGTTGTGTGGCAGTGCTTCACATTGCCACCTAGCCGCCTGGAGTGCATACTACATCGAATTTCACACACTTTTGCGTCACCATATGCACGCAGATTTCCCCCCCATAACCCTCGTCTAAACGCAGAATAAAAAGTGATAACGCAACGCCACTTTTGCGTTTTCTCTTCAGATCGTTTCCGTGTAAACATAGCCTAAGATGGTTATTGTAAATTAAATAATCACAGATAATAGTTTTTATGTACTTTGCCTTACTGAAACCTGGCCTAAACCAAATGATTATTGAGTCAGTCTTAATGTCGGTCTTAATCGGTCTTAATGAGTCTTCTCCACCAGGCTACTGTCAAAAGCACTAGCCCCATCTGACTGGTCATGGCGGTGGTGTTAATGTTGCTCAGAAAACAGGACACAGGTTTAATTCATTTGAAGTGCTTGTGCTAAAAGTTACACTCTCAAATATAATTTTTTTTTTTTTTTTAAAAATCGCTACTATCTCTTGCTTTGGAAACTGTGTATAGACCTCCAGGGTCTATTGAATCCTAAAGTTTTCGGATTTTCTCTGAGATCTATTGATCACCGTCGATAAAGCATTGATTGTGGGAGATTTTAAACATGATATCTAGAGTGCAAATGGAAACAAACTAATTTAGAGGTCTTTAGAATCACGTGGAAAGACAGCACTTCCCACTATAAAAAGTCTCTAAAAGCGGCCAGACAGCTGCTTTTGTAGCTTCTGAGACAGACAGCAGCAGTTACTAATAGGCTGCTGTCATCTATGCACGGATCTATAAAACTTTTGGAAAATGTTTGAAAACGCTAGTGTGGACGGAGATCGTTTTTAATATGAAAACTCCATTTTCAAATGTATGCCTTAGTTTAATTGTGCAGGCACAGTTTTTGCTGCTGTATATTGAATTTGGGGAGTATTTTTTTTCTTCATTTTGGTGACATTTTTCTCCCCCCAAGCCCCCTAAAATGTCAACCCTGGATTAGAGCCATATAGACACCAGAATGTCATAAAGAGTTTAAAGATTGGCCAGTACTCAACCACCTAGCAACAACCCCCCAAAAAACGCAACTGCATAGTGATGACACACTTACAATACAGTAGTATTGTGGCAGCAAGTTTTACATGGGCAGGCACCACTCACATTTTCTTCCAAAAATGTAAAAAATCAAGTTATTTTGCCACTCTGTTTGGTGCCGCTACTGACACAGAAATGACACACTTCAACCTTTAAGCAACTAAATCAATGAAAGCAGACATACAGTGGCATATAAAGTCATTTTTAAGAAAAATCCAGAGACAACCACCAGCAGAGAGAGCAGCGAAAGGGGAGGAATCTTAAATTGCAGGTTCTGTCCATCAGCTGTTGTGTTGTAAACTCAGAGGACGGACAGAAGAAGCCCCGCTTATGCAGCTCCTACCTGGGCTGCTAATTTCAGCTGATAGGTGACAGCGTGTCACTCCGGTCCATATCCAGCACACACCTGCGCTCTAAACCTGCTATCTGTATTGACGGGGTGCTATTGCTGTGGCTTAGAGCAGCCCTGGTTTATAAAGCAGCCTATTGGTGAGAAAAATGTTTAAACAATCCACAAAAGAACTCTGAAAAACAATGGAAGGGTGGAGAACAGACATGGAGAGGATGTTAAAAGACAAGCTCACCCCAGCGCACAGTCATGCTCCACAAACCTGAAATCAGCGGCTATGTCCGTCCTTTAAACCAGCGGCACGCCAAACGTTGCTATCAGCTTTTCTACCACTACTGTCAATCAGTGTCATTCTGGATCAACAATGCAGAACCCCTCCATACCTCCAACCCTTCCCTGGGCAGAAATCCCCACAAACTCTCTTCACATTTATTTATTTCTTTAATAGTGGTCGCAGATCAATAAAACTATTCTTTTCTGCAGCAACATCAGGTTCCCATATCAGAAAAAGTTGCCTGCCAGAGAAAGACCCTGAGTGACACATGTGGGTGAGAAAAAACCCAGAAAAAAAACAGTGAAAAGTAGAAAGAGAACAAGAGAAAAGCAAATAAAAAGAAAGCCCTAAGACAACAGTCATTAATACAATTGGTACTCATTATAGAGAGACTAGTTGTCACACAGGGAAGTTGTGGGCGTTTTCACTCCGAACTCGTCACATATTGAGGCTTGGTCGGGATCCCTTAGTGTCTCTTTTTAGTGCACAGGGTACCCCTTTAACTTCATTTCACTATTGTACCATTTTTACAATAAATACTTGTGACTGTACTTTTATTTGCCTGTTAACAGACAACTGAAATCAATGGAGTACCCTGCAAGTGACACCAAGGAGTCCTGCCCAAGCGTCTGTATTTGACGTGTTGGTAGTGAGAATGTGTTGTTATGGCAATGTACAGTTGGTTTCAAACATCTAGTTTGAAGACCTCTTAAATTAATATCAGTTCTGTCCTCCAAAATAAAATTCCAGTATCTTCATATTTTTGCAATAGCTGGATGACTACACAATAAAAACAACTTACATCAATTCAGACAACAGTCTACTTTATAATAAACATTATTTGTTGGCTAGAATAATGGTTTGATATTTCTGTATGTTGCTTCTTAGACTTTTTCTGTTTTAGAATTATGTTCATTATTGTTTTACTGTTTTGCAAAAATGCATATAATAGGCTGCTTAGATGCTTCCATTGTGACAACTCACCTAATTGAGTGCAACAAAAATGGGTGTTCAGAAACCTGTATTTTTTTCCCCCTGGGCAATAACAGTGTATCAAATGATTGTAGGTTCAAAATGTTCATTGTCTCTTTGTTTAAAATGTATGTTTTATACACTTGGACACAGATGGACTTCAACCTCAAATGGACTTCACCTGCGATTGGGTCTCTGTGATTCCTGCTGATGAGTGGAGGTGGTGTGTTTCGCTCTGCTGCTTGCTTTGGTCCTTCATCCGGCCTGCCTGATTCCACCTGCCGGCCTACCTGACGGTGTTTGTCGCATGGTTGCTGCGGACAAAGCGTCTTTGATGGGAATATTTCGTGGCGTGGTGGCCGTCGTCGTCAGGTGTTCCTGTTCTCCATTTGGGATCCAGGTGTTTGTACTCATTCGGGCTGAATGGCATTCGAGATGCAGTTTGAAGCGGGTTGCTAGTTGTACCCACTACTACTCTACGTACTTCATTTTATTCTGCTGCTCATTCTGTATAGACTGTTGGTCAGATATTTGTATATTTTTCATTCCACTCAATGCATCTGATTCCATTAAAACCTGTGACATTTAATGTGTAGCCTGTATTGTATTATTCACTGTATTTGTCCTGGTTTTTTTAAACGTATTTATGTTTAGTAATTATAAAGTGTTTGAGCTTGGGAAAAGCGCTATTGTCAGGCTTCTGGGTGGATGAAGTAGGAGACGAACACGAAGATTATGAATTCCAAGGTTTTAATTCTCAATATTAAGCAAATACAAACAAAAGGGAGCGTGTGCTCAGAACAATGAAAACCTAACATTCAACAAACCTAACATAAACATTGACCGACAAGTGAAGACTGAAACACTCAGGGCTTAAATACAGGGGAGAACAGATCAGGGAAACAAGACACAGCTGACAAGACTAACGAGGAACCAGGTGATACAAATGAACTAATGAGGGTAACCATGGAAACCAAGGAGTGGCGGGAAAACAGAACAAAGGAAGACATGTGACCAGTGACAAAACACTCAAACAGAACAGAACTGTGACATAATTCCCCCCTCCCGGTAGGCGCGTCCTCGCGCCGTAGACAGACCAACAAATAGGGTGGGAGGGTGGGCGCCCTGGAGGCTGACAAGGGCGTGGCTTGGCAGGACAGGGAGCCTCCAGGGCGGAGCTGGCAGTTCAGGTGACCAGGGCGAAGACAGCCTTTCAGGCGGCCATGGCGGAGAAGACCCCTTGGGTGGCCATGGCGGTGCGGACCCTTCGGGCGGCCATGGCGGAGACAACCCCTCGGGCGGCCATGGCGGTGCGGACCCTTCGGGTGGCCATGGCGGAGACGACCCCTCGGGTGGCCACGGCGGAGACGACCCTTCGGGTGGCCACGGCGGAGAAGACCCTTCGGGTGGCCACGGCGGAGAAGACCCTTCGGGTGGCCACGGCGGAGAAGACCCTTCGGGTGGCCACGGCGGAGAAGACCCTTCAGGTGGCCATGGTGGTGAAGACCCTTCAGGTGGCCATGGTGGTGAGGACCCCTCAGGTGGCCACGGCGGAGAAGACCCTTCAGGTGGCCATGGTGGTGAGGACCCCTCAGGTGGCCACGGCGGAGAAGACCCTTCAGGTGGCCATGGTGGTGAAGACCCTTCAGGTGGCCATGGTGGTGAGGACCCCTCAGGTGGCCAGGACGGAGCCCTATGGCCCCCCCCAAAAAAATACTTGGGAAAAGTCCCGGGTACCAGAGAGGGCTCGGTGCAGGGCAGCGACGAGGGCTCGGTGCTGGGCAGATCCAGCGACGAGGGCTCGGTGCTGGGCAGATCCAGCGACGAGGGCTCGGTGCTGGGCAGATCCAGCGACGAGGGCTCGGTGCTGGGCAGATCCAGCGACGAGGGCTCGGTGCTGGGCAGATCCAGCGACGAGGGCTCGGTGCTGGGCAGATCCAGCGGTGAGGGCTTTGTGCTGGGCAGATCCAGCGACGAAGAGAGCTCTGAGCTGGACAGGACCAGCGGCGAAGAAGGCTCTGAGCTGGACAGGACCAGCGGCGAAGAAGGCTCTGAGCTGGGCAGGACCAGCGGCGAAGAGGGCTCTGAGCTGGGCAGGACCAGCGGCGAAGAGGGCTCTGAGCTGGGCAGGACCAGCGGCGAAGAGGGCTCTGAGCTGGGCGGGACCAGCGGCGAAGAGGGCTCTGAGCTGGGCGGAACCAGCGGCGAAGAGGGCTCTGAGCTGGGCGGAACCAGCGGCGAAGAGGGCTCTGAGCTGGGCGGGACCAGCGGCGAAGAGGGCTCTGAGCTGGGCGGGACCAGCGGCGAAGAGGGCTCTGAGCTGGGCGGGACCAGCGGCGAAGAGGGCTCTGAGCTGGGCGGAACCAGCGGCGAAGAGGGCTCTGAACTGGACAGGACCAGCGATGAAGAGGGCTCTGTGCTGGACGGGACCAGCGGTGAAGGCTTTGAGCTGGACGGAACCAGCGGCGAAGGGAGCTTCAGGGTCGACGGAATAAAAGAAAACAAAAGCTCTGCGGGCATAACGCTCACAGTCTCAGGGGCGGCGGGCACGACGCATACTGCCTTGGTCTCGGCAGCTCTGACGTGAAGTGCGGGCTCGGCTGGACTGGCGTGAAGTGCAGGCTCGGCTGGACTGGCGTGAAGTGCAGGCTCGGCTGGACTGGCGTGAAGTGCAGGCTCGGCTGGACTGGCGTGAAGTGCAGGGCTGGGTGACATTCCTGACCGGGGCGCAACACTCTCCAGACACCGGATTACCGTCTCTTTCCAGGAAAGTCCAGTGATGTCTGGGAGGTTGAGGGGACGATGGAAAGTAGCCCCGATCAGGAATAGTGTGCTGAGGGTTTCATCCTCCAAAGAACTTGTGAGGGCGAGCTGAAAAAACTTCCGGGAGAAATCCAGGATGTCGTGGTTCTCCTGGGCCACAAGGATGAAATTGAGGTGTTCGTCCATCTTGTTTTTTGGTCGGTCAATCTGTCAGGCTTCTGGGTGGATGAAGTAGGAGACGAACACGAAGATTATGAATTCCAAGGTTTTAATTCTCAATATTAAGCAAATACAAACAAAAGGGAGCGTGTGCTCAGAACAATGAAAACCTAACATTCAACAAACCTAACATAAACATTGACCGACAAGTGAAGACTGAAACACTCAGGGCTTAAATACAGGGGAGAACAGATCAGGGAAACAAGACACAGCTGACAAGACTAACGAGGAACCAGGTGATACAAATGAACTAATGAGGGTAACCATGGAAACCAAGGAGTGGCGGGAAAACAGAACAAAGGAAGACATGTGACCAGTGACAAAACACTCAAACAGAACAGAACTGTGACAGCTATATAAATTAAACATTTTTATTATTATTACATTGGACTTATTATGTACATATTTGTTTACATTGTACTTATACTTACTATAGTACTTACTATAGGGTTAGGTTGAGGGTTAGTTTCATGTAATTATGCATAACTTACTGTTATTACTATGGTAAGTACATGTAACATGTAATAAGGAGAAAAAAATATATATATATGCATGTAATTACATCTGTATTTACAATGTTGATCCCTACACTTTTCTTTATTGGCATCGATGGTTCCATGAGAAACATTTAACACTTTTTTCCCCATTCCATTGTACAAAAGGTTCTTCAAAAGAACTGTTCACTGAAAGGTTCTTTCAGGAACCAAAAATGGTTCTTCTCTGGAATCGCAGTGAAAAACGTACTCGGTTACTAACGTAACCTCGGTTCTCTCTAGAGAGAGGAACGAGTACTGCGTAAAATACGCTAGGGGAAAATCCTTTTCCACGAGAATACTGAAGCCAAAAAATTATCCTTAATTTTGCATTAATGTAAAACGCGTTGCTGCAGCATACAGGCATAGGCGAGACAGCTTGCGCGCCTATTGGCTGATCTGCTGGCAACTGCTTGAGCCTATCGAGCGAGACCTAGAGTGACGTCATACCCAATGAGGGCGCTTTGTGCCCTCTGCGTCACGTCCCGCCGAAACGGGCGTGGCTTAGGTCTATAAATGTCGCTCGCGGGCTCATATCTCTGATTTTTCATAGTGAAGCAAACAGAGCGCGTGCACGCACGGCAGGATACGCAGTACTCGTTCCTCTCTCTAGAGAGAACCGAGGTTACGTTAGTAACCGAGTACATTCTCTTACGAGAGATTCTCTCGTACTGCGTAGAATACGCTAGGGGAACCTAATGTAAAACGCCGTGTGTGCTGGGATCTGACACCATAGACTCAAGGGGCGACAGCCCGGAGTTCATATAGTGCACAATCACCCAGGGGACTCACAGGGAATCCTGGAAGAAGAGGGGTTCAGCCACTATCTTCCTCATATAGCTGCTTAGAGCAGCTCTGCTATTCACAATAGCCGTATAACTCAGGACTGACAGTGTCAGTTTAAGAGATTTGGCCGTACTAGACCGACAGTAGCCTGGCTTGTAGTGCGGGAACCTCTAGGTTGTAAAACCTTATAAATGTAGACGGAGAGGCCCAGCCTGCCGCCATACAGATATCTTGCAAGGCAATCCCACTTGACCAGGCCCACGATGAAGCCATGCTTCTCGTGGAGTGCGCCCTGACACCCAATGGGCATTGCATGCCCTTGGTTGTGTAAGCTAGCGCTATCGCGTCCACTATCCATCTGGATAGGCTCTGTTTCGAAGCGGCTAGTCCCTTAGAACGCCCGCTGAATGAAACAAAGAGCTGCTCCGTCTGTCTGAAGGCAGACGAGCGAGACACATAAGCTCTTAATGCCCTGACTGGGCAGAGGAAGCTTTCGTCCTCATTTCCTTCAGTGACCGGTAGGGCAGACAGGGAAATGACCTGCGCCCTAAACGGTGTATTGAGGGATTTTGGAACATAACCGTGCTTAGGTTTGAGTATAACCCTAGAGTCATTAGGCCCAAATTCCATGCACGTCGCGCTCACTGAGAGCGCGTGTAAGTCCCCTATGCGCTTCACTGAAGCGAGAGCCAGAAGAAACGCCGTCTTAAACGACAGGTATTTAAGATCAATCTTCTGCAAGGGCTCAAAAGGATGACCTTTCATGGCTTCCAGTACCGTAGAAAGGTCCCATATAGGGACTGTGGGAGGTCTGGGAGGATTCAGTCTCTTAGCTCCTCTAAGGAAGCGGATGACTAAATCGTTCCTTCCTATAGACTGGCCAAGCGTTGTCGTAGAGAACACTGCTATGGCCGCTACATAGACTTTGAGCGTGGAAGGGGACCCGCCCTTATCCAGCAGCTCCTGTAGGAAGGAGAGAACCTCCGTCACTCCGCAATTTAGGGGTGACAAGCCACGAGCTGTGCACCAGCCAGAAAACACCGACCATTTGGAGGCGTAGAGGCGTCGCGTAGACGGAGCTCTGGCCTGCATGATCGTGTTTAACACTCCCTGTGGGAGGTCAGCGGGTACCCGTTGATGGACCACACATGAAGGGACCACAGCTCCGGGTGAGGATGCCAGATCGAGCCATTGGTTTGGGAAAGGAGATCCTTCCTCAGAGGCACTGGCCATGGGGCGGTGCTTGCTAACCGCATCACAACTGGGAACCAAGGTTGGCTCATCCAGAGCAGCGCTACAAGCAGCACTGAACATGTGATCCGTTCCACCACCTGGGTCAGGAGGGAGACAGGGGGAAAAGCGTAGAGAGGACGGCGAGGCCACATGTGGGTCAGCGTGTCCTTGCTTTTCGAGAAAAATTCTGGACAGTGAGCGTTTTCCTGAGACGCGAACAGGTCTACTTCCGCTCTGCCAAATTTCTTCCACAGCAGCTGTACTGTCTGTGGGTGTAAAGACCATTCTCCTGTCGGAACGTGGTTCCTGGACAGTCTGTCTGGTCCCATATTCAGGAGCCCTGGCACGTGCGCTGCTTTCAGCGAGAGCAGGTTGCTGCGAGCCCATATCAGGAGGCGTCTGGTTAGCCTGTACAGGGACAGGGACCTGAGGCCGCCCTGTCGATTTATGTAGGAGACCACCGACACGTTGTCTGAACGTACTAGGACGTGGTATCCCTTTATCAGGGGACGAAAGCGCGTGAGCGCTTTGCTCACTGCTAACATCTCGAGGCAATTTATATGAAGGAGCTTCTCCCGCTCTGACCATTGGCCAAAGAGCGGTCTGCCCTCGAGCAGCACTCCCCATCCTGATGCGGATGCACATGCACTTCGTAAATGTACGGGGTGCCAGGGACAAGCCGAAAGGCAGGACTGTGTACTGATATGCCTGGCCCTCGAAGGCGAATCTCAAAAATCGCCTGTGACGTGACGCTATCTGTATTTGAAAATACGCGTCCCTTAGATCTATTGACACAAACCAGTCCCCTCGGCGAACATGCGCAAGGATTTTTCTGGTCGTGAGCATCCTGAACTGACGCTTCATAAGCGCTCTGTTCAGCTGCTGCAGGTCTAGTATGGGTCTGAGACCCCCGTCTTTCTTGGGTACCAGGAAGTATCTGCTGTAAAGCCCTTCGCTTTGAGCTTGAGATAAGGGTTCTATAGCCCCTTTGCTCAGTAGTTTCAGAATTTCGGCTCGAAGTAGATGTGCTACTTTCGATTCTACCGTGGTCTCGACGCGTGCCGTGTGGCGGCGAGGGCGTCGGCGAAACTGTAGCGAATAGCCTTCTTTTATGATGTTCAGCACCCATTTCGAAACCCCGGGAAGCTTTGCCCACGCGTCTGCACGGGTAGCTAGGGGCTGGGTGCGAAGCGCGCTTTGATCGGCTCGCGATACAGCGGCTTCGGTGAGCTTTGACATAAGCGTCGCGCTCATGACATCTGAGGCAGGGGGTGCGCTGATAACAGCGGGCAGTATGCCCGCGCTCGACTCCTCTGTGGTGGTTAACCGAGAGGGGGAGGGCTGGGCAAGTTCCAATGGAACTGTCATGTCTGTGTGTGGACGTGTGCGCAGGGTAGCGGGCACGTTTACCACTTTCATAGCAACGCTCGCCTGAGCAGAGCGTCTGCATACTGGTTTTGTTTTTACAGAAACCGTGGGACATGCATGAAGTAGCGTTTGTGGGCACTGGGTCGTGGGCACATTTGCTACGTTTAATGCGCAATCGATCTGGGTCGATTTTATGTGCGCGAGCCCCGTATGAGGGGCTGTGCTTGTGTGTAGGAATGGGCACTGAGTAGTGGGCATTTTTTCTACACATGAAACACCATCGGCCGTGGCCGGGACACCAGAAAATACACTCTTTAAGGGATTTATCTGGGTAGCCGTAAAAACGGCTTTTGTGTGCAGGCAAGCGGGCAATGGAACCGGCTTGTTGGCTGCTAAATACGCTGGACCAGTCACATTTCTTGGAACTGGACGAGCGGCGAGCTTTGGTGGAAGTCCGGCCGCAGCGGGACTTGGACACCGTCGCTTTCCTAGGCGTGCTAGGACGACTTCGGGGCCTCAGGTTTCAACGCAATCTTCGGCCGCAGGCCACGCGGGGCGGGGCGGGGTGGCGGCTGGAAGAGCGAGAGCGCGGTCTTGAGCCCTGGGTCTGGCGGCGTTGAGAAGAGGAACTGAAAAGAACCTTTCAGTGAACAGTTCTTTTGAAGAACCTTTTGTACAATGGAATGGGGAAAAAAGTGTTAAATGTTTCTCATGGAACCATCGATGCCAATAAAGAAAAGTGTAGGGATCAACATTGTAAATACAGATGTAATTACATGCATATATATATATTTTTTTTCTCCATTTGGAAGGATCTTTTGACATATCCAAGGTAGCTAAATATGGGTATATGTATTAATATTTGTGTTTGAGTGCATCAGTGCATTCAACTTCATATACAGATTCTACTCTTCCGTTTTTTTCTTTTTTTTTTCTTTGTTGCAATAAGATGTTTTTAATTTGTTAATATATTTTTAATATATTTCATATGTAGTGTTATTTATTATTATTATTATTATTAATATTATTGTTTATGACCTTTTAAAGATTTCTATCTTTGAACAGAAAGAGCAGCCTTGTCAGGTAAAGACCCCAATTGACACATGGCTGAGAGATAGAAAGGGAGGTAGAAACAGCTGAAATGCAGGAGGACAGAGAAATGGGACCCAGCAAAAGAAAGATGGGACAGAAAGACAGAAAACGAGAAAGACAGAAAGTAGCTGCTCACTGCATTGTCTAACCTCTCTCCCAGCGCATGTAGCAGCAGTGACACCATGTCATTATAGAACACCGCAGGCATCTGCTCCCAGAGAGAGAGAGACGGAGGCCAGCATGACAAACACAGACTTGTGCAACTGTTTACTGTAAGTTTAATGATCATAACCATGACTGGCAGTCATAATAATAACTAGGGCATCACTTATGATCTGTGACGCCTCTCATTACTGTGGCTGGCAGGGTGAAGTTTGAACATGCAAGCGATGAAAACACTTTTAAGCCTGATCCCTGATCAACATCAAGAAAGTTTAGTCCAAGTCATTAATGCGCATAAAATATTTGCAGTATCTTGTAATGAACTGTATTTAAAATACATGTAGTTTACATATGATTACTATATGTAGAGCAATACAGATATGTTAAATATATGAACACATTTTTTTTATTTTATTATTATGGCTTCTGTTAAGTAGCTCTTTAAAATAAAATAAATAAATAAAAAAAGTTACTGAAATTGTTCAAAGAGTTTTATACAATTAATAGCTTAAAATTATTTTTGAATAATGAAACGTCAATATATGTACACATGTAACAATGTTTCTTTTCCTGAAAGAAATACCAGTTCCATGGAATACAACTGGGGTTTTTATATTGCTAAATAAAAGCATGAAAATGTCATGATGACGTCATTGCTTTTGCTTAGATTGTGAACATTACTGTTGTACTTCTTGCTACAGATTTTAATGAAAATGTCTGGTTTTGGTGCAGTGGATTTTCGCGACAAATGGTTGTTTAATGCATTATGTGTAAGCTGTATGTCAAGTCAAATTCATTGTATGTACTAATAAAAAATAAAATAAAAAAAAGTCACAAATTTCAGTTTCAAGTTCCAATTTTAAATACAACAAACCCTCTCCATAGAGGACAATCTCAATGACTTAAGTGATACAATAGTTTCAATCACAGATTGTTTCACTGATAAATTATACCAACTATTTCTCTTTGTGCCCCAAAATGAGCAATCCAAAGGCAATAATGTGGCAAGGAACAAAAACCTCATCAGTGTCATGGACACGGTACAGGCTCCCTCATCACACACACTCAGTGCTCCCTCTCTCCTGATTTTTTATCACCGGCACCTGTCCCTCATCACCGCAGTACTCAGAACAGGCATATAAGCACACACATCTCAGTCATGATTCGTCTGGCCTTGTATGTGAATACAGGCTCCTTACCTGGGTGTCTTAGCTTTTAACCCATAGGAAAGAAAAATCAAAAGTAACATCTCTTTAACATCTCAATTGTTTCTCCTAGAAAGAAATGAGGTTACTTTAACATCAAATGGAGACTTTTGCTTGTGTCTCCTGCTTCTTACACTTGTCTCCTGACACAAAAACTCTAACAATCTCACATTTTTCTCCTCTAAAGTTTCAGAAGAGATCTCAGTAACATAACACACTGTGTTCGGACTTAAGCCATTTAATGTGCCTTTTAGCAAAGAAGGCTCCAGGGTTACCTTCCCTGTAGCAAATTACCTGTTTTTTTTTTTGTTTTGTTTTTTTTCTTTTTTTCTGATGTTGTTGAGATTTCATCTAAACTTTCGAAGAAACAAATGTGAGACCATTGGAGTCTTTAGTTTAAGAGAAATGTCTGAGCACAGTGTATGATGTTACCGAGATCTCTTCTGAAACATTTAAGGAGACAAATGGGAGAGTGTTAAGATTTTTGTGTGTCTCATGAGACAAGTGTGAGAAGAAGGAGATTCAAGCGAAAGTCTCCATTTGATGTTAATGTAACCTCATTTATGTCTAGCAGAAACATTTAAGATGTTAAAGGTTTTATGTTCTTCCCTCTGGTAGCTTCTATGTCATTCATCCATACCATTCCAATGAAGCACAATACATGCACTGTCACAATGATTTAAAATGAACATGTTATGTTGTTATGTACAACCATGAAGCACTGGAACACTGGTATTACATTTGTTAAAAAAAAGTATTTATCTGAAATGAAACATCTTACACTTGAATATGCATTTCCACAAGACACTTGTGGCAAGCAGTTACGGGGTCGAGAGCCGTGGGAACGGAGTAAGTGTTAATGAGCATCACCTGCACGCCACACCAGCCTCGAGTCTCACAGAGGAGCTCCAGAAAGATAAAAGGAGGAGTGACGACAGTGCAAGACAAGAGAGGAACAGGCCTGGACTATTTATGTTGTATTTTGTTTGTTTCTTTGCTTTACTTCAATATCAAAATAAACAAACAACAAAACAAAAGTTTGTTGAATGTTACAACCCCGGAGCAAGGAGGATCCTCGCGCTGTCAAAGAGCTCTTGCCTACTACCGTCTGCCATGATGGGGAGGAGCAGAGAACGGGGGATTCCTGACGGCTGCCCAAAGCTGGAAGAGCCATCGCCGTCCACCAGGCAAAACGCAGTCTCTAGGGTACCCTCCTGCCTGCGAGGGGTGATGGGGCTGTGTGGTAAGCAGGGCAGGAGGTTAAGGACCACCTGCATGCCACACCAGCCTCGAGTTTCACGGAGAAGCTCGGGAAGAATAAAAGGAGGAGTGACGACAGTGCAAGACAAGAGAGGACCAGGCCTGGACTATTTAAGTTGTTTTATGTTTGTGCAGATGTCGTCCGTGAGGGACTGCCGCTTTACTTTCATTTTGTTGTTTGCTTATTTTGATATTAAAGGTCACCAGTTCACCAGTTCAGTCACCATGCACTACATTTCCAAGCTTCCCTCCTTCCGATCACCTGCACGCAGTCAGTAATCATCACCAGCTGTCACCCATCACCTCATCACCCGAGCACCAGTGAAAAGGTTTCCACATGCGTCCCTGTTTCTGGTCTCCAGTTCCTTGTCCTCCTCCAATCTCTGTGATCTCTATCCTGCAAAGGAAAAAGTAAAGTTCATTCATCTATCAGTAACTTTCTAATGTGTGTGTGTGGCAACTCACCTTCCATCAGTAATTGTCTGCAATCTCTCATCTGCCTGCAAATTCTTTCATTATCTTTTCAGTTTGTACAAATAAAGCATTTGGATTATTTTGAAATATACCCATCTGTCCAGTGTGTGATTCCCTGTCTATAGTGAATAAAATGGTTTGCACATACAGGTAATGTAAAAAACATCCAATACATCACAGAAATCCATTAAATGTGTAATATAATTCAATGTCATCCATTCAGCAACAAGGACCTTCTCAACATTGTTAGTATATTATCAACACAATTGTAATCTTTAAGGTTAACTAACTAGATAGATAAGCACACTGGAATTATCTACAAAGGTTTGAATATGTAGCTGAATTAATTCCACAAAAATAATATCAATAATGTGTTTTTGTTTTTGATGATGATGATGGTTATTATTATTATTATTATTATTACCAAATTTAAATATTTTTAGATATTTACATATATTTTTATCACATTACTGGTAAACCAGTTATCATGGCTTTGCTGTAATAATAAATTATTTGCAATTCATTTAGTTAATCTTAAATGTGAAAAAAAGTCCAATAACACAGTATCTGTTAATTAGTATTGTTGTTATTGTTATTATTATTATTATTATTATTATTTAAATCCTTTGAGGATTTCCTAAAACTTGATTTTAAACTTGATTTATTAATTTATTTACTTTTTCAAAGATTTTTAAACTTTTGATTGCCAAGTTTAATTAATTTGTGGTCTAACCTTGGCATCTCTTTCCTAAGTCTTTATTCAGCAGCTGAATGCCACACACACAAACAATTAAAAGATAACTTCGGCATTTTGTTTCTTTTATTCTGTTGAACACCCAACAATAGAATTGAGAAAGTGAGAATTTTAAAAGCAGCTCACACTGATTAGCGTATTGAGCCTGAAAAGGGCCTGATATTGATCATCAAACCATCGTATGTGGGAGTAAATTTTGACTGGCAAACACTTTTCCCTTCACACAATTTTTTGAAACGCCCGATATGCTGAAGTCCTTCACAGTTCTGACTTCACAGAGTCTAAGCTCATATGACAATCATGCAAAACAAATCCAACAAAATCTATTATATATACATAGATATATAACAATACACTTTATTTTAAAGCAATTCCAATTTCTACCAGTTAAGAAGTTAAGAAGATCTATATGCCAGGTAACTATATGCCAACATTGATTTATCCCAGTCATACATGACAAAAAGCACCTTACACAAAGAATGTCCATCAAAACTCTCCCAATTTCCTACATGTTGTATAATAAATAACCCCTGCATGAAAATAGCAAGAGAAATACAACTTTGATCTGCTACCATTCGGCCGAGGGCTGTGTAGGATTTGCTAGCTTCTTCAAGGCGACTGATGCAGCCGCGACTGTAGCGGTGGGAGTAGGAGACTCCACTCGGGAAAAGACAAAGAGAATGTATTGCCCATGCTGACTAGGGAGTGTGGGGGAGGACTAGGCATGTGTTCTAGTTAATGACATGTCACCAACCGGGATGAAAGGTCAAAACTTAACACAGTTCACAGGAAAGAATACTACATTATTTGTGTTGTTGCCATACTCTAAGGGCTTCCTGCAGAATGCGAGAATGTGTCACGCTGTGGTTTGCACTGAGTAGATTAACTGATGTCTGCTGCTGGGAGCCTCATTGGTCCGAAAAATGATGAGCTTGCTGAATCTGTTTATAAAACTGCTTCCTTTCATCTTTTTGGTTCTTTTTTTGTTTTGTGTGTTTGCCACATGTGCTGAAGATGAAACAAACTTTAGTTTTGGTAAAGCAAGAAGGAAACATCTGGTTAGAAACTCTCGTCATGTGTCATCCGTGTCATCTGCGAAACAGATCGCAATGCCAGAAACATACTAGACACAAATTCTGTAGGTCCCACTGTACATACTTAACATGCCTTAGTGTTAATTTGGCTGTAAAAAACTTCACTGCTCAATAAGGCAGAGTTACCTTCAAGTGTTTGTCCCACCAGATGTGTTGTTATGCAGGTAGCTGTTGTAACAACTGAGACAAATCAGACACAATTATTTGGTATATGTACAAAATAATCTTTAAACTTCACTCTGGGATCTGTGGTCCCATCCCCCCAAACAGGGCAAGAAGGTCCTACCATTATCAGATAAGTTGGTTTTATGGGGCAAAGGAATGTGACCACATGTGCAAGAGAGAGACAATGGGAAGACAGAAACAATCTTTAATACAGACTTTGCTGCATTAATCATAGACTAACTGATCTATAAATGAACATGCATCCCAGAAACTGTGTGAATGATTTAGTGTCTTGTGTACTATTGTGTATATACTATGGTATGTATTTTATTATACAACCAACCAACGGTCAATGTAACCTCCTATCTAATTAATCCTCATTTAATGACTCAATGACTTGATGTACATCACCTTCTCTTAGAATGCAGTGTGGATTTGTTATATCTATCTGAGCATTAATGAACAGAAAAAGGGTAAGGCAGAGGTCTAACCACACTTAAGACAAAGACTCATAAATCTTGCCCACAGAGGAAACTCCCGCCAGAAAGTCCACCCTTCTCATTGGTAAAGCAAACCCGGAGAGGTGGGACCTTTCTCAGGCTTTATTAGAGACAGTCCACAGTGACCTCGCCATCTTAGTTTTTTCTCATCCGGCCACAACAGCCATGTGCTCCCTCAGGAGAAAAAGGATTCTCTCAACCACAACAGCTTTGAAACCACCATGCAAGTTGGTGGTGAAAGAAAAATCTCGGAAACCCTCAATTTGTTGTTTCGCTCTCAAACGTTATTGGATTGTGCAGGCGCCACTGATTGGGACAGCCTATCAGCAATCACCTTCAGCTTTCCGCTAAAGTCAACTCCATGGTCAGATTTAGATAAGAGATGAAACCATGGACGAAACAATGGATGAAGACGCAGCAGGTCCATCCCGGGAATGTGCCAACCCGTGGCCCCACCTCGCCAGACTATTTAAATTTTCTGAACAAGTTAATGATAGTTTTCGCTTCAAGTGTTTGCTGTGTTTACCAATGTAAGCACTGTGGCAGTAGTAATGCGATATTTAGAAAATGTACTCTTGTACTCTTGATACTCAAGTACTTTTAAAAACAAGTACTTCAGTACTTTTACTTAAGTAGACATCTGACTGTAGTACTTTTACTTGTACTTGAGTAAAATTTAGCAAGGGGTATCTGTACTTTTACTCAAGTAATGAAGCTGTGTACTCTGTCCGCCTCTGCTTCTCCATCCAGCAGAGAAGAAAACGATTGCAACTGACCATGCAAGTATCAATTTAATGAGGTGCTCTGAAAATGATAAGCTGATGGTTCTTTTCATAGTTAAATAGATCTTTTCATAGTTCTATTTCCGGTTTCACTTTATTTCGATGGTCCCTTTAACACATTCTGTTGACTATAAGTAGCGTCGCACCTACATGTCTACTAACTCTCATTAGAGTATTAGTAGAGTATTAGTAGACTGGTAGGGTTAGGGTTAGAATAAGTTGACATGTAGTTGCAAAGATACTTATAGTCAGTATAATGTCTGTTGGAGGAGCATCACAATAAAGAGTTAGTAGATATTTAGCAGACACTCTACTAATACTCTAATGAAAGTTAGTTGACATGTAGTTGCAAAGCTACTTATAGTCAACAGAATGTTCAAAAGGGACCATCAAAATAAAGTGTTACCCTATTTCCTGCTTCCGGTTCCATAACACTCACCATTTTACCTATGCATGTACGTATGTATGAATGTATGTATGTTTGTTTAGTTTAGTTATGTTTGTGATTTAGCTAATACAACTTGTGCACAATGTGTATTTGGTTTCTGATCCTCTGCTTGCAACAAAGTCCCTTTTACGATCTTGATCTTGTTACATGTTCTAAGTGCTGTACATGCTAAGAAATAATTATTTTTCGGTGGCCATGAAAGATACACTTTTCTTAGAATAAATGAATAATCAAAAGAGTTTGTTGGAACTGATTAATTGATTGTAATATTAATTTAGCTTAATTGGTAATTATGGATTATTATTAATATTTTCCCTTTGAGCAAATATTGTTACACTGTTAAGGTTGAACTAACTTTACCTAATCCTGCTCTGCAAGAATTTCTTCAAAATGTTGCTCGACTATGATAGTAGCTGACTTAAAAACGAACAAAACAGCTTAATGCCTGTCATAATAACTCTCAGAACGCAAGGCTGCATTATGAATTGCAGTCTGACATGAAAACTCAAGTCTGAGATTCAGACTTAAACGGACACTATGGAATTTTTCGCCACTAGGGGTCGCTTACCTATTTACAATAACAAAGGCGTAGTTTGATGACGCAACATTTGCTAAGAATTATGGATCTTGTCGTCAACGTCAAGCCGACCGATCTAATAATGTTTATGGATGACTGAATACATCAATGTTTTTATCATGACTGTGATATGAAGCAGTTCGGGATTGCTAAGAGACTGCTATCAGCTCCACACGCGACGCGAGTCCCGCGGATATAAAAGGAATATGGACATTTCATTCTACCGAACTACACGCAGAATTACTACTCACAGGTCAGTTTATTAGACAAATTAAACTTGTGAGGTAACGCAGCGCTGTTTCACTTGGTCTAACATTAACGTTACACTAGCACACTAAACTGCATTTGAATGTGTTTAAATGTATGTGTTAGTTTGTCTGTATGAGACTAGCAGTA
This sequence comes from Abramis brama, assembly GCF_963993115.1. Taxonomy (NCBI): domain Eukaryota; kingdom Metazoa; phylum Chordata; class Actinopteri; order Cypriniformes; family Leuciscidae; genus Abramis; species Abramis brama. The sequence goes on from NC_139985.1 coordinate 23,085,027, forward strand.
AGCTAGATCAACATTAGAATAACATACAGATCATATTCTGACATTTTATCATTGTTGAACTATATAACATTGATTAGTTTTATGTAAATGTGCTCACCTGTTTAATAAAGTACATGTAGAAGCGGTCGAAGTCTCGGACGTGGAGCTCTCGCTTATATACTGTCTATGGGAGCTCTCGGCATCTCGAAAACACCGCGCTGATATTGATTCTCGTTTTAGTTCTCTTTTTTATCCAAAGTCTGCTTGCCATGGTCCATAATGTTTGAATGAAACAACAACAGCGTGCAAATAGACATTGCGAACTACAAAGTTGTCCGCGTCAGTCGCTTTGGTTACTATCAGAGGGCTCTGGTTGCTATGGCAGTACGAGCGGAAACCAGGGACAACGCGGATATGACGACATTGACGGCAACAAAACGGAAATAAAGAAATGGGACGTTTCTCAAATTAAATTACAAATTTCTCCTGGTTTGAAAGTTGTTGGAAACAGTCGGTATAATGTAAGTACAACTAAAAAATATATATAACATAGATATAGTGATTTTTGCTATTTTTAAAGCAAAAAAGTTACATATTGTGCCTTTAAGTCACACTTAAACACACAATTAAATTCACAACAATCCCAACTTTGCCAAGTAAAGAAGTGGCTTGAAACTTCAATTGGACTCCAAAATTTTAATGTATGAACAACAAATGAAAGTCAATGCACTGAAAATCTTATAACTTATAGAAAGCTAAAAGGCTTGTGTTTGAAAAATTTGACTTGGACTCCAATTAAAAAACTTTTTTTGTCTTGTCAGAGATGAAGCTTGTTGTGTTTGTATTCACATACGTCCATAGCATGTTATTGAAGTGTTTTTGTCATCTGTCCTGATGTTTGTTTTTTCAGTTGTTAAGTCTGGTGACAAATTATATAATTAGCTCAAGTGATTTTTAAGCAATAACAAGCAGATTTGTTGTGTGTGGGCTCATCCATTAGAAGACCAGAGTGTCTCTCTGCAGGTGTATTTGTGAGATGAAGTGATTTGTTTGCGCCTTGTGTACAGCATCTGTTTGTTTCCCCTCACCATTCAGGCAATCTAAACGTTGTAATACACCTCCGCTGCCCAACACCATGCTCAAAGATTTCTATGTGGAGACTGTCAGACCACAGTTTAGAGACTAGATGTCACTTCTGTAGAAGATAAACGGATGTTCTGCTGCTCCTGAGGACACTTCCTGAACCATTATTCTCTCACGCCTTCAGGGCCACTGGCTCACACGGCTCTCCATCTTTGAAATTTAATTGCTCAGTCTTCCCAGACTTCTGGTTAAACTTAACATTGTCCTCCAGGTAAATCAGAGATTGGCTAAGATGAAGTGGACTCTGAGCCCAACTGATGTATATAAAGCCCCAACTTCTGAAACCAACCAACCAACCTCTACAGTGTCCTGCATAGCACCTTCCTTCATCTTACTTATAAGATCATTTGTAACTCCTGCACTTATTGTTACTAAAGACAGCATAAGGATGAGAAGCCAGTCACTGATGAAAATAATGGGAGAATTATTCAACATGCCATCATTAAGAGCAACTCCTGCATTTCAATTATGATCCAAAAACAGTATTGGCATATACATTACCACCTCTTTACAACAGTCCGTACTCAAGGACACATATGCATATTAGCGGACCAACCTGAAAATACTTTTTTTAAAACATGATTTGAACTAAAGAACCACAAGCTTGGCAATTGTTTAAAACATTTTTAGCCCTTTTCTATTTACTTGTATTATAGGACATTTTTCCAAATAATTATTACAGATTATAGTAAAAATGCCTGCCAAGTGGACAGACATTATTACATAAAGCACTTTTCCATAACTCCCTTTTCCTCACTAATGCATCTTATAATACTAACATTAATATGCAGTATTTAGTCAAAATGTTGGACACACCTCATTCGTTTTAATTCTGAAATGTGGAAAATAATATTAACACAAATTGAAGTATGGGGATTATGTGGTGACAAATAAACAATCTCAACCTATCAAAACTAGAAGCACACAATTATGTTTATGTCTACTATTTTCAAGCATTAAGATTAAGAGAATATCCCCTATTAGATAATCTGTGTGGTTTAATGAATGACACTGTCATTATACTTTAACAAATATGTTAAAACACTTCTAAAATATCATATGTGCTTTCTAAAAATCCATTTAATATAGAATGTGGCCATTGACTGCATTCACTGATGGCCAAATAAAAATATAAGAAAAGGGTGGGGGAAATGTCCATGGTTCCTTTGGAAGACAGCTGATCTGTCCATCTACTGTCTATTGTTGTAAATGTCAGGTCTTAAAGGAGCTGCTACATCAGACATCAGGTCTCCAGGGAGCTCTGGAGTGTGTGATTTCACACTCCACTCTTGAGCAGATGAGAGAGACCTGTGGATATCCACTCAGGAGAGACAAGATTCACATACAATCCTCACACACCTTCAGTTTTCTATGAGTTCAGCTCAATTTCAATCACTCTTACAAGGTCTCTGCACTCTCTCAATCTGTGGTTGAAAATTCATGTGAGAATACAATAGGGATGTGTTTGTCTAATGTGCAAAACTGAAAATAAATATAACTTCAGCAATGCTTTTTGATATTTTGCCACGACTAAAGTGGAAATATTTTTATCCTATATATTTTAACAGTATACAAAAGCTTATAATCCTCACACGCCTTCAGTTTTCTATGAGTTCAGCTCAATTTATATATTATGTATAGTTTTAATAATCAAATTACCATATACAAAAGTGTTCATGTTTTGCATAAGTGAACATACTATCACTAATAATTGTGCAGAATTTCAAGAAAAGCTAGTTGCATTTGTGTACTGAGCACTGAACATGGACTAGTACATGACCTTAATAACCAAAGCTTGTAAACACAATATCATTTATAGATCATCTTAACCTTGTATTGTAATTTTTAGTCCACTGGTCTTCTTCATTTATCATCCATGTGATAATACTGCCTTTTATGAAAACACTTTTGCTCAGCTTTCCTGAAGGGTGAAATCATTTGTAAGCTCTAGTTTGCGTTTTGAAGAGAACATTAATCATTAGGGACAGTTGGACTATATGTAAATTAATGGCATAGTGGTGCTAAAACTTTGACAAATTGCAGTTTCCTCTTTTCCTTCAACAAAAGGAAAGCCCTCTGTTATTTTAATGACCCTAAAAAATCCAGAAGCTCATAGTTACATGTCCACCCTTTAGCATAGTAGGTCCTCCCTTAGGAACATCATTAGGAGAATCAGTCAATACAGCCCATTTGGAAAGTAGTACGGTGGAGCGCATGATATAGAGAGAGAGAGAGAGAGAGAGAGAGAGAGAGAGAGAGAGAGAGAGAGAGAGAGAGAGAATACAATTGAGTTATATATCTTAAGAACTATAAAAAATATAAAAAAGTAAATATCATATTGTAAAATATATATTATATATTATATTAAATATTTTATAATTCAGTAATGATTATTCACCAACCTCTTTGGTTTTTCTCTTATTTAACCCTACAGTACCATTAGTAAGACTCAAGTACCCCTTCGTCAACACCAAACCATAATTGTATTCATTGAACTACTGGAGAGCATTTAGCAGTATCATTAAATTATCAAAATGTTAATTATTACAGTGAGTCACATTTCAATTAAAAACAATCTACATTGTCAAAATTGATTTTGAATTTAAGCAGAATGTATAATCTGGTATTTATTTAAACTGCATTTAATTTGAGATCGGTGCAATTGGCTGAAACATTTGATGAAAAAATAAATAAATAAGGAAACAATGTTGAGTTATATGACTATGTGATTGATTGATCACAAGTCATACATCCAGGAGCCTGCACCCATTGTTTGGAATCACTGATCTAGAGCACTACATATTTTGTACTAAAGGGCTGACAAAAACTGCTCTTTGAATCTCTGAATATTAGCTGGGCTGTGCATAAAATCAATATCTAAAGGCATGGGAGCTAAACCTTGTCAGTGGATCTAAATGGCTCTGCACACCCTGTGCTCAAATGCAATCATATACACACCTCAAATACATACAATGGTGGCCAATTTAGTTATGTCTACAGGATATTTTCCCAGATAGTCATATCATGGTCAGGTGTGGTTTTGATAAACTGCAGGTAGGTTTTTTTAATGGCTAATTTGTAATTAACATGGCACCTAATTTATTACAACACTGGTTCTTAATGCATAATTTAGCTATTAGGTCATACACATCCCTTAATATAATGTCTACCTTTACTGATTCCAATTAATAAGGGTGTTTATTATAATGTCACACTTTTCAGCTTGTTGCAGCCTTTGTATAATAATTTGGTAACCTGAATCATATACAGTATATATATATATATATATGTATATATATATATATATATATATATATATATATATATATATATATATATATATATATATATATATATATATATATATATAGTCTAATCAATAAGTATTATTCCTGATTGAGGCTTCAATAAATATGTGGCTAAAATAATATTTTATTAAATGGTAAATAGTAAATGGACTGCATTTATATAGCGCTTTCACAGACCTATGGCCACCAAAGCGCTTTACATAGCCTCACATTCACCCATTCACACACCGACGGCGGTGTCAGCCATGCAAGGCGCCATCCAGCTCGTCGGGAGCAGCTGGGGTTAGGTGTTTTGCTCATGGACACCTCGACACTTGGTCAGGTGGAACCGGGGATTGAACCACCAACCTTTCGGTTTGTAGACAACCTACTTATTAGGCGCAGAAGTCCTCTTTAAAGCAACACTAAGTAACATTTTTTACCTTAAAATAATGTTTCCAAAATCGTATCAGTGGTTCATCAAGTCGTAACAGGGTGAAAGGCACTTCTGGATTCACTTTGCAGCCCTATATCTGCTATAACCACACTATGCAAATTTGCCAAACCGGGTCGCGTTTCTGTAGTTCGAATGATACATAAGAAAACTACAAATTTGACTTGCTTTACGTCAAGCGTTACAATAGTCATTATTTAGTTTTTCTTTGTTTCTGATGTCGCAATACATCATACTTTCATGAAATCATGCAACATACTCTACCTTGTCTGTGGACATCGTTCATTCCAAAGCCGTTGCTGGATAAACAGTGAGCGTGCGTGCGACAGTAGACTGCGGGCAGCGAAATTATTTACGACAGTGGTAATGGACAATTCCGCTTCCAACCTGTAGGGCGACCGAAGAGGAAAAGATCCTTAGTGTTGCTTTAAGCAACACCTTAGACATGATTCAGTAGAGGCCGGTGGCATAAGCTTTGCGTAAGTTACAAATTAGCCTTGTTTTGACGGAAATGGGCACTAAGTTACAACTTACACACTACTAAATTATGTTTTTTTTTTTTTTTTTTTTTTCACCATTATAAGTAGTTAAAGCATAACTCTATATATAAATTAAATATTTACGGAAGCCTCCGATCAGGAGTAACGGTTGGAATAAAATAGCAGGCTGAGGCTACGTCTACATTAATCCGGATACATTTGAAAATGGCGTTTTCGTTTAAATACGCTCTCCGTCCACACTAGCGTTTTCAGGCGTTTTCTGATGTATCAGCGTGGATGAGAAACTTTTGGAAAATGCCTGAAAATGCTAAATTCACCTTACTGTGCATGTGTAAAACCTTACAAAAGCTCACTGGGATGATACAGACTGAAAAATAAATAATAAAGTTATCGCGCAATTCTTCTGACAGGATAATTTTATTTAGCAAAATATCTCACCATTCACTGATCCAGGTCATCCTCAGTCACCATATGTTTGGTCTAAAACTCAACAGCTCTCATGTATTGCCGCAGCACAGCAAATGTGAGTAAATTTTCTAATTTATCCACTTTGGAGAGCGTTTTCAAAACGTTTAATTTTCATTAATAAAAACACTGTTTCAGTGTGGACGGAAGGCCAAGCTTGTTGGATAAGCTTGTTTTATCCAACAGACCTCAATCCTTTAGACATGTATGATGCTGCTGACATTTATACTCGCTTAAATTTTAAGAGAGAGAACATTATACAAATATATTATTTTGTTAGCGGTAATTAATAGTAATTAAATTAATTAAAGTAATTAATGTTATTAATGTATTTTTGTATCAGTATTTATTGATCTCATCAATTTCAAAGACAGTTTCTAAATGTTAAATTATTACATAATTACATAAAAACGACTCTGTGTTACAAAAACGTTAGAACTGTCACTTCTACCACTAAATATTGCTTTATTAACAATATTCCTGGTCAGTTTCATCTCCTCAGCATCCCAGATAGCTTAGAGGAACTCAATATTGCAACAGAAACTTTTGACTCTCTCTTTTCCAGCACTTTAGACACAGTTGCTCCTTTGCGCTTAAAGAAGATTAAAGAAAATAGTCCAACGCCATGGTACAATGAGCACACTCAGGCCCTTAAGAGAGCAGCCAGAAAAATTAAGCGCAACTGGAAGAAAACAAAACTAGACGTTTTTCGAATTTTCGTGGAGAGAGAGCACGATTGCATACAGTGTCTGTGTCTGGAAATACAAAAAACTCCCAAATCCATTAAAGGGTAATCATTTAATTGATGTTCAACAAATAAAATAAAAAAACAGATATATTACAGATGAACAAATGATAAAGCTCGGGTTGCTGAATATTCGTTCCCTTACTTCAAAAGCACTTATTGTTAATGATATGATTACAGATTATAACCTAGATGTGCTGTGTTTGACAGAAACCTGGCTAAAACCAAACAATTACATTACTTTAAATGAGTCCACCCCCCAAGATTACTGTTATAAACATGAACCGCGTCTGAAAGGCAAAGGGGGAGGTGTTGCTGTAATTTATAGTAATATCTTCAGAATTACTAAGAAGTCTAGTTTCAAATATAATTATTTTGAATTGATGGTGCTTAATGTAACACTATCTAGTGTAAATGATAAATCACGTTTGAGATTTGTGCTGGCTACTGTATACAGGCCACCAGGGCACCATACAGACTTTATCAAAGAATTTGCTGACTTTCTATCAGAGTTAGTACTGGCTGCAGATAAAGTCCTACTTGTTGGTGATATTAATATACATGTAGATAACAAAAAAGATGCATTGGGATTGGCATTTAAAGACATTCTGAACTCTATTGGAGTTAGACAACACGTGTCAGGACCCACTCATTGTCATAATCATACTCTAGATCTAATATTATCACAAGGAATCACTGTTGATGCCGTTGACATTCTGCAGCAGAGCGATGACATCTCAGATCATTATATAGTCTCTTGTATACTTCATCTAGCCAAGGCTGCAAAGCCGACTCCGTGTTAGAAATATGTTAGACCTATCACTTCTGCCACTAAAGATTGCTTTATTAATAATATTCCTGATCAGTTTCATCTCCTCGGCATCACAGATAGCTTAGAAGAACTCAATATTGCACCAGAAACTTTTAACTTTCTCTTTTCCAGCACTTTAGACACAGTTGCTCTGTTGCCCTTAAAGAAGATTAAAGGAAATAGTCCAACGCTGTGGTACAATGAGCACACTCAGGCCCTTAAGAGAGCAGCCAGAAAAATGGAGCGCAACTGGAAGAAAACAAAACTAGAGGTATTCCGCATTTCATGGAAAGAGAGCACGATTGCATACAGAGAGGCCTTAAAAGCTGCTAGATCTGCTTATTTTTCAACCCTATTAGAAGAAAATAAACATAATCCTAGGTATTTTCCTGAAACAGTGGCTAAACTAACGAAAAATAAAGCTTCAAGCCCAGACGTTTCCAAGCAGCATAGCAGTAATGACTTTATGAACTTCTTTACTTACAAGATTGATAATATTAGGGAGAAAATTATAACTATGCAACCGTCTACTACAGTATTGCATCGGGCAGTGCATTGTAGTCTCCCTGAGGAAAAATTCGGTTAATTTATTGCTATAGGAGAGGAAGAATTGACTAAACTCGTTAAATCATCTAAATCGACAACATGTATGTTAGACCCTATTGTATGTTGTTAGACTAAGCTATTGAAAGAGATGCTTCCAGAGGTCATAGATCCTCTTCTTAATATCATTAATTCATCTTTGTCATTAGGATACGTACCAAAAGCTTTTAAGCTGGCTATGATTAAACCGATGTATCCTACTTGATCCTACATAATTAGTCAATTACAGGCCGATCTCAAATCTACCTTTTCTGTCAAAGATTTACATTTACATTTAGTCATTTAGCAGACGCTTTTGTCCAAAGCGACTTACAATTTAGGACTAAATTAAGCGAGTCATCGTGAAGAGGCAAAAACAACGCAAGAAGTGCTCAAAATATGAAGTTCAGGCATTGTTCAGAGCAGAGCCGGACAGTAACGGAGTACATTTACTTGAGTACATCTATTTTGAGGGATCTGTACTTTACTCGAGTATCATTTTTGGGGAGTACTCATGACTTTACTCAAGTACATTTGAGAGGAAAATATTGTTCTCTTTACACCACTACATTTCTATCCATAACTGTGAGTACCCGTTACTTCTTCTAAAAAAATAATAAATAAAAAAAACATCTCGGAAACCCTCAATTTGTTGTTTCCCTCTCAAATGTGATTGGATTGTGCAGGGGCCACTGATTGGGACAGCCTATCAGCAATCACCTTCAGCTTTCCGCCAAAGTCAACTCCATGGTCGGATTTAGATAAGAGACGAAACCATGGACGAAACAATGGATGAAGACGCAGCAGGTCCATCCTGGGAGTATTTTTTTTCCCAGGATGGTAGGGGAAGACTCATGAATATTCATTAGGGAAGTCATCCCTGATTGGTCTTAACCCCAGTGACGGGTAGGTTTAGGGGCGGGGTTAGGGAGGTCATAAGACCCCCAGTGACGGGTAGGTTTAGGTGTGGGGTTAGGGGTAGGTCATCAGACCAATCAGGGATGACTTCCCTAATGAATATTCATGAGTCTTCCCCTACCATCCTGGGGAAAAAAAAATCGCTCCCTTGGCCCCACCTCGCCAGATTATTTCAATTTTCTGAACAAGTTAATGATAGTTTTCGCTTCAAGTGTTTGCTGTGTTTACCAATGTAAGCACTGTGGCAGTAGTAATGCAATATTTAGAAAATGTACTCTTGTACTCTTGATACTCAAGTACTTTTAAAAACAAGTACTTTAGTACTTTTACTTAAGTAGACATCTGACTGTAGTACTTTTACTTGTACTTGAGTAAAATTTAGCAAGGGGTCTCTGTACTTTTACTCAAGTAATGAAGCTGTGTACTCTGTCCACCTCTGGTTCAGAGTAGCATAAGCCCGATAAGGGAGGATTAAAGGAAAAGGACATTTTTTTTTTTTTTTTTTTTTTTTATTAGGTTAAGTGCTCACGGAAGAGATGAGTTTTCAGTTGTCTTTTGAATGTTGTCAGGGATTCTGCATTCCGGATGAGGGTGAGAATGTTGAAACCATGTGCCATTGCTCGTTGACCGATCGTAGGCTTCTGGAAGGGATGTAGTCTCGTAGCAGCGAGTGAAAGTAGGAGGGAGCTGACCCAAAGATACTAGAAAAGGCAGTATCCTCACAACTATGTTCCTTTTTAGAAAGAAATGATATCTGCGAGGATTTCCAGTCAGGATTTAGACCTGACTGAAGGAACTGCGTCTGGATACAACGACAACGCAGTCCTGAGTGTCAACTAGGCTTTCCCCTGTGAAGGTCTCCTTCCCTTCCCTTTATCTCTGTACAGATAAAACATTGTCATTTTATCTGTACAGAGTCAACACGTGGCTACGTGGACGCGATAAATAATCCTGTATTATAAATTTTTAAGGCCAGACAAGCAGTTTGTAGAGGGTTGATTTGTAAAGAAGGACTACACGCCTGCGCACATATATATTCAAATGCGCATACCTATGGACTGAACACGTGATGCGCATGTGCACGACGTCTGTGTTTGCGCAGAGGTTGCGTAGGTTTGTGCAGAGATAACTGAGAATTTGCACCTTGGAACCTATTTCCGGGAGTGCATTCTCGAGCCATCAGGCACTGTTTTGTGCAGATGGGCGGCCGGAGCGCGTTGAAGGTTTTCTGTTAGAACGCTGTCGTGTTAGCGGCCCCTAAGTTAATAACTAATGATCTTCGCAAAGGAAGTGAATCAATCAGTCAAAACTAACTTTAGCTGGACAATAACTTTATCCTAGAGATCCTGTAAGATCCTGTTATCACTGTAAAGCTGCTTTGAAACAATTCATATTGTTAAAAGCACTATATTAATGAAGGTGACTTGACTTGACTTGACATGTAGTCAACCAGTGACTCTGATCTTCAACCAGATCCTACTCCAATCCAGTTCCAGATAATTTTCTGATTGTTATAAACCAATCTGACTTCTGACCCAATCTGACCTGCCTGAATCATAATCATACACTGTTCGTTTATTGGCCAGAGGAAAACTGGCCCCTGACTGAGCCTGGTTTTTGAGATTTTTTTTCTATATTCTGCCACCTGATGGAGTTTTGGTTCCTTGCCACTGTCTTTTCCCACCTTTGTTGCCATTGGCTTGGCTTAGTTGGGGACATTAAATTTAACATTTAATATTCAACAATAATATTGATCTGTAGCCTCTCTGGAGTAAGCCGTGATGTCATCGTCCATCTCAGTTCAGTTCTTGTATAATAGTGTCAATGCAGGCAGATTATTAATTTAAAAATAATCTAAAAAATATTTTTCATTTAATTATTAAATTAATAACAAAAAAAGTTTATAGTATATATATAAACTAAATTAATAACTTTTTTTTAAAACAAAAATGAAACATCCCTGAACTTACTTAAGCTAGACTGTGACGCTATTTTCTTCTGGAAACAAACTGTTTTGCATTATTTTCCTGTTATCACTGTAAAGGTGCTTTGAAACAATCTGTATTGTAAGAAGCGCTATATAAATAAATGTGATTTGACTTGACTTGATATAAATATTATGTTATTCATGAGGTAAAATAAGTTACAATGTAGGATAGACTGAAATTCACAGCATTTCATAAACTTCTGCTAACGTATTTGAAGGCTGGATTGGGGATAAACGTCAAATTTTATGTGACATTTACAGAGAGCTTACAACCTACTAGCTACGTTCTGCCTTAAGAACAAATGGTGCAACCGAATAAAGTACACATTACACATTGGTTACATTCCAATTTAAGTAAGAACTTATGAATGGCCAGTACAACCCTTCCCTGATTAAAATGCTTTCGCTACCATTCAAATAGACCGCTGCAAACCTGTTGCCTGTTGGCAAAATTCACTTTTTTTTAATGAAAAATATTTATGGTAAAGGAGTGGTAAAATATGTTCAAAATTGGTTTTATCTTCTTTCATTCAATGACATATTTATTTTATTATGCTTTTTTGAATACTACCTTTCAGTGTGTATAGCCACGCAGTGTGTATAGCTGTAAAAGGTCTGCAAAGTGCACAACAAATAAACTTATTGTCTCCTAAAAAAGAAAAGAAAAAAAAGTGCAGTACAAAAAAAAAAGGCAGCTATGGTTGCCAGAAATGTACCGTAAATAACACGGTAGCAACATTTTAGGTTTTACAGACTTACCTCAAATTTACAGTAAAAACAACTTATTTAATTAACTGATATAATGTTACTTTACCAACCTCCTGAAGTACTAACTTGAAATCTGTTTTGTACCTTTGTAATAAACTGACAACCAGCAATAACTTTCTGTTAACCAATTAACATATATATATATATATATATATATATATATATATATATTTTTTTTTTTTTTTTTTATCGTAGCATTTTTACAGTCTTTTACCATTAAAATCACGATATATTTTTTACAGTGTACCCATAGTGTACCCATAACTTATCTCTAACATCAGAGGGAAACGATAGGTGAATGACACTGATGTAGAAGCACCTTAACCTTGGTTGTAAGCCTAAACTTGATATTAACTGTAAACTTGTCTCTCAGATCTGATTGGGTGTTTGGAATTTTGATCCAGGTTCAACAAGGATGTTGATGCAATGTATATTATGAGAAAATGTTTGACCTTAGATGCAGGAAAATGTATTGTAGGGGACATAATAGCATAATAGGGGCACTTTAAATCCATATAATGCTGACTTTTGCAAAAATGCCTATGCTAACAAAGATGACGTCCAATTTCTCCTTGCTGTGTACAAACTTTATGGTCTAAATTAATTGGTAAGCTTCAGAATACACTGAACCTTTTTTCACCTCTTATGAGTTTGCTAGTATGTCAACAACTTTGCTGTAGTCCAGTTCTGTCTTGCTGTCAGAGAAGAAGTTGTCTATCATGCCATTGGTCATAAGCCAAACTTATTGGTGGTCAAGGAAAAGAAGACTGAGTATACATACCTGTCTACAATCTATTGTCGGACTCCCTAGGGAATTTTTACAAGCTCAGTTCAATATGGTGAAACATAGCAATATATCCTTTTCAATTTAGCTGAGTAAGTCAGGTTTTATTCTATAGGTGAATTTTGGTCTAAAGTAAAGCTTAACCTCAAATTACTCCTTCCTACAGTTGCAAATAATCTGCACCCTTTTAATTCGTGAAATCCCGCATTTAAGACCCTTTTTGGCTCTTCCAACCACCATAGAGGGGGAACCCATGGCTGCTTACTTTTCCTAAGCGGCCGCAGCTTCAGCGTCTGTTTTACATATGAGTTGAGTGTATACTGTCAGTTGGCTCTAGTGAGCTGTCCAGCTTTAAGGGTGTGAGACAGAGCCAATGAAAACAGCATGTCTTTCAGTGGCTCCTTTCCAAAATGCAATTTAGTGTGTAATCTATGGAAATCTGCTCGGGAACGCACTGTATGAGGTAGACAGACGATTATGCTTAATGTGCGTGCAGCAAATATTGTGAGAAAGACTGCATTCAGCCAGAAACAAACTGTTTTCAAGAATTCCATGGTAACCTAACTCTGTAACTGAAAAAATATTACAAGAGCAGTCGCTAAATATAATGGACCAAACGCAAGAGTGATATTTGAGTCTTTTCAGGCATAATCGTACACCCAAAAAATCTCACCTACTGAGTTTCAGAGGCTGAGGCCAGAATGGCATACTTCACTTCACTAATGCCTTCCACCACTACTAGGGCATAGGCCGTCTACAAGGGATCTCCAAGAGTCTCTGTCCTGGGCTGGTTCCAGGTCATCTTCATGATCTTAAGTTCTGTGTCCAGTTCTTGGCATCATTATTTCTTGGTCTGCCTCTTTTCCGCGTGCCCTGTGGGTTCCACGTTAGGGCTTGCCTGGTGATGTTATGTGTTGGCTTACGTAAAGTGTGCCCTATCCATCTCCAACGTCATATTTTAATTTCTTCTTCTACAGGCATCTGGTTGGTTACCAGAACCAGAATGGCATACTTCCATACTAATCTTACTTGACCTGTTAATACTAACATGTACTATTCTATTATATTTCTGTTCTATTTATAAAAAATAAATAAATAAATAAATAAAAATAAAAACTTGCTCTGAGTACTGTGCTAGACTAACTGGGACTTTACACTTTTACAAACAGTTACATATTGTTGTCCTATTGTTGATTTGTTTGCAGTGTATTGTAAAGTGCAGTAGTAGGCAATGTTCGTCTACAAGTGTGTGCACCATAATTTTATTTCCATGTGAAAAAAGGTAGAGGCCAAAAACTGGCCCAGTGGAAAAATGTATTGCTTAGTGGTTGCTTTTCCTTAGCTCAGGAGACTTAGTTGTGATTTTTACATATCTTTCATTTTAGTATCAACATAATTTCAGATGTTTCTTCTACAATTCCTTAGGAGAAATAAAAATAGATTCAAATGAGACATGACAAATACTAGAGAGACAAAGAGTCAAAACTGAGAACATGCTGGAAGAAACATAGTTGTGATTCTCAAATATCGGTCATTTTACTATCAGCAGTGTCTCAGATATATGAGATCCAGGCTGAGAATAGGCTGTGAGAAACATGGGATATTTATCCCTCTTTTTCAGATTATTGCTCTTTTTGATTATTTTTATGCTATGTTATTTTGGTTTTTCACCTGTAATGGACAGGAGAGTTGGAGGAGAAAACGGAAACAATAGAATAGGCGAGAAGGGAACAGGAGCAGGAAAGTACCTTTAGCTGGGACATGAACTGAGGTGCTGCTGTGCCTTGATGTCGATGTGCTCCCCACAAGGCTATGGCTCTGACAGAGGTTTCTCTAAGCTCAGGATACTAAATGGTGATTCTCTTATATTCCCTTATTCTCTTGACCTAGCATACACATAACACATTATAAACTTCTATAATTCAATGCCTTTGAATATATATATATATATATATACGCAAGAGTACACCCAAGAGTACATATATATATATAAATTTTTTTTCCAAGGCTTGCCCCTTGGAACCTAATTCAAGGTTTGCGTTCTCGAGCCACCAGGCACTGTTGTTGTGCAAATGAGCGGACCGGAGCGCGTTAAGGGTTTTCTGTTAGAACGGTGTCGTGTCAGCAGGCCCTAAGCTAATAACTAATGATTTTGCAACGGAAGTGAATCGATCAAAACTAACTTTAACTGGACAATAACTTTACTCTACTTTACTTTAATTTCCTATTATCACTGTAAAACTGCTTTGAAACAATCCATATTGTTAAAAGCGCTATATAAATGAAGGTGACTTGACTTGACTTATATGTCTCATTTAGATATCAGCTTTGTCTTCAAATTTATTTTAGGAGAAACAGGTTACATTTTAAATGTTTAAAGGGTTAGTTCACCCAAAAATGAAAATTATGTCATTAATGACTCACCCTCATTTCGTTCCAAGCCCGTAAGTCCTCCGTTCATCTTCGGAACACAGTTTAAGATATTTTAGATTTAGTCCGAGAGCTTTCTGTCCCTCCATTGAAAATGTATGTACGGTATACTGTCCATTAGCCTGGTAATACCAAACTCTCCTACTTCGCTTTGCTTCGTAGAAAGAGTCTGGCATGGCATAATTGAAAAGCGTTTTCTTTCTCACGGGGGGACGCTTGTCTGAAGTTAAAAACATAACGTTTGGTTATGGCGTGTGTTATGCGCATGCTCAGCCGCATCTAACTTCCACTGTAAACACATGTATGATGCGAAAACAAAACCATCGAGCGAAATACCGGAGTGAACATGGCTGTGAACGACTTTTGCAGATTATGTGAAGTAAATCGCATCCACGGTTCAATCAGTGTCTACATCGTAACGGCTCTCAGCCCGCCCTCTGTTCGTTGATTGGCCGGCTGTTTTCAGGCCGGAGGAAAACGGAAAGCTCTGACGCTGTCTCAGACTGAGTACAGAAGCGAAATGAAATTGAGCGGAAGTACGAAGTCTGACGTAGTCAGGCTAACTGTCCATGTCCAGAAAGCTAATAAAGACATCATCAAAGTAGTCCAAGTGACTACAGTGGCTCAATCTTAAGTTTATAAAGTGACGAGAATACTTTTTGTGCGCAAAAAAACAACAAAAATAACGACTTTATTCCACTATTCATTTCCTTCTCTCTGGGCCTCGAGTTAGTTCACGTAGTATAACTGCGTAGCGCTTCTGGGTTGTACGTCACACGCATCACACACATGACCAGCGTCGGCCAATAGTGAGCCTACGTGGTGACGTGCAACACAGACGCGCTACGCAGTTATACTACATGAAAAAACTCGAGGCCAGAGAGAAGGAAATGAATAGTGGAATAAAGTCGTTATTTTTGTTGTTTTTTTGCGCACAAAAAGTATTCTCGTCGCTTTATAAACTTAAGATTGAGCCACTGTAGTCACTTGGACTACTTTGATGATGTCTGTATTACCTTTTCTGGACATGGACAGTATACCGTACATACATTTTCAATGGAGGGACAGAAAGCTCTCGGACTAAATCTAAAATATCTTAAACTGTGTTCCGAAGATGAACGGAGATCTTATGGGCTTGGAAGGACATGAGGGTGAGTCATTAATGGCATAATTTTCATTTTTGGGTGAACTTGGGTTCATTAAGAGTAGTTAACCTTATTTCTGCACAACTTCACGCTTCATATAGGCTTAAACTTTGTATTTATGGATTGTTTTTTTTAATTTAGTGCCTTTCAAATACTTGACTTGTTGCACAATTTGTAAAGTTTTTAAGGTCTCTACTAAACTTTAAAAGAGATAATTGTGAGAGCTCCTCTAGCTGAGAAAAGTCTGAGCCTATCTGTGATGTTGTTGATATATTGTCTGAAACTTTGGAGGAAAACAATATGAGACCCTGGAAGTCTTTAGTTTAGGAGAAAAATCTGAGCCCAGTGTATTTTGTTGAGTTTTCTTCTAAACTTTAAAAGAGACAAATATGAGAGCTCCAGTTTCCCTAGCTGAGGAGAAAAATCTGAGCACAGTATGTAATGTTGTTGAGGTCTCTTCTGAATCTTTAGAGGAGACAAATTTGAGACCACCAGAGTCTCTTTGTAAGGAGAAAAATATGAGCATAGTGTGTGATGTTGTTGAGGTCTCTTTGGAATCTTTAGAGGATACAAATGTGAGCGATCCAGTGTCTTTAGGTAAGGAGAAAAATATGAGAACAGTGTGTGATGTTGTTGAGATATCTTCTGAATCTTTAGAGGTAACAAATGTAAGACCACCAGAGTCTCTAGCTATGGATACAAATATGAGCATAGTCTGTGTGATGTTGTTGAGATCTCTTCTGAATTTTTAGAGGAAACAAATGTGAGCGATCCAGAGTCTCTAGCGAAGGAGAAAAATCTGAGCACAGTGTGTGATGTTGTTGAGATCTCTTCTGAATCTTTAAAGGAGACAAATGTAAGAGTGTTATAGTTTTTGTCTCAGGAGACAAGTGTGAGAAGCAGGAGACTCAATCAAAAATCTCCATTTGATGTTAAAGTAACCTATTTTTTTTTCTCCAGGAGAAACATTTGAGATGTTAAAGAGATCTTATTTAGATTTTTTTTCTTTTCTCTGGGGGCTGAAATGCAAGATATTATTCTAGAGTCTGAAAGCTTGATTTCCTCCTTTTATCTGGATTAATAAATAAAACCAGACATAGAATTTCAATGCTTTTCTAAAGAGATAGATGTTTTAAGACTAGTACATTGCACACACATTGCTCCTAAATAGTTATTATTAGGTATTAGTGGATTTGAATTGAATTTCAACATTTGGAATGATTTGCAAAAATAATGTGTTTGAATTGGATGGCAAACCCTTTAAATGGAGGATTTAGATGCATACATTTATGGCATACATGTGTGTGTTTTAGATGCTGCTCTGATAGGACTCTTCTATAGATCGGCAAAAGGCCAGTCTGATGTAATTTTAGCAGCATAATTATTTACCTAAAATACAGGATTGCTGATATTAATTACTATATGGTATGTTCATGAGAAACACTGACATGCAGTAGGGTAGCCTATTATATTTTCCAAAATGATCAGTATACAACAGATATGCTTATACCACAGCATAATGCGGTTGACCTGACCTTCCAGTGTGATGGATGAATGCAAAGTAATTACAGCCCTGATAACATCATGATAACATCTATTTTTTTACTTAGATTTTAAATAGATATTTTTAAAAGTAATTCAAAATGAAAAATAACAGTTATTATCTCCAAATTGATGTCTGAATAGCTTTCAAGATAAACATGCCATATTCTGAGATCATCTGACAACAATGCAGGATGTTTAACACATGGGGTCAAGGTTTTTCCTATCCACATTGCCATTTTCCTGCAGTTTCAGGATTATAAATCACATGGTAGATTAACAGTAGATTAACCTTTGTGGACCAGGGTGGAAGAACAGCATTTCATCATTCTTTTCTTTGAATTACATCTTCAAATTCCACTTAAAATTGTAAGGGCGCAAAAAATAACATGAGGTTACATAATAGAAGTTACGCATTAAGCTGTTTGGGAGAACCACTCTTTAAACACAAAAGTTATTTTGTTGAAAACAAAGTATAAGCAAAACAATTATTCAAAAATAAAATACCTTCAATATTTGCCTCTTAGAATATTTTTTATTTATTTATTTATTTTTCTTGTAGCATAATTTCATGATGTATATAGACTCAAAACATAAAACAGAAATTAGATTAAGGCCTAAAACTTAGTCATGGCCCTGCAGCTATATCTGTTTATGTATGCATAATGCCGTTGTATATTGTACATTATGGTGCTGTTGTATATTGTGCATTATTGTACTGCTCTATAAGTTGGATTCATTGCCTGTTTCGTGTCACTGCTGCATTCTGTATTGTCCTCAAAATAATTTCTTAACTAAAGGCTGCATACGGCACATTCCAAATGGCAATGGTCTGCCTAGAAATCCCTGGGAAACAACTTCATAAGCAGCACAAATAAAATTGCCCTGAACTGTTCATTTAGAACAATGGCACAGAGGACCATCTGTTTTTCTGTACTGCAGGATCTACTTCATCCCAGTGCAGTCAAGTGCGCCTGAACTTTCCATGAGAACAATCAATTGCAGAGTAAGATGAAAAAAAAAAAAAAGAAAAAAAAAAAGTACAGCAGCCTTTACCACAATCAACACAAACAACTTGAACTTTAATCTGAAGTTTGATAATAACAGCAGTTGTAATGTAATAAAAAACAATATTCCCCAAAGAATATAATGAATGGGAATGTATACCAAGTAATAGCACCCAGGGGTTTAATTTATTAATATTAATACACTCGTTGATTGTGGTTTATGGTCAGGTCAGGTTATACCTGCCACCGGTAACCATGTCACCTGGTGCCACCTGCCTCATGCAGGGAAGGTAAACTCTATCAAAAACCTCTGCTGCCTTGTTGCCACATCTCTCTTGGGAAAAGGCTTCAGGAGTAAACCTTGAGGAAAAATCTGGAGCTGGAGTCCCATAGGCAGCACGTGGTTGCATGCAATCTCGCTCTAGCAACTCCTGCGATGGCGCTGGTCCTAAACTGTATTGGCTTTTGGGACCCACTCACGTCTGGGAGAAACCCAAGCTGACCACTCAAACCAAGATGGCAGTGTACAAAGTCTGCATAGTCAGCACCCTCCTGTACGGGAGTGAATCCTGGAAGCAAGAGCAGAAGCTGAACAGTTACCACATGCAATGTCTCAGTCGCATCCTTGGCATCAGCTGGAACGACAAAGTGCCCAACGCCCAGGTTCTTGCCCGTGTCGGCCTCCCCACCATGTACACGCTGCTCAGACAATGCAGACTGCGCTGGCTTGGCCATGTGTGCCGTATGGAAGACGGGCGGATCCCCAAGGACATCCTCTATGGTGAACTCGCAGCCGGCAAAAGACCCTAAGGTCGCCCCCAGCTGAGATATAAAGATGTCTGCAAGCGCGACAAGAAAGCCCTGGACATAAATGAATAAATACTACATGTCAAGCAGCTGAAGACCTTAAAGCAAAGCTCATATTTTTGTTAAAATAAATAATTGTCAAAGCATTAATTCTTCTGTAAAATGTGTATTATTTGAGATTAATTGAGATTGTCTAAATTGTCATTTTTGCAAGGATGTTTTTGTACTAAATGGATGAACTTTGTTATTGGCTTATTTTGAAGACAACACACTCCCATGGCAATTTGTAACTGTCTTGCCAAATTTGTGGCTAATTCGTACACCCACTTTTACGTTTTTGTACAATCTGCTTACTCCCCACTTACAGTATGGTTATGTTTAGGGGTGGGGTTAGGTATGAACTTTCATGTTTTTTTGTTTGTTTGTTTTTTCTCTTAAAAATCATACATTTCCATACAAATTACATCACACAAATTCATACGAAATCACCACCCTTTAAAATAGTTATGTTTTCTCATGAGATAGGGATGTTTATTTATCTTCCCCCATTTATTTACAGTGTCTCACGTGTATGTTCTGTTCTGATTCAGTTTTCATTGTGTTCTGTTTCTGTTTGCAATTAGCTTGTTAATTAGTTCATACTTCCTCCATTCCCTGTCTGTCTGTTTCCTAGGTTACAGATTGATTAGAGTCCTCAGTTCAGGTGCATCTAGTTAGTTTCTTGGTTTGTTTTCACTGGTGCACAAGTTGTTGTATCGCACATAAAAAGTCCATACATAATTTCACATATATCGCCAATCATATTGTATCTGTCACATCCCTAATATTTGTAAAATGCAGAGAGTAATGAGACAATTGGAATTTGCCAGTTTACAGCTTACTATTTTCATGAATAATAAGCCTATTACTAAATTAGGAAATATTAGGAAATAAAAAAAAAACATATAGTGGGACACTATGTATATAGTGGGGCATAGTGGGACAGCTTGTCTGACAGGTAATAACAGCTAATTTGACGAACCCCATGGGTTTGGACACAGGGCAGTTAATTTGTCCTTTAGCCTATGCAAAATTTTAAGATCCATAAAAAAAAGATTGGTACAGTGAAATGTTTGGTCATACAGCAACAATCTTTAACACAAGCCTAGAACATGCAGTCAAGACAACACAGGTAACTCAATTCACTAAAAGGTTTATTGACAGGTGGCAGAGATCGAGAATAATAAACAGGTGAGTGTTCTGAATGATGACTAGTTGAATGAACTTAGCTTGGTTGTAATTGTCTCTTTGTTTTGCAGGTGATGAGATCGTGATGGCTGAAGATGAAGGACAAAAATGGTGGGTAACCTCAATCGTTAGATGAACAGGTAAGTTGACCAGTAGTGAACAAGACCAGACTGTCACGAACTGCTCCGAGACACGAAGATCGATCCAAATGCAGCTTTTAATAAGGAAGGTCATACAGGCAGGGTCAAACAGGGCAGACAGAGCAATGTAGATCAAACAGCAAGGGTAATCCAGATAACAGGCAGAATTCGGGGCAGGCAGCAATAATCAAATATCCAAGAACAGTC
This sequence comes from Abramis brama, assembly GCF_963993115.1. Classification (NCBI taxonomy): domain Eukaryota; kingdom Metazoa; phylum Chordata; class Actinopteri; order Cypriniformes; family Leuciscidae; genus Abramis; species Abramis brama. The sequence goes on from NC_139985.1 coordinate 23,105,955, forward strand.
CAAGTCAGGCCAGGCAGATAACACTCATACAAATGAGGAAACAGTCCAAGATCAAAAACCAGATAAACCAAACACAGGATAAACGCTCAGAAATGCAGTGTGACACAAACAAGACTTCGCAGTGAGTGAATGAATGAACATGGTATAAATAGACAGACTAACAGGATGATGAGACACAGGTGAATGCAATCAGTGAATGAGGTAAAGGTGAATGTGATCAGTGATAAGTGATGATGAGTCCGGGCAGTGAGTTATGGGAAATGTAGTTTGTGAGTGATAATAGGAGAGTCTGGTGTGGAGTGCCCTCTGGTGGTTCTCAAGGGCACTCCAGCTGGTGACCGTTACACAGACGATTGTTAAGTGAGAGGTGACTGCTTATGAACTGGTGGGAGGGTGGGCACTCTAGAGGCTGGCTAGAAATGTCAGGGGACCAGGGTGGAGCAGGCAGATCAGGGGACCAGGGCGGTGCAGGAAGGTGCAAGAAGAAATTTCTTGGGCAGACCTGTGGGCTTTGGAGCAAGCTCGGGGACTGCAGGCCTCTCTGGACACATGACGGGGACTGGAAATTGCATAGACAGTAAAAGAAATGGACACAGCGACCCCATAGACTTCAATGGATAAAAGTGAAGTCAATTAGAAGCACTCACTTCCTGATGGCTGAGCGTACTGCGCAGCCTCAAACTGAGCTTGACGACGTAGATGTGACGTGAGCAACCTGTCTGTAAGTCTTCTAGTAGCTGTGCCAAGAGAAATCTGAATCATTCCCTTCCGAATCTTGCAGAGACGGAGAGCGTGAGTAGGAGCTGTCCATGAGCTAGGAGGCTTCTACTTTGACTTTATCGTACTTTATGCCTCCACGTCCCCCCGATTGCCTGCAAGCTTCTCCTCCTGTCTTAACAGTAATTTCTCTACTGTGCAACAGAGAGTCACGTGGTTATGATGCAATCGTAAGCCTATTTTTACAAAAATATTTTTTTTGTATTTTTTTGCTTCCTATTTTTTTTGCTTCTACGGGGCCATAACGTAAGATACAAGGTAATGGAGCCTTTTATACATTGTCGTGTTTCTTTAGAAATAAAAAAATGGATAAATAGAGTCTTTAAACACCTCAGATGTAAAGTTATTCACTGTCAAAGTGATGCCAAAATGAATGGGAGTCAATGGAATGCTAACAGCAGGTGATGGCTTGCTATTCAATGGCAGCCCCCAGGGAAGGTACGCTTGGACGCTTGGTGCTGGATTACCCCCTTGGGAAATTGGGGCGCAGCGGTGGCCATCTTGGCAGAGGGCTCTGGCGTGGCGGTGGCCATCTTGGGATAAGACTCTGGAACGGTGGCCATCCTGGGACGAGGCTGTGGAACGGCGGCCATCCTGGGATGAGGCTCTGGAACGGCGGCCATCTTGGGACGAGTCTCTGGAACGGGGGCCATCTTGGAACAAAACTACACCCTTATGCATCGCTTTCTGCCAGGACTTTTACGTGCTTTTCTCAACTCAGTGAAGTGACGTTGACGTCCAGGTTAGCAATAGCATGAGCCGTCAGGCAAGTGTTATTTAAATAAACTCCTGATGTACTTACAAACTTTCCAATGCCTCGTTTTATGAGCACAGAACCTATTTGTACTACTGTATAAGTTTGGTACTATTCTGGGCATTATTAGTGGGGTAATTTGTAATTAGTGGGATACAAATTTGGAGCCATTAGCGCCTGCACTAAGCCATCCGGTTGATTTCTCTAAATAAGCTCTAACTTTAAAAATGTTCAACCAAGGGAAAAAAGGCTTCTAGGGGGGTGTTTGGCTCGATGTCATAGTGCAAAGGACCCTAGGTTGATTTAACTACATGTCAACTAACTCTCATTAGATTATTAGTAGACTGTTAGGTTATGGTTAGGTGTTAGGGTTCGGGTTAGTAGAATAAGTCGACTTGTAGTTGCTAAGTTGCCAAGTGTTAGCAGATATTAAGCAGACAGTCTACTAATACTCTAATAACTGACAGTTGACATGTAGCTGCAAAGTTACTTATAGTTAGAAGAATCTCTAAAGTGGACTATTGAAATAAAGTGTTACCAAAAAGAGCAGCTTAAGGGGTGCATAAAGCAAACTCACTGGAGACAGATGGGCTAAAAAAAGTTAACATTGAGTGTGACACCCGTGATGGATAGCAGGCAGTGAGAGAAGTTTCTGTTTCTCTACAGAGCACACATCATTTCCCATCAGCCGTATGCACAATTTCTCCAACAGGAAACGCAAAGTGGAATGCTCAAGCGGCCACTTGAAAAGTAACGTTTTTTGTTTTTGTTTTTTTTCAGCAGGGTGAAAGCTCTGACATATGTGCAAGTATTAAACACCCCAGACAAAGTATCCACCTCTCTACATGTCACGCTTTAGTCAACGACTCCTGCAGTGTCCCTAAGAATTTCCAACAGTACTGTATTTTTAAAATGCTGTATATTTAAGGATCCTAAATATCCAAAATGTTTGTAATATCTTAAGACAAACATTTCCCTAATGGTAAAATACTAATTTCTGAACTACTATCAGCACAAAATGCAATTTTTTTTAATGCCGTGTTTGTAGAATGTGTGTGGGTGGCCTGCCAAGGTATTGCATCTCACCTGAGCTTTAAATGCCATGTGACCAATTACTAGAGCTGCACAAAAAATAGGTCATAACATGGCTGATGGCATCACAAGACTACACACACTCCAAATCCATTTTGTCTGGACTATCCTGTGACTTAAAAGAATAGACAAAAATATTATTTTTTAAAATCCCCATGAAATCAAATTTTTTTTTTTTGTGGCTTTTAGTATGAATATGTTAGCCTTACTGTTATCTTTAAAGTAGTGTGCAGAACAATGACAAAATTCACATTTAGAAGATATGAGCATTTCTACATGGTGAATGGCACATATTACACTATATATTTCCACTATATGGGATAGAGAATGATTTAGACAGTGTAAATATACTTTTAATTGGGATGAATGAAGTCTGGTTTTACGTTAGTGTCACACGAACCGCTGCAGCGTGCACACAAGTCTGCTCTGGTGCAGAGACACAATAGCGCAGAGCAGATCATATGCGCAAGTAGGTGCAGACCAGAAAACATATCGGATCCATTTGAATTCTGAACAGAATCCTATATTTTAAAGCAATATGGAGGAGATTAGGAGGAAACTGTGGCTTTACCGAGCTCAACGGCTCTCTGGCCAAGCTGATAAATGAAAAGTTATTGGCTATTTTAAAATTGGGGAGGAGCTGTTCGATATGTGCCGCATTGTCTTCCTGTTTCAGTGGAAATTACATCAACACATGGGATAATGCTGTGTGTTTCAAGGCAATTCAGTGGGCCTTTAAGGGAATTAAAAAATAAATTATATATATATATGATTGGACATTGGTAAATTGTCTATAATGAAATAATTGTGCCATTGATTTAATCAAAAGTTGACATGCTAAACACTCAAACAGCAACGGTTTGAAAGCGCTACAGCTTTCAAGAAGTCAGCATAGAAATGGCTTACTTCAGTTTTCTCTACACATTCAGTTTTACAGGAGAAAGTATTTTGCAAAAACTACACACTTCACCTTTAATTTTGTTGATGTTAACATTGTGTCTGGCATCTGCTATAGTGAGCATTGCATTTGGCATCATCTATAAGCATCTAAATCGCTTGTGAACTGCAGGAGTACATGGGAGACCGAACAACACGATTAGTGAATTACAACTTATTGAACAATGCTGATTTTGTCAAGCAATGTGTCCACAGCAAGTTAAAGTGCATTTTTAGTCATCCCCTATTAGTTAGCTCTATCTGCTCTCTGTGTCATTTAAATGTGCACCTGCATAGCACAAATAACTGAATCACACCACAGCTCTCACATTGGACGAAACGACAGTCAACAGCACCCCTCTGTCACATATCGTGGATTGGCCGTCTGCAAGTAAACACTTCAACAGGTCAAAAACACATGAAACAACATCAGCGCTCACCGCCTCTCTTCCCCTGGTATGGCATGTCCCCTGAGCCATGCATTAAAGACTCTCAACTTTGAGCATGGCTGTCAGACGCCAGCCCACCTTTCCCCATATCCCTGCAGACATCTCCCTACAATTGTTTTCCAGGCTCTGGCAAAGCCTTAAAGCCTGGCAGGGCAGAGAATATAATAACTAAGCCTCCTGTGACGGAATGAGATGAGACTGCTTGATATGGATCCGATGCATAAGCTGTATGCATATTGGGCCAATCCTTCAGGGCCTGCATATCATTGCCTGAGGTAGACAGCTATACATACACATTTGACATTTCAGAGTATGCAGTGTTCCCTCGATAAAAGCACTGTAACTGGGACACAACAGTTATGGGAAGTGACAGAAATTGTAAACAAATGAATCCTGTTATTGTCTGTGGAACTGTAAAATAGGGAATTTCCTTTATCACATGGAATTTCCTTTAGAAACTGACTTTAGAAATGCAAACAGATTACAGGTGCCCCCACAGAGCAAATGCTAACAAGAACTAGCATGTACATGTACACACAATTTGTAACCTGATTACTGTAACAAGCTCTTAAATTGTCCTTTGTGGGAAATCCCTATAATACCTTGAGAAAGCTGTTGAACAATATTTGGTTTCACTTTATTTTGATGGTCCCTTTAACACATTCTGCTGACTATAAGTAAAGTTGCACCTACATGTCTATTAACTATCATTAGAGTATTAGTAGAGTATTAGTAGACTGGTAGGGTTAGGGTTAGAATAAGTTGACATGTAGTTGCAAAGATACTTATAGTCAATAGAATGTCTGTTGGAGAACCATCATGATAAATAGTTAGTAAATATTAAGCAGAAAGTCTACTAATACTCTCATGAGAGTTAGTTGACATGTAGTTGCAAAGTTACTCACAGTCAACTAAATGTTCAAAAGGGACCATTAAAATAAAGTGTTACCCAATATTTTAATGGCAGTTGTTTGGCTGGCACATGCTCCCCATGTTGCCATCTTTGCTCATGGGCACTCAGTTCCAAAACTAAATTTGAGCCAATCACCTGATCACTGCCATGTGATTAATCAATCTAGAGACAAAAGAAACTGTCCATTTCATACAAAATTATATGTTGCATGCAAAAAGCAATTTTATATATATATATATATATATATATATATATATATATATATATTATAAAATGGATAGTTCTGGTTCTTGATTATGGTTTGTTGAGCCATGTTCAAAGCCATTGTAAAATACATAAACACATGTTTCAATAAAAGAGAAATTCTAATTCAGCTGTACAATGACATCACCCCCAAAAGCATGTCTGCTCCAGGGCCTGCTGATTAGCCTTACGTGCCCGCGGCAAGATGCTTGATTGGCCAGACAAATTCTTCATGTACCCTTTGCTGTCCAAATCATGCCAGCCATACAACTCCATGGGAGGCCTAGTGGTATGTGTTACATTTGTAACATATATCTTTACAGTATAATAAGAATCAGACGTTAAAAACTGAAGATCAGTGTTATTGTAGATCACAACATAAATTAAAGCCATAAGCAATTTGTCTAGGGTCAAAAATGGAACATCTGAGCAATTTAAAGTATTCATACTAGAGGTCTCCTACCCAACATGACTCAATTTGTTTTTGTAACAGGTTTGACTCATTTTCATACACATTTTTCATGTATAACTTTATATAACTTCACTCATATACATTTTCAGATTTAATTTTAACAAGAATTGTCAATCAGTGAAAATTTAAATAAAACTAATTACATAATAAAATAAGGATTATTTAAGGAGATTATATTAATTTATTAAAGAGTACAGCATTGGATAGACATCACAAAAAGCGTCTTTCGATGTCAATATTGTAAAGTGCAAGCTTTGTTTTGGTTTAATTCAATTGTGTTTTTGTTCTGTTTTCCCTGTTGCTGGTTGTCTGTTTGCCCTGTCATTGAAAGTTGACCTAGTTTCATAGTAGGTGCATTCCATTCGGACATAAGTGGAATGCGAAGTGGACTTCACAGGATATTCCACCATCTTAAGTGAGATTCCAATCCGAAGGGAGCGAACACGTTCAGTTCGAAGGGCACTGCGAACAGCATATGGAATAAGGGAACATCAATACATCACTTCACAGGAAGAGGAGAGCGAAAATCAACTTTCAACTTTTGTTGCACATTGCGTCACCAGTCTGAACTAACTATGGAAAGAGTTTTTAAATGGCTCTGAGATGAGGAGTTTATGTATGCAGTTGAGTATTCATAAATATTTTGTTGTGATTATACAAATTATAATATTTATGAATGGTTATGGTGATTATTACATTTGCATATTCTATTGGATGAATAGTTATGTAAACAAAACCTAAATGTAAAAGTAAAAGTGTTGAGAAGCAGCTGAGGTGCTGTCATTTTTTATTTTACTTCATTTACCTCAGGAATGTTTACTACAGCTGTGCATGGGAAAGAAAGTTCACGGGATGAGACCGCTACAATTATTAAGACCATTGATTAAGAACACATTTATACATAGTTAACCAAATCAAAATTTCTTTTTATATTGAATGACAGTTGCAGTACAGCTTCAAATCTGTTAATAAACAATTCATAACTGCAATAGTCAATTAAATATACAAGTAATAAACATGTTTTAATTATATTATTAGATACATAATGTGTGTTTTGTATATGTACATGCCTATTATATGATTTTAAATTTGGAAGTAAAGTAACTTACAATATTTATGTTATATCATAATCTGCATTACCCTATTATTGCCTTTCTTTGATGGCAGTGTTGGGCGTTCCAAATGAGCGATTATAGTCAGCAAAGTCCGCTTCAACTGATATCCCAGGGAGTAGGGAGCAGTGAATACTGTGTAGAGACCCTGTCAATTGGAATGCACCTAGTGTGTGCCAGTTTGTTCCCTTAGTTACTGATTATCACCACCTGTGTTTAACAGAGTTCTCTTGTTATCTCCTGTGTATTTATACCCCTGGTTCTGTTCAGTTCTCTGTCGGTTCTTATTTATCTATATGGTTTGCGTTTATCTTGTGTGTTCCTGTGATCTTATAAATCTTTTAAATCGTCCTTGTGAGTGCTACCTGCAAACGTGACAAATATATTGTTTGATATACTGACATAATCAATGGCTACAGTACACATCAATCCATTTTGTAATCAAGATGTCAGTCTGACTGATGTAGACATACAAGTCCAGTTCTAGTATTCTGTTTGTGCTACCCATGCATCTGACAGATGTCTTTGGCCATTGAGTTTTGTTCTATTTCAGTTTCTATACAGCAAATTTGCGTGTCAAGTTCTGGCACAGTTTTGAATAACATGTCTTGAGATCCTTGCATCATTTAGTTTCAGTTTGTTTGGCTCCATCCAACTATTTTTGATTGTAAGAATGCATCAAGTGTGAATTTTTACTTATTTTGTGCTGCCTACTCATAAGTGTGGACTGGCAGGCACATTGCCTGTAGTAGCAACTGGGGCTGTGCTGGCTGTAATAAATGTATTAAATAAATGTATTATTATTATTATGCTATTAATCACACTAATATGTTTAATTTTATTTTTTTATTTTTTTTTGCAGAAGAAATAACCCAGTTTAAAAGTCCAAATTTGGGTTCAAGCAAGGGCGTAGATTTGGTTTGAACATTGGGGGGGTTGAAAAATTATTCTGCATATTTTTCATGTGATCATGGTATAAATATTGGGGGGGGTTGTAATGCATAGATTTAAATATTGGGGGGGTTATCTCCCCCCTAACCCCCCCACAAACTACGCCCCTGGGTTCAAGTACCATTGCCAGTAAAGTTGGATAATCTTTGGACTTCACTTTAAATCACCATGAAATAAAAGAAGAGAAGCCGTTTCACTCAGATATATGTAACAATGTAACAGTTCCAGTGTGTTTTCAGGCTGATTATAGTTGTTTTGCCATTATCTTCCTGGTCACCAGGGGGCTACAGCCTAAGGTGAAGGCGTTAGAACGCCCATATAAGCAAGAGCTAGTGATGTAGCCCTTTAAGCCATGCGGTAGCTCAGCTTGGGAATGGCTTTTAAAAAAAGAGGGGTTTGAGTTAATGCTCAACTTTTATGCCTTCTTGTGGTATTTAATTGAGGATCAGTGTGTTAGCAATGCTCATTGTTGGCTGTATATTTCATCAACTGTGTTTGTTTCGTGTGCTACCTAGAATCTATGCATTCACCACAGACTTTACACCAGCATCATCTTTATTTGGATTACCCTTGTGGATTATATATTTCTCTTTATTTTTTATTTTTATTTTTTTAACTTTGCCTTTGCTATTTTTGGTCTGAGTTATTCGCAACGACGAGACTGTAGTTGTGAACTGAACTTACTTTGAACTGATTTTTGGTGCACAGTCAATCTGATTGATCTTCACTGGATTGCAGGTTCCCTATCATAATTTCCCTAAAAGAGCAATCATGGGTGTGACACTGCGTCTTTTTAAAAATGTCATTCCACCCGTGTGTTTCTGGATTCGGTCGTTTCTTGGCTCCGTCTGACAGTCACGATCGCTGCCTCACGCGTCTGGGCTTAAAATTCTGGGGTCTGAGGTGTTTTCTGGGTCCTGGAGGTGTTCTGACATTTGTGCTTATACTTGTGACATTTTCATGGCTAAAGTCTGATTACACTGTATTCAGCACAAACTCTGCTACAATAATGTCAGCAGCATGTATGTAAAAGTTTGTAGTTTTGAGATAATGATATTTATGTGTGGTTTGTGAAAAAACAAAAATAATTTTCACTGATATAAGGTCATGAAACCCATACTGATTATTTCTTCACAAGACTTTTGAAAATTGTATCATGTAGCCTAGAATATTTGCTTAAAAACTATGTGAAAATCATCCTGCATACTCATTCAGATAAAACAATATATTGATTTAAAATGTGTTAGACATATTTTGTGTAAGCAAGCTTTATGCGAGGAGGCGTGAATCATCATGAATATTGATGTGTGTTTCACACCTGAGAAAGACAAAGACTCTCCCATAATGGCCCTATCAGGTGCTATCAGGCCCTATCATTATGAGGAACCTTGCACAAAGAATGAGGAGAGATTTAAAAATGGATGGCTTTTTAATTGATTTATTCACGACACAACATAATCCACAGATACACAACAAATGACAAAAAAGCACATTATTGAACACACTGATCTAAAGACAGAGATTTGAAGTCACACACTTAAAAAACAAAACAAAAAAAAACAACTGTGAACATGCTGATATCAAGATAAAATATAGCGCTGCACGATTTGGGGAATACATTTAATATTTTTCTGGTTAAAATTGCGATTTAAAATTTACAAAATACATATATGGTAACACTTTATTTCGATAGTCCACTTTAGACATTCTACTAACTTTAAAGCCACACCGTGTAACTTTTCAACCTTCATAATATATTTCCAAGACCCTTGTGATGGTACATCGACTTACATTAGGTTGAATGACACGTCTGCCATAGCCTGACGGGGTCTGTATCGCTTTTACTGGCACTATGTAACTTCGGGGTTCGGGTAGTAATGTTTTTGTCATGGGGGCTGTTGTGTTTAGACCTGGCCACTTCATGCGTTTTCTCAGATCGGATAGCTATCTGATCGTGAAAAGACCAGGTGTAAATGTCCTCCGAAACGCATTCAAGACGGATTTGAATCCGGTCGCTCAAACCACTTCAGGAGGTGGTCTGAGACGCATTCCAGATGAAACTGAACAAGTGTAAATGCATATGGTTGTTGAAACCACATATGTAAATTGTACTCCTCCCAAAAATGCTAAAAAATAAATAATAAAAAAAACGTGTGAGAGCGTGTTATAGGCTATATGTTATTGCCATATATGACGACGCTGGAACACGCATCACCGCAGATGAGAAGCTGAGCATCAATTCATCAAGCCAACGTGCAAACTATCGCAAATCAAAGTGAAAGTAAGTCGCAGATGCTTAACACACAATCATCATCATCATTAAAAGTAAAGAAACTAAATGATCTTACCAGGGCTGTTGCTGCTGCTCTCTCTTATTGCGGTCTTTGATTTTGAAATTTTAGCTGATGATCAATAAAATGCAGCTCATATCTGTTGCTTTCGGTGACGTGCACTCCATTAAATCTGCATATAGCGCGAGAATTGAAGATCGGATTTAAATCCGTTTCGCAAAAACACATTTGTGACCAGGTGTAAATAGAATCGTTTTGATAAATCTGATAGCAATCCGATCTGAGAAAACGCATGAAGTGGCCAGTAAATAAATCTCTTATTTGTAAACTTGTTTGCATTCTATGTTGTATGTTGTTGCGCTTGCTTGTAGTATGTCATTTTTTTACAAGCTGTTCATTGATCCATTGCTGATAATTAGACCAGTCCAATAATTTCCACATATGTCTAGCTAGCTGTCGATTATCAGAGCTGTTAACAGACAACAAACACTCGTTCTCTTACGTGTTTTTTGCGTTATGTTTTATTGCCTAGCTTGCCTCACGAACTAGTTTGCCAGCTGAACTCAGGTGTTGTGAGGTGTATTTATCACGTAGTCCTGAGGGATATCAGACGACGCTGTTGACGTTGATTCTTGCGATTATCATGAGAACAGTTTTCAGTATCTCACATAAATATCAGGACATAAATAAGCCTAACGTAGAGGTTGTAAATAAACGAGCACAATTTGCAAACTAGATAAATTGCAATAATCATGTCTTCGGAGTCTGTGTGCCTGTTCCATGCCCGACGCAGGTACCGGTGTACAGGGTGGGGGGGTGGAGAGGTATTTACGACAGTGCAAGTATTCCACAGCGACTCTAGGGGTCGCTGTTTGACAAAAACACAATTTCTCCACAGTGTGCCTTTAAGTAACTTCGCAACTACATGCCAACTAACTCTCATTAGATTATTAGTCGGCTGCATGCTTGATATCTGCTAACACTTTATTTTGATGGTCCCCCAACAGATATTCTGCTGACTATAAGTAACTTAGCAACTACAAGTCAACTTATTCTCCTAACCCGAACCCTAACACCTAACCATAACCTAACATAGTACTCACAGTCTACTAAAGTATACTAATACTCTATTGAGAGTTAGTTGACATGTAGTTGCAAAGTTACTTATAGTTAGTAGAATGTCTAAAGTGGACTATCGAAATAAAGTGTAACTACATATATATAAAATGAACACCAGGTTTGTTGTGCCTTGTAGGCATATACATGTAGGGCTGATTAAAATAATAACAACAATAGCCTATAGCAGGCGGCCTATAAATCGTTAAAAAGGAACACTTCAGTACATATATATATATGGATATTCATATGTTACTTCAAATGTTTCCATTTCTTATGACGTTATGAAATGAGATTGGAGTAAAAACATGAAGCCTAATGTTTGGCGCGTTTTGCTTTTCAAACGCACAGCGCGAGTGACTCACAGCGCGTACAGAGAACATTTACTGAAGTGATCGAGCCGCTCCAAACTGTGAAACATTGTTGTTACCATATTATACATATCTACGTTTGAGCAGATATCCACAAACACAGTTTTTAACAGTAAATACGGGTCTAAACATTATATTTACCATATTAGAGTAAACACTCATACTAGCCTACTTTTATATCATGCTGTTTTATTATCGAACATAAAAACATCCTTGTGTCCCATATATATATATATATATATGTTGAAATGTGAACTGTTGACAGGTAGGCAACCTTTCAATGCTAAATTTATATACATGTACGACATTAGGCTTCATGTTTTTACTCCAATCTCATTTCATAACGTACATTTTAGTCTGGCACCAGTTTGACTATTTGCTACAATGCAAAGTTTATACAACAATAAAATGCTTACTATTATGAGTGGAAATGTCTTACCTTAAAAATCTTTCTCATCTTCAAATCGCGTTCTTCTAATTCTTCTGAGGTAAATCCAAGGTAAACAGCACAGCACATTACAACGTGTCTTCGAAACTCGATGAAAATCAGAGGACTGATTAAGTCTAATGCTTTGTTTAGAGGTGATGGGGCGTTTACAGGTCTGCATTCCTTCATGTGGGCGATTTGCATATAAATTGCTCTTGCACGCATGGGTGTGGTCACATTAGCACAGGCTGGAGAAACTGTACATGTCGTTGCTTTCATACGTATTCCTTTAACACAGAATATTTGTTTTTGATATAATTTACATCATTTAAAAAAAGAGACTTAAAAACACGAAAAACACAACATTTTGTTTTTATTTTGAGTGTACACAAATAAAAGAAGACATTTAACAGTTTTGATTGATGTATAACACTTGTAATATGTAAGATCAAAATCAACAGAGTATTTTGAGTCTGTTTTGCACTGATAAGAAAAAAAGCGAGATGGTCACGCCGACGCGAACCCCGAACCCCAGAGGGTTAAAGCACATTGGGATGGCTTTCATGGAGGAGTCATTTACCCATTGCGGGAAGATGACCATTTGCTGGTCCTTCTCATGGGGGATCTAATGTTTCATTCGGGGCTCCGGCAGAGAACCAGATGTCAATCGCTGCATTTGAGGGTGGGCTAGAGTCCTCCAGGAATAAAGATTAGGCTGTGCTGCCCCCTTCGGGGAGAGTAGCGTTGACCAGAGATGACGACCATGCTTTTCTGGGCCACTGAGAGCGTCAGGCTCGGATGGAGGCCTCCACCGTGTCCCGGATGCTCAAGCCTGGATGATTGGTATCTCAGGGCGGCACATGCTGACAATCAGCATCCCTACCCAGTGCCTTTTTTCCCGGAGTTGCATAAAGAGGTTACCAGATCATGGAAGGGAACAGCTCTTCAGGAGATGGTGACCGCACCACTCTTTCCCCTGGAGGAGGGCCGGGTGGAGTATCCTTTGCTGAGTTTTATTTCTGTTCTGCCACAGTCAGCGGTACCCAAATTCTCAAAACGTTTCCTCTATCTCTGGGTCCCAAGAGGGCCCGAATGGTAGTGTGCGACGCTGTGCCTGTATGCTGTTAGAGGACGCAATGCCTTCTCGTGCAAACGTGGAGCCAGGCAAGTGTTGCACTGCACACTCAGACCCCACTCCGGGATGCTGTGCCTTCCGGCTTGGGTGCCTGTGCTCCACCTGCATGCTCCACTGCGGATACGTCTGTTGTCCCTCTGACCCCGCGTGCACGGTCTTTGGAGGCCTGGTTAGCGCTTGCCAGACCGTCTCGCTGGCTCATTCAGACCATTAGACTTGGCTATGAGATTCAGTTCACCTGGCGGCCTTCAGGGACATCCAGTTTACCTCAGTGCTGGTCAAGGATGCTCCTGTCCTGCATGCAGAAATAACAGCCCTACTGGCAAAGGACGTGACAGAGCCGGTCCCTCCAGTCGATATGAAGTCAGGGTTTTACTGCCCATACTTCATTGTACCCAAGAAAGGTGGTGGGTTATGACCGATCTTGGACCTGCGTGTTTTGAACTCGGCCCTTCACAAGCTCCCGTTCAAAATGCTGATGCAGAGACACATTTTTGGATTCATTCAACCTCAAGATTGGTTTGCAGTGATCAACCTGAAGGATGCGTACATTCATGTCTCGATTCTCCCTCGACACAGACCATTCCTGCACTTTGCTTTCGAGGGATGAGCATATTAGTACTAAGTCCTCCCCTTCGGGCTGTCCCTGTCACCTTGTGTCTCACGAAAGTCATGGAGGAAGCCCTTGTTCCTATGAGGGAACAGGACGTTCGCATTCTCAATTACCTCGGAGACTGGCTCATACTGGCCCACTCGCGAGAGCAGTTGTGCGAAAACAGGGACCTGGTGCTCCAGCACCTCAGCCTTCTGGGGCTTCGGGTCAACTGAGAGCAAACTCTCCCCCATGCAGAGAGTCTCTTTTCTCAGAATGGAGTTGGACTCTGTTAACCTGACAGCACGTCTCACGATCGATGGTGCTCAGTCTTTGCTATTCAAGGGAAGGAGAGCAGTTCCACTAAAATTATTTCAGAGGCTCCTGGGGCATATGGCATCCCCAGCCACAGTCACTCCACTCGGGTTGCTTCATATGAGGCCACTTCAGCACTGGCTTCATGGCCGAGTCCTGAGATGGGCATAACGTGGCACCCACCAGGTGACAATCACCTCAGCCTGTCCCCAAACCTTCAGCCTATGGTCAGACCTTGCATTTCTACAGAGAGGATTTCCCCAAGAACAGGTGTCCAGGCATGTTGTTGTCTCAACCGATGCCTCCACCACTGGCTGGGGTGCAATGTGGACAGGACCTCATTGTAATGGCACATCAACTGAAAGTCACTTCAAATCGCTGCTACACGACAAGCATGTACTGGTCCAGACGGACAACACTGCGGCCGTCGCGTACATCAACCATCAGGGTGGTCTACGCTCCCGTTGCATGTCGCAACTCACCCGCCATATCCTCCTCTGGAGTCAGAAGCATCTGAGGTCGCTTTGCACCTTTCATATCCTGTGTGAGCTCAATCGTGCAGCCGACGAACTCTCACGACATCCCACACTCCCGGGAGAATGGAGACTCCACCCCCAGCCAGTCCATCTGATTTGGAGACCCTTCAGGGCCGCACAGGTAGACCTCTCTGGACATGTCCCACTGCCAGTTGTTTTACTCCTCGAACGAGGGGACCCTCGGCACGGATGCGCTGGCACACAGCTGGACTCTAGGCCTACGCAAATATGCATTTTCCCCAGTGAGCCTACTCGCACAGACACTGGGCAAGGTCAGGGAGGACAGGGAGAAGGTCTTACTAGTTGCGCCCTCCTGGCCCAACTGGACCTGGTTCCCAGAACTGATGCTCCTCGCGATAACCCCTCCTTGGCGAATTCCTCTGAGGAAGTACCTCAGGCACCCTAGTACCTTCTTTCTCAGAGATGAGGCACCCTATGGCACCCGTGTCCGAACCTTTGGAACCCTCACCCTCACCGTGTACCCTCTTGGGACCTCTCTTTGGTCTTAGCTGCCTTACAGAGAGCGCCCTTCGAACCTCTGCAGTTAGTAGAGCTTAAAATCCTGTCTCTTAAGACGTCGCTCCTGACTGCACTGGCTTCTGTTAAGAGGGTAGGGGACCTGCAGGCATTTTTGGACATTGAATCGTGCCAGGAATTTGTACCAGCCAACTCTCACGTAATCTTGAGACCCCGGCCCGGACAAGTGCCCAAGGTTCTCAACACTCCCTTTAGGGATCAGGTGGTGAATCTGAAAGCACTGGCCCTGGAAGAGGGAGACCCAGCCCCTGCTCTGCTCTGTCCCATCCGCTCTTTGTGCCTGTACGTGGACCGAACGCAGAGCTTCAGGACCTCAGAACAGCTCTTTGTCTGTTATGGAGGACAGCAGAAGGGAAATGTTGTCTCTAAGCAGAGGCTGGCTCACTGGATAGTGGACACCATAGTCTTGGCATACCAAGCCCAAGATCAACCGTGCCCCCTGGGGGTGAAGGCTCATTCCACTCAGAGTGTTGCTTCCAAACATGTTTGTGAGGTTTTACAATCTCCGCATAGAGCCTGTATGATCCAGTGTACTCGACACAAGTAGCCAGTAACACTGGGGATCCACTCAGCATTCCTCTCCTAGGACCAGATATGTACACCTATCTGCTCCGCAGGTGAGTTCCCCACCTGGCAAACCCTGCATGGAGTTCTTCCAGCAACATTGGCAGTCAGATGCAGTGGTGGCGTCCAACGCTAGGCCTAGCATTTGTGTGTATGCACAGAAGCTCAGCCCCTGTGCTAGATTAAGTGCCCATGTGTTGTGATTCCCCTACGGGGCGATCCCACATTTGTATTCTTCCATGGTACGGACTCAAATATATACCAAAACAAATATATACCAAAAAAAGACAAAAAAAACAACAACAACAGAAATGATTGATACATCTCTGCGTTAAGCCCTGTCCTTTCTACAACCCAGCAGGTGTGGGGGGGATTAGGCGGCTTGGTGCTGGTGCTGTAGCAACTGTGGCGTATTGATAGGGATCCCAATTCGTCAGTTAATTTCTGACATAACGTAGAATGTAACTGACTGATAGGGAACATCTAGGTTACTAATGTAACCCCCGTTCCCTGAAGGAGGGAACTGAGACGTTATGTCCCTTCGCCACATTTGCTGTACCACCGCTGAGTGGCCGGGACACATCGTTTCGGCTCCTCATCGCAAAACTTGAAGTGCAAATGCATGCGCGCTTCCTTATATACCTGATTCATGGTATCATTCTGTGTTACATTTTTACTTTTTAGTTGATATTGAAGGACTCCTTGGACCTGGTTCTGGTGATTGTGTGGGGTATTATTACATTGAGGTGTTGTATTTTGTATTTCAACCTTTTTTTGGTATATGTTTGTTTTGATCTGGTGGTGGGCTCAAATATACTTGGATGTGGTTCCCCTTATTTTTTGTGTTACTTGTCAATAGGGAATAGGGAAGAATAGGAAAGAAAAGACTATCACAGCTTCTTTTTCATGCCGACTTTAAATGGCCTTTAGTGTATACCTCTAATACCTCTATAAACTTCTAATATACTGTAGCTACAATATTTTTGATTCAAATGCTACACAAGTTACAAAATTAAAATATGCATGTTATCTTAATACAATTGACCACAGCCATCTACACAGAACATTTGAGATGTTATTGCAGCACACATCATAGTGAGCCATAATAAATTTATTAAGAAATTGAGAGAAATCGGAGGAAAGCTCATTGATCACGACAGTAAACAGCTAACGATGGTGTGAGCAGCTGAAAAGTGACGTTTATTACATAGTTGCTTGTGATGTGTTAAACATCATGGGATTTACTATGGTAAAACATAATTAAATTATTGTTGACACCAAAGTTAATAGCTGTGTTCTTGTTAGCAATATATGTGTCTTTGATGCTATGTGCTTTAACACAAAGGAACAGATGGCTAAGGAGTGCACCAGTGAACAGTGAAATTTTTCACAACTTTGTTGACTCAGAAAACCATCCATCTATCCATCTCAAAACACTAGCGCAGATGCCTAAGTGCAGTTGTGTATGCAAGTTTATACCCAATGTATGTGTGATGTGGAATTTTTTTAGTAGCAGTTATTTTTTGTCTAATAGCAGTTAAAGAGAACATTCTGTTCCACATGTCATTCCAAACCTGTATGCATTTCTTTCTTCTGCATTATACCAAACAACAGTGGAGCCCCATTGACTTCCATTGTATCGACAATGGGGGAAAAACACTGAGATATGTCTGTTGATATATGCGTTTTCTCATTAAAAATATATTTAAAAAATCCAAGAAAAAAAAAAAGAGAGAGAGAATCATACAGTTTTGGAATGACATGAGATTGAGTGAATGATGACAGAGTTCAGACATGTATATTGACATCTCCAATATATCTTAACTTCAGGATATACAGTTGTGGTCAGAATTAATGGCACCCCTGGTAAATATGATCAAAAATGCAAAAAAAAAAAAAAAAAATCTGCATTGTTTATCCTTTTGATCTTTTATTAAAAAAATAATAATAATAATTCTTGGTAAATCACATTATGAAATAAATGCTTTTCTCCAAAACACTCTGGCCATAATTATTGACTCCCTGTTATTTAATCGTTTTTGCAACCTCCTTTTGCCAAGATAACAGGTCTGAGCTTTCTTCTATAATGCCTGATGAGTTTGGAGAACAACTGACAAGAGATCAGAGACTTTTCCTACATACAGAATCTCTCCAGATCCTTCAGATTCACAAGTTCATGTTGGTGCTTCTTATCTTCAGTTCACTCCATTCATTTTCTGTAGGGTTCGGTTTAGGGGACTGGGACGGTCATGGCAGAAGCTTAATTTTGTGCTCAACTACACATTTTTGTGTTGATTTTGATGTTTGTTTTGGACCGTTGTCCTGATGGCCAACCACGGCCCATTATAAGATTTCTGGCAGAGGCAGTCAGGTTTAGATTTTTTATCTGTTGGTATTTGCTAGAATCCATAATACCATGTATCTGAAAAAGATGTCCAGGACCTCCAGCAAAAAAATAAATAAATAAATAGGCCCACAACATATAAGATCCAGCAGTATATTTAACCATAGGCATGGGTTAGTTTTTATCCCTGTGTGCACCAAACACATCTGGTGGGTTTGCTGCCAAAAAGCCCTTTTTTTTTGTTTCATCTGACCATAGAATCCGGTCCCTTTTGAAGTTCCAGTCATGTCTGACAACTGAATATGCAGGAGTTTATTTTTGGTGGAGTGGGGAGGATTTTTCTTGAAATCCTCCCAAACAACATGTGGTGATGTAGGGGTTGTTTGATATATATATATATATATATATATATATATATATATATATATATATATCAAACAACCCCTACATCACCACATGTTGTTTGGGAGGATTTCAAGAAAATATATATTTAGGCTTCTGACCCCCAACACTCAAGTAATCTCTGCAATTCTCCATCTGTGATCCTTGGAGAGTCTTTGGCCAGTCAAACTTTCCTCCTCACCGTGCATTAAGACCATATAGACACATATCCTCTTCCTGGCAGATTCGTAACATCTTTAGTTGATTGGAATTTCTTAATTATTGCCCTGATGGTCAAAATGGGGATTTTCAATTCTTTAGCTATTTTCTTACAGCCACTTTCTATTTTGTGATGCTCAAAAATCTTTTGATGCACATCAGAACTATATTCTTTGGTTTTACTCATTGTGATGGATGATAAAGGGAATTTGGCCTTTGTGTTTCCTCCTATTTAAACTCCTTTGAAACAAGAAGTCATAGCTAGACAATTTCATGTTCCTAGGGTGACTAGGAATATGAAATTGTCTAGCTATGACTTCTTGTTGCTAAAAAAAGGTAAATATTAATGGGAATATACTTCAGAGATATTTTACTCGTAAACAATTCTTGGGGTGCCAATAATTGTGGCCAACGTGTTTTGGAGAAAAAGCATTTATTTATAAATTTATAATTATTTTAAATTATTTTACTTCAATGAAAGGTTAGATTTTTGCAAAGTTTTTGAATGAAAGATCAAAAGGATAAACAATGCAGATTTATTTTTTTACAGCCATTTTTTTAAATCATATTTACCAGGGGTGCCATTAATTCTGACCACAACTGTATAATTATTGTTTGTTACCAGCTGAAATGCGAGTTAAAATATGTTATGATACTGTATATGGTTAAAACATTTTTCTGAACTTGAATCAGTTTGAAAAGCACATTGGTGCTTAATGATGTGACATGATGCAATTTGAATTCTGTTTGTTATAAACAAAATACTTATGGGAGTCTCTGTATGTCAGGAATGTGTCTGTATATCACTTGGTCTTGGTCAAGCAAATGAAACATTAGTTATGCTTTCCACCACAGAATGGCAAGTATGTCATTAAAAAGATCTTGCTGCAGTCAATAATTTAATCTCCAACACGCATCCACACAATGTCTGCTCTTGCGTCAACACAACACACATACATCGTGGTGCTCCCGTGAATGCATTGAAGATTAATATTTTGTAATTAAAGTGGTCAGTTGTTTTTTTTTTTTTTTTTTTTTTTTTTTTTTTTTTATACAAACAAAGCACTCACGCCACTTCATAAAATTGAAGTTAAACAACTGGAGTCACATGGATTACTTTAATGATGACTTTACTACCTTTCTGAGCTTGCAAGTAGTAGTTGTGTAAGCTGTCAATGGAGGACAGAAAGCTCTCAGATTTCATTAAAAATATATTTGTTTGTGTTCCAATGATAAACAAAAAACGACATAAAGGGTGAGTGATTATTGAAAGAATTTCCATTTTTTGGGTAAACTAACCCTTTAATGAAAAATTGCAATGACGCTTGCAAGAAAATACTATTCATTAAGCTGGTTTATGAAGTAACAAGCTTGTGTGGCAAAACATTTCCCATCATTCTCTAATCTCGAGAAGAATAAAATACAAAGATAAATGATCAATTGCATACCTGCTATAATGTGCATTTTTCACTCTTCATTTTGTTGCTTTATTGCAGAATTCCTTCCTTTATTAATAAGTAAATAATAGAGAATAATTAAATAATTGTATTGTATGCAAAAATCTGGTCATGTACAAGTACAATCTGTTCTTCCCTTTGTCCACAGAAACATGCAGAACAAAGCCACATACTGGAACACAAACCCAAAGGCTAATGTAGCACACCATGTGCTTAACATATTAACATGTATCAAGACCTCCAAATCCTTTATATGATAGGATGTTTATAGACAAAGATTTCTGTTTTTAACTCAGGCACATGGTTTTAATATACTTCTGGCTTATCCAAGTATGGTGAAGTACACTTTGGACATTGAATTTTGCAATTGCGATAGCAGGAAATGTTCTGATGTCTCTGTCATTCAGATTTGAGCATGAGTGGATGAGAGGACACCAGTTAAAACTTCCTGGACATTCTCTTCTGTTCAGAATAATCCTCAAACAGTTCTAGAGATTTATCTTGGCCTTCTATATCTTGTCTTGACTTCAACAGTTTATTTTTAATGTCTAGACATTTCGAACTGGGAAAATTGCAAACAGGAAACATTTAGATGTGTCCATATTATTTCCTCTGCTTTGTGAGTTATCTTGAGATTGTAATCCTCAGTCAGTTGCTCAGTGGAGCCCGTGGTTGTTGAGTTGAAGTACAACTCCCATGAGGTTCAAAGAGTCTGAAAGTTTATTAGGCTCTGGAATTGTCATTACTGACATACAATTCCACTAGAGGATGAACTGGAAAAGTGCTTAAACCTTTTCAGATGATATATTTACTTTTAAAAAGTGACAAGGCAAAGATAGTATAGAAATAATAGAAATATTTTTTACATCCATATTTTGTAGACAAAGTGGTAACCTTTTCAACGTTACCATTATTAGTTACCATTACAACAAGAAACTATACTAAAAAAAAAAGCATGATAATTTAAAGTAATAGTTCCCCCCAACATTAAAACTATATAATTTACTTAACTTTATGTCATTCTGAAATATCTTCCATGGAAAACACAATATGCAATTTAAGTTAATTTACAATATAAACTATTAATCTGACATTAATATAATCCAGTAGCAGCTCCTGCCCGTAAATTTAGGTAGGGCAGATTCTGGGTCTTAGCACCTGTTTATAATAAACATTTTGTAAGCTTTATTCTGATCGCTACACATATCAGACACACTTTTGACAGAATTCTAACGTCCTTGCGTTATTCAGCCTAAAGGGTGCCGATCTAATGATGATTGACAAACTTTAGTACACTCGACAAATGCATAGAATGCTAGCTTAGCACTGCCTTAATGTAATGTGTCCGAATGTTGTTTTAGAATGTTGCAAGTTAGTTTTTAACAGAATATTTACGGGTTGCGACGCCAAGGGAATTGATGCAAAAAGGAGAGAAAGGGCCAATAACATATGCTTTATTTACTTCTTCTCTATCAAGGCTGAAACCACGTCAAGCTCTGATAGGGCTGATTGCAAGTTTTTAGCTACATAAGAAGTAGTGAGATGGGCAAGGATGCCCACCCGAAACCCTTGAGTCAGGCCGGTGATTAAGTAATTGACGAAGGATGAATCAGAGTGAGAAGAGAGGTAGCGTGAAATAACTGAAACATTAATCGGGGTTGAAAGGTGTCCATTCAGAATTTTTTCTGAGTTGGGGCCTTCCCTCGGGTTGCAGGCCTTTACTGGCGTGGGCAGACTGATTTCGGGTGTGGATCCTTGCAAAAGCTACAAACATGAGCAAATTTACATTGGGAGTAAGAACAAACGGATTAGTTGAAATTGTCACATAGAGAAACACCGTTAAATTTAGTAATAAGATGACCTCTGGCGTCGAAAGAGAGTCTTACGTTTTCCAGGGGTGATAGTAGAAAAAAATCCTGAGCCTGAACTTTTTTCCCTGAGAAGTAAGCGGGCCCCTAAGCCAAGATATATGCCCTGATCAACATAATTGTCAAGCGGGATCCAGGGGTGGATCAATTGGCACGCCCTGTCAACTTAAGAAGAAATGGGATTCAGCATGATCAGAACAAAACATTGAACGATTCTGAGGTTTAAGAACACCTTTGTGAATCTGCCTAAGAGTTTTTGTAGGACCTTCTTAAGAACACAGTTAAGAACATTCTTAGGAAGATATTGGTAAATATCCTCATTTATATACAAATATCCATTGTTACCTTGTTACACAGTTCTTCACAGTATTACAGTACTCCACAGTTGATGATATTCTCATTAATTTGGTTATTGTTGCTGTAGAAAGGACCTGACTGTTTCATTTGTATCATGTATAAAATGACTTCTGGTCATTAGCCAGATATGCCAGTGGACTGCAACCACTTATTAACTTAAAAATGTTATTTTTACTCTTACATTTAAGTTGCAATGAGTTTGCCTAGTCATAAAATACCTCTGAATAAGTCGACCATGACCTTCATTCTTTGAAACTCTGTAATGAGCACAGACATTTGTGCCTTTCGATCTTGGTTAACCTGTGTTCCTGTTCGGGATGCCACTGCCTGCTCTTGCTGAAGTACTTGTATCCTGGCCTTTTCCTCAACTGAGAGCTCATGTCTCTCAAACACTTGATACAGAAGCCTTTTATAGCACACACACACACACACACACACACACACACACACACACACCCAGGGGCGGATTAAGGTGGACAGGGGCCCCTAGGCTGCTCTTTGTGCAAAAAACCCCCCCCCCAAAAAACCTTGATATATTCTCATTTTATCAAGATTTATAAAAAATCGGCAATAAGCTCATAATTTGTGCTAAAATAGTCTAAATGTTTAGTTTCAAAAACAATTTAAAAAAGCTGGTTATGTCTATTTTGATGTTTCTGCGCAAGTTCAGCAGACAGTGAGGTTTGTTCCGATCAGAGCATGTGAGCGGAGAGCGCATTTCTGAATATTCCGCTCCGCTCGCTCATTCCGCAGGGTCGCTCGCTCAACCCAGAATGTCCTGCTGCCTGGTTCGAAAATATGTGGAATAAGGGCTGCCTCTGACTAAATTTTTTTCTAGTCGACTAGTAGTTGTTCATTTAAGCCATTCGTGGACAAATCGCCCCTTTATATTAATTTAATTACTTAGGCTATATACCCTATAGCAGGGATAGGTAACTCCGGTCCTGGAGGGCCGCTGTCCTGCAGAGTTTAGCTTCAGCCCTGATAAAAACTCACCTGCCTGTATCTATCTAGTAATCCTGAAAACATTGATTGCCTTGTTCAGGTGTGTTTAATTAGGGTTGGAGCTAAACTCTGCAGGACAGTGGCCCTCCAGGACCGGAGTTGCCTATCCCTGCCCTATATAGGATATAGCCGCACGCATAAAGCTTGCCACAAAGAACCAGTAAAAGTAATGATTATGAATGTGTCTAAAATAGCAAGGAGACATTTAATTATTTATTAATTAACTGGTGTTTTCTGTGCCGCTGCAAATATGAAGTTGACGATGCGGACTCGCCATGAACGCCAGAGAGAAATGCACATTTCATATGGATTACATATTCAGAGAGTAGACTATTTCTTTTGGTTTTGAATATTTTCGTTTAAAAGTAGACATTTCAAGCTTTCTATAATAGATAGCCTATATTTCTCAAATCTGTGAGGCACAAGCTGAGTTTCGGCGCCCTCCAGTTCACGTGCAATGCAAGTGATCGTGCCGGCGCCTTATTACATTGTCTGCTATATATTTGCTTCTTATTTATTAAATACAGGCAATTGGTTGATAATACATTGATCAAAATTAAGATACAATTTATACAAAACGAAAATCTTTTAAAAAGAGACTTTCTACAAAACAAAACTCAATGAAGTGGTCAAAATTATGTTTTACCCACTCCATGTCTCCAGACATATTGCGCATCTCAAAATGTATCATATCTTTCTCATGCTGCATGCTCACTTTCATAATCAACATTGATTAAATAAAAAAAAAACATAATGACGTCACATATTTTCCAACCCAGCCCTCAGCCCTGTTGCAACAGTCGTTGTTTAGGGACCTTAAATGCGCACGTACAGTCTCGGAGTGTACGAATTGCTCGGACAGCTGCTTGATGACTAGGGTCTAACTCATGCCGTAGCAGCACTTTTTTCCCGCTAGTTCCATATAATATTTTCCTTGCGCACAAAGTGCAGAAACATGCTCCTGGTTGCTCGTGAGCTTTACCTATGCCCTACTCTCTTAAAAGGGCAGACGGCAGAACCCTTGAATTGGGCACTTTGGAGGAAGCGGGGCACTTGTGTGCCATTATGTTGATGAAGGGAGCAACAAAAGACAACGTAATTTCCTCATTATTTTCACCTGGGATGTTCCCATGACAACGCAGCGCGTGTCCATCAGCTGAATAGCTGTTCTTACCAGAAATATAGTATTATTGCTGTTAACATAACTGTTGCAAATAAATATACATTTTATACAGCAAAGTTTTTAAAATATGCTTTATATCTGTGTGTGGGTGTCTCAACTTTAAAACTTGCCGTCTCATATTTGGACCCTAGCTGCATTCTAACATTTCTTATGAAATTTATTTTAACATAACATGACAAAATGTGTACAATGTAACTGTATAGATTAATGTCTTTCCCTCATGTTCTTTTTCTCTCTCTTTTTTTATTTATTTATTTATTTTAGTCTTCAGCTCATTGTTCTTTTTAGTATTCTTATGACATTGAACATATTGTAAATCCATTTTGTATATTGTATACAAAGTTGTATGTCATAAACGTGTCATCTCTGTATGTTTTGCAAAAAAATTTATAATAATAATAAAAGTAGACAGCTGTAAGCACGTCCCAGCCGGGTCCGTCACTTATTGGGTTCCCCGGAAACATTTCCGTTGTGTTCTGTTCTATTTGCAGCGCGTTTTTGTATTTGTTTGTGTTGTGAACTTTTGCAGCGCGTTTCTGTATTTGGTTGTGTTGTGAACTTTTGCAGAGCGTTTCTGTATTTGGTTGTGTTGTGAGTATTTGGAGCACACATGTGTTGTGAAACTGATGAAGATGTTTTCTTAATTTGCAGGTGTTTTTCTATTTGCATGTGTTTTCTTCAGTTGCAGCGCATTGAGCTCTCTCAGCCACCGTACTTTTCGTCTCTACCCACCTCCTCTATCCAAGACCAGCACCATTTATTTTTTATGCCTTTATCGACAAGTTTGGTGTCTTCCCCTGGCTTCATAAAGTTGCACTCCATGACTTTGGCTACGTTTCGCGCTGCCAGTGTGGGAAACACATTTGTAGTGTATGGGAAACACAAAACAAATTTGCACGTGGAGTGACTGCTGAATCAATCTGATTGGCCAAAACCCAAGACCAGCCCCTACCCTATTACCGATTGGCTGAAGTAGGCTTACTGGTGTGGTTTAGTGAAAGCGCCTCTCAGATCTTGGGAACTGTCAGATCACGCGAACGCGAACCTGATTTTAATTTTTTTCTGCAGACACGTCTGTACGCCGGAAATCCGGCGTGGCGCCGGAGTGCTATCAGGCCTGCGTTTTCAGCACCATGGACAGCTGGTGGAACTTGGCTAGCAAATGCTTTAGGGCAGAACGATGCCCGTTGTCCGTTAAAGCTACATATAGCACAAGCCAAGATTTTTTGACCGCCAAAGTGACGGATAAGCAGTTCGTTGTCGGTAATGGACGAGTCTAATCTTGTATTGAAAAGGGAGATGAAGGAGGCAGATTTTGCTGAGAAGGATTTGTGGTATTTGTAAAAGAAGGTGCTCCCGTATCTCTGGTTAACCCCCTGGGGTCGGTGGTCGTGACAAGCTCGCTTTTTTTCTTATCAAGAAAAGAGAGACTCAAAATACACTGTGTAAGTGTTATACATCATTCAAAACTGTTAAATGTCTCCTTTTATTTGTGTACACTCAAAATAAAGAAAATAATAAAAAGAATAGAATAATAAAATAAATCTCTCAGTGTGAAGTTCATTCTGAAATGCGACAGAAAATGATCTGTAACTCAGCGAATGTTTGTCACAGAGACTTGAGACGTATGTCTTTACAAAGCTTGGCGTCTCTATTTGTAAATGATGTAAATTATATCAAAAACAAATATTCTCTGTTTAAGTAATCCGTATGAAAGCAACGACATGTACAGTTTCTCCAGCCCATGCTCATTAGTGCTAATGTGACAACACCCACGTGCATACAAGCAATTGACATGCAAATCGTTCATGTGAAGGAACGCAGACCTGTAAACGCCCATCACCTCAAAAACAAACAATCAGAGACTCCAGTAACGTACTCCTCTCCTTTTCATCGAGTTTGGAAGACTGTTTGTGCTGTGCTGTTTACCTTGGATTTACCTCAGAAGAATTAGAAAAACGTGATTTGAAGATGAGAAAGATTTTTAAGGTAAGACATTTCCACTCATAATAGTAAGCATGTTATTGTTGTATAAACTTTACATTGTAGCAACTAGTCAAACTGGTGCCAGACTAAAATGTACGTTATGAAATGAGATTGGAGTAAAAACATGAAGCCTAATGTCGTACATGTATATAAATGTATCTATATATAGTCAGAAACATGTTGAAATGTGAACTATAGGCAGGTAAACAACTTTTCAATGGTAAATTTATATACATGTACGCAGGGGTTAAAGTGGGCCGGAACGGTCCGGAACTGCGTTCCGGAACCTCAGATAAATTAATAAATAAATAGATTAAAATCAAATCAAATCATTCTCATTAAATTCAATAATAATCATCATTCATCAAATCAAAACTGAATATCACCCCCTGGCCCTGCATTCACAAACACGCTTCCCGACGTCATGATTCTCCTGTCTGATTTAAGTGCATCTATACCGGTTCACGCCTCACCTCCCTGCTGAACGCCAGCGATTACTAAAGCGTGAAATGCTCTCACGGTGGTTGAGTGCGGTAAAGTTAGTATTAGGTTCGATATTCGCCAGACATTTGTTTTCCTTTGTAATATATTTTATTATTTATTATATTTATACCTGAGAATGCTTTGATGCGTTTCCACAGCACATGATGCCTAAGGGAACGTCTGCCAATTCCACCAACTGCGTTAAACGTAGACTATCATTTGTATTATTTAAAATTACTTTTAACATGTAAAAACAGATGTTTTCAAATTCCAAAGCTTGTAGAAGGTTCCTATTGGCAACACTGACTTAGGCTACAGCTTTCCTGGTAGCCTTGAGTAAATTAACTTGTCTCAGAAAATGATTCATAAAACATATAAATATCAGCTGAGCCTTTGTTTACTTTCTTCGCTGACACAGACGAAAATGAAAAGACTATCAGTCAAAGTTCAGCTTTAGGAGGGGAAGAAATAGGGCAGGATAAGGAGACTGAGAGAAAAAGAAAGATGAAGATGAGGAGAGAGCAGGTATTGACAAATAATTCCTTATGAATTTTAGGAATTAAAAAATTCCTAAAATTTACCACGCCTTCAAAAGCCCTAAAGGTTACCACGATACTCAATATGTAGTCCCGTGGTGAGTCATTTTCCCCTGTTGCACCTACAAAAAATTTGAGGGTTCCCCCACCTGCCAAATCGCCTCGGTTACGACTGTAACCTCGGTTCCCTGAAGAGGGAACGAGCGTTGCGTCGAGAATGACGCTATGGGGAACGCTTTGCGTGATGACGTCTTGAAGCACATGTAAAATCAGTCCAATGGTGTGGCGGAACGTCAGAGGCGGGTGACGTCACGTACCAGGAAGCTATAAAAGCCGGCCCGAAACAGAAAACGAAAGCTTCGTAAAAGTCTGAAGTCGAGCTGACAGGCATGAAGGAGATATGGCAAGGCGACGCAACGCTCGTTCCCTCTTCAGGGAACCGAGGTTACAGTCGTAACCGAGGCGTTCCCTTTCAAGGGAACTCCCGTTGCGTCGAGAATGACGCTATGGGGAACGTCTATACCAACGCCTCCATAGCTACGAATGTCTGTCCTGTGTGTAATCTAGAGAGCAGCACTAGGAAGATAAAACATGAGACCCTGGAGCAGAGTCTAGATCCAGAGAGTAAAACCTGACGAAAGTGTGCGGTGAGGACCAGCCTGCCGCATCACAGACGTCCTGTAAAGAAACTCCTGAAATAAGGGCCTTAGAGGCCGCCATACTCCTCGTCGAGTGCGACCGGACAGCCAAAGGAGAAGGCTGCCCAGCCGCCTCATAGGCAAGTGAGATAGCCTCGACCACCCACTTACTCATCCTTTGCTTAGACACCGGGCCTCCTTTGTTAGGGGACCCAAAGCACACAAATAATTGATCACTTTTTCGCCACAGGGCAGCTCTGTGGACATATGCGTCTAACGCCCGCACAGGGCAAAGCAAATTATTAGCCTCCTGGTCCGCATTTTGAAAGGGAGGAGGACAGAAGGCCTGCAGAACAATAGGTCTGGCCACATTAGTGGGGACCTTGGGGATATAGCCCGGTCTCGGATGAAGAAATGCTTTGATCATACCCGGAGCAAACTCCAAGCATGACGGAGCAACCGACAACGCTTGGAGATCCCCTATTCTCTTGAGAGAGGAAATGGCAAGAAGGAAAAGAGCTTTCAGCGTTAAAAACTTCTCAGGAACCTCCTCAATAGGCTCAAAGGGGGCCAGGGACAAGCCTTGTAGCGCAATGGACAAGTCCCAAGGTGGCACCCTAGAGCGAACTGCAGGCCTCAGCCTCCAAGTGCCACGAAGGAAACGAGATACCAAAGGGTCTTTCCCCACAGACATTCCACCCAAAGGAATGTGGTAAGCACCTATGGCCGCCACATAAACCTTTAAAGTGGACGGGGTTAGACCTGCTGTGAACCGGTCCTGCAGGAACTCCAGCACTGTACCAATTGGGCAGTTAACTGGGTCCAACCGACGGTCACTACACCAAGAAGTGAAGACTCTCCACTTCAGGGCATAAAGTTTCCTCGTGGAGGGAGCTCTGGATTGTAGAATGGTCTCAACAACCTCAGTTGAGAGACCTGACTCTATGAGCTGGGCCCCCTCAGAGGCCAAGCCCACAGGTTCCACAGTTCTGGGCGGGGGTGAAATATTGAGCCCCCTGCCTGGGACAGAAGGTCTCTCCTGACGGGTAACTCCAGAGGATGCCCGTCGAGGAGGGAGACCAGATCGGGAAACCATACTCTGCCCGGCCAGCGCGGGGCTATAAGAAGCAGGCAAACCCGGTCCCTGCGAACTCTCTCCAGAACTCCCGGGAGCAGAGCAACTGGGGGAAAGGCGTACAGACGTAGCCTCGGCCACGTCTGAACCATAGCATCCAGTCCCAGAGGAGCTGGATGCGTGAGGGAGAACCAAAGTGGACAGTGAGACGTCTCTCGAGACGCAAACAGATCCACTTGTGCTTGGCCGAACTCCCTCCATATCAGCTCCACCACCTCGGGGTGGAGCCTCCATTCCCCGGGCCTCGGCCCCTGCCTCGACAGAGTGTCTGCTCCTATATTCTGGACCCCGGGGATGTAAGCTGCCCTGAGTGACAGTAACTTCCCCTGGGACCACAAGAGGATATGGCGTGCCAAGTTGGATAACGGGCGCGAGCGCAAACCCCCTTGGTGGTTGATATAGGCGACTACCGACGTGTTGTCCGTGTGTACTAACACATGGTGTCCCCTGAGATCTGTGATAAAGCTCCTCAGAGCCCGGAAGACAGCTAACATCTCTAGGCGATTGATATGCCAGGAACGATGATGGTCTTCCCACAGACCTTGAGATGAGCGACCCTCCAGGATCGCTCCCCAACCCGTGAGGGAAGCATCCGTCGTTAGCAGTTTGCGACGACAAGGAGCTCCCAACACTGGGCCCTGGGACAGGAACCAAGGTTTCTTCCACATAACCAGGGCACGTAAGCATCGCCGCGTGACCCTGATTGTGCGAAATGGGTTGCCCCTCGGGGAAAACCCCCTGGTCCTGAGCCACCACTGCAGGGGCCTCATGTGCAGCAGTCCAAAAGGTATCACGTTGGAAGCTGCTGCCATGAGACCCAACAGTCTCTGGAACTGTTTGACAGTGAGTAGCTGGCCTAGCTTTACACTTTTCACAGCTGCAAGGATGGACTCTATACGTGGCGGTGACAGGCGCGCCTGCATCGACACTGAGTCCCAAACCACGCCTAAAAAAGTGGTCCTCTGGAGTGGAGAAAGCACACTCTTCTTGGCGTTCAGCCGTAACCCCAGCTCTTTCATGTGGGCGAGAACAACATCTCGATGTTGAACCGCCAACTGATGCGACTGAGCTAAAATCAACCAATCGTCGATGTAGTTCATGATGCGAATACCCTGGAGGCGCAGCGGCGCCAGAGCTGCATCCATGCATTTGGTGAAAGTGCGGGGTGATAAAGCTAGGCCGAATGGAAGAACACGATATTGGTATGCTTTGCCCCCGAAAGCAAACCTCAGGAACTTCCAATGACACGGACGGATGGAAATATGGAAATATGCGTCCTTGAGATCTATCGTGACAAACCAGTCCTCGGACCTGATCTGTGGCACGATCTGTCTCAATGTTAACATTTTGAACTTGAGCTGCATGACTGAATCGTTCAGAACTCGAAGATCTAAAATGGGACGCAATCCCCCGTCCCTTTTCGGAACAATGAAGTACCGGCTGTAAAACCCGGTTTCCCTGTCGGAGGGAGGTACATATTCTATGGCCCCTTTCTCTAACAGAGTGTTCACTTCCTGTTCCATGACCAGAACCTGCTCGGGGCCCACCACTGTGGGCAGGACCCCCATAAACCGAGGTGGGCGTTTTTTGAATTGTATTTGATACCCTTTTTCCACGGTCTGCAGGACCCAACGAGAAACATTTGACAGTAGCTTCCACGCTGTCAAAGATTCTACTAGAGGTACCAGCCTCTCGAGACTGGTTTCTGGATTTTGTTGTTGTTGAGTAGTCAATTCGTCGCCCTGTAACGGCGCACCGGCAGGGAACGACCGAACAGACTGCTCTAACACCCTCCTCGGAGGGGGCGGGCATCCCGAGGCCACTACGTTTCCGGGTGGTCCTTGAGATATGTGCTCGCCGGAGACCGCTGCGCCCTGTAACACCTGAGGCGGCAGGGTTGGCAGAACGGTCCCCTGAGGGTACCGAAGAGAGACGGGCACCGTGAAAAGAGGTGTTAACCGCTCTGCTTCGGGGGGGACTACCCTCATTTGTCCTGAGCCCTCGGACATCAGGACTTTTTCCCAGCAGCCTTCTTGGCGGTAATAACGGTCCGCAGATCCGTTCTACCCCTCGAGGGCTGCTGGGTTTGAGAGCGCCCTCCGTGTCCCCGAGATTTTTGTGGGGGAGCACGAGAGGACACACTCTGTTTTTGAGTGGCACGATGGCTAGCGCTCTTTTTAGAGGAGTGAGGCTGCTCCCGCTCAGCAGCCTCATAGAATGAACGGCGGGGGAGAAGTCTTTGGAGTGCAACTGCCTGTTTAGAGGCCTCTTGTGATTTAGCTATCGCACTGTTCACAACATCACCAAATAGACCATCAGTGGAAACCGGAGCATCTAAGAGAACATGTTTTTCTTTTTCTTTTATGTCGCTCAGATTGAGCCACAGATGCCTCTCAGTGGCCACCAGGGCTGCCATAGACCGCCCGATTGATTTAGCGGTCTCCTTGGTGGCCCTGAGAGACAGATCCGTGGCTCTGCGTAGTTCAGCCACTGTGTCTGGACCAATACCCCCGCCCTCCTCTAAATCCCCCAATAATTCAGCCTGATAGGCCTGCATGATAGACATCGTATGCAGACACGCTGCAGCTTGACCAGCGGCTGCATATGATTTATGAACCAGCGATGAAGTAAATTTTACTGGTTTAGAGGGAAGAGAGGGAGCCTTCAAGGAAGATGCCGTCGCTGGAGAGAGATAGCTCGCGAGCGTCTCTTCCACCTTCGGCATCTCCCCATAACCATGCTCTTTATAATTGTGAATGGAAGAGTAGTGAGAGGTTTGTGTTGTGTAAACTCTGTAAGACATAGGTTTCCCCCACGATCTCGACACCTCGGTGTGGAGATCGGGGAAAAACGGAAGGCTTTTTCTCTGAGGCTGTGCACGAGATGGCAGGAAGCGTTCGTCGAGCTTACTTTTCGAGCGAACGTCCTGCCTATCCTCTGGCCACTCAATAGATAATCTGTGAACTGCTCTCGTGACAACATCGAGCAATTCCTCAAAAGCATGAGACTGAGGTGGCGAATCCTCAGACTCAGCTTCAACACTAACAACGTCCAACTCCTCAGAGCTGGACAATTGCAGTATTGGTGCCTCCATCGGGGGGGAAGAAACCGCAGCGCGTGCTTCCACACCCTGATGAGAGGCACTGGATCTATCAGAAGGTTGCTGAGATAAGGCAGAGCCCGTCTCAACATCCACTGATAGATCCATTTGCGAACCCCAGGTCTGAGATCGACGCTGTGCCTCGGCAGCAGCGGGACCAGAGCCCTGGGGAACGTGATCGGGATTGAACCGTGCCAACCGGGATCGGAGCGTACGCAATGGAAGCGCACAGCAATGCACACAGTCACCACCCTCGAGTGCTGACTGGGCATGCTCCTCTCCCAAACAAACAACACAAAGAGTGTGTGTGTCACCTCCCGTTAAATAACGCGGGCAGGGATGGACACACACTCTAAACTGCTGCTTGCTCGCCATACTGAATATATATATATATATAGACAGACAACACCAAATAACAAGGACAGATTCAACACAGAGCGCGACTGAAGACTCAGAAAGCTTTCGTTTTCTGTTTCGGGCCGGCTTTTATAGCTTCCTGGTACGTGACGTCACCCGCCTCTGACGTTCCGCCACACCATTGGACTGATTTTACATGTGCTTCAAGACGTCATCACGCAAAGCGTTCCCCATAGCGTCATTCTCGACGCAACGGGAGTTCCCTTGAAAGGGAACCCACTTTAACCACTGCATGTACGACACAAGGATGTTTTAATGTTCGATAATAAAACACAGCATGATAAAAGTAGGCTAGTATGAGTGTTTACTCTAATATGGTGAATATTATAATGTTTAAACCAGTGTTTACTGTTAAATACTGTGTTTGTGGATATCTGCTCAAATGTAGATGTGTAATATGGTAACAATAATGTTTCATAGTTTGGAGTGGCTCGATCGCTTCAGTAAATGTTCTCTGCATGCGCTGTGAGTTTGAGTCACTCGTGCTGTGCGTTTGAAAAGCAAAACGCGCCAAACATTAGGCTTCATGTTTTTACTCCAATCTCATTTCATATTGTCATAACGAATGGAAACATTTGAAGTAACACATGATAATCCAATTATTTTTCTTTAGTGTAGTGTTACTGAAGTGTTCCTTTTTAACGATTTATAGGCCGCCTGCTATAGGCTATTGTTATTATTATTTTATGCAGCACTACACGTAGCCTATATGCCTACAAGGTACAACAAACCTGGTGTTCATATATATATATATGTATTTTGTAAATTTTAAATCAATGATATATGCACTTCAAAAGAGTCTGCACACTCCACAAAAGACGAAGAAACGTCAAAAAGCGAGATAATTTCAAGTGCTTTTACTGAGAAAAAAAGAAAAAAGGGCAAACGTTTTGGTCACATGCGTTTCTCAATTCCAAACGTTTGCCCTTTTTTCTTTTTTTCTCAGTAAAAGCACTTGAAATTATCTCGCTTTTTGACGTTTCTTCGTCTTTTGTGAAGTGTGCAGACTCTTTTGAAGTGCATATATCATTGGATTATTTTGTCTACGCACCTCATGTGGACTAGTTTGAAGGCGCGGTGAGTTCCTGGCTACTCTTCAGTAAATTTAAAATCACAATTTTAACCAGAAAAATCTAAAATGTATTCCCAAAATCGTGCAGCACTATAGTTTCTCTTGATATCAGCATGTTCACAGTTGTTTCATTTTATTTATTTATTTATTTTTTACAGGAACCAGATGCCACTGATGAGTCCTGCGGACTTCAACATTCACATGAGTCTCTGTACATGAAGATGGTAAAATGAAAAATCAAACACCTTGGAAATGACAGGTATGTACTATGTTTCAGGAATGGCACAAAGGTGTATGACTGTTCAAGGCTCTGTCTTTAGATCAGTGTGTTCAATAATGTGCTTTTTTTTGTCTTTTGTTGTGTATCTTTGGATTATGTTTTGTTGCAAATAAATCCAAACAATCAAAAAAACATTCTTTTTTTAATCTCTCCTCATTCTTTGTGCAAGGCTCCTCATAATGATAGGGCGTGATAGCACCTGATAGGGCCATTATGGGAGAGTCTTTGTCTTTCACAGGTGTGAAATACATCAATATTCATGATGATTCACGCCTCCTCGCATAAAGCTTCCTTAGCACAAAACATGTCTTAGAAATTTTAAATCAATATATTGTTTTATCTGAATGAGTAGGCAGGATGGTTTTCACATAGTTTTGAAGCAAATATTCTAGGCTACGTGATACAATTTTCAAGTGTCTTGTGAAGAAATAATCCGTATGGGTTTCATGACTTTATTTCAGTGACAATTTATTTTTTCACAAACCATGCATAATGCATGCATGCATGTCATTATCTCAAAACTACAAACTTTTACATACATGCTGCTGACATATTATTGTAGCAGAGTTTGTGCTAAATACAGTGTAATCAGACTTTAGACATGAAAATGTCACAAGTAACAGAAATAAGCACAAATGTCAGAGCATGTCACAACACCTCCAGGGCCCAGAAAACACCTCAGACCCCAGAAGGTTAAAGTTGCCATTAAAGTTATCATTGCTAATTAAATATATAACTCCCTTCGGTCCTGAAAAACTTGACACAGAATGTATCTGTAAATGGTAAAAGTAATTACAAACTCAGGGAAAAGAGAGGGTACGTTGCAATCTGGGATCAGTTGTTTTGAGGAAAACTGCCACATCGCCAAAGTCAACCATTTGCCTGTTGGCTGCATGCGAAGGAAGTAGTACAGTAGCCAAGTTTATGTCCTTACCATGAATGATATTAGTTCTTAGATGGGGAGACACCGTAACAGACAAAGGTGAGACAAAACACCTACCGAAAACTTGGGCTGGGACTGCAGTGGAGAGATTGAAATTTGAAGTTGCAGGTGGAGTGGAAACAACTTGGAATGGCGTCTGAACCGTGGAATGAGAAGCTGGCAGAGAAGATGATGTCGAAGGCATGCCCGGAGGATCCTTTAATCCGAGAGGAGGAGGAAAAATCAGTGGAACCACTGAAGAGCCTGCACGAGGATCGGTTGTGAGGTTAGGAATAGCGAAGGAATTTTCGAACTTCGCCATCTTTGACTCTAAACCCTTTAAGTCAAGTCAAGTCAAGTCATCTTCATTTATATAGCGCTTCTAACAATGTAGATTGTTCCAAAGCGACTTTACAGAGATACAAGGATAGTTTAAAGTAACAGAGATTGTTTTGGCTTTATAGCAGTTCTTGAATAAAGTTATTTTCCAGCTAAAGTTAATTTGATTGATTCACTTCGGTCGCAACAATCATTAGTTATTCATTTAGGGGCCGCTAACACAACACCGTTTTAACAGGAAGCTCTACACAGACTTTAAACGCAAAACCTGTGAGAACGCTGATTTAGATAACATACACCTAATATATGTTCTAACAGAAAACCCTTAATGCGATCCGGCCACTCATTTGCACAAAACATTGCCTGGTGGTTCGAGAACGCAAACCATGAAATAGGTTCCAAGGTATAAGCCTTGAAAAATTTATAATACAGAATTTTTTATCGCTTCCGCGTAGCCACGTGAACTGGAATTATCCTGACAACGTTTTATCTGTACAGAAGTAAAGGGAAGGGAAGGGAAGGAAGGCTTTCACAGGGGAGAGACTGGTTAAGACTTCAAGACTGCGTTGTCGTCGTGTCCAGGCGTAGGTCCTTCATCAGATCCGGATACGGCCTGGATCCGGCGGACTGCGGTAAACCTCGGGATAAACAGAGAGACTAATATTAGCGTAGACGCCATCCTTCTTATGTTGTAACAAGTACATCAGGATTTATGGGAAGTGTTCCCGGTTCCAGCTGACCTAATCTATGCAGCCTAACATTGAATTATAGAAGTCTATAATGTGTTATGTGTATGCTAGGTCAAATAAATGTGTTTTCACCTGATTTAAATACCACAGAATATGTCTCCCTACTACTGTAACCTCCGTTCCCTGATGGAGGGAACAAGACGTAGTGTCGAATACTGACACTAGGGGTCGCACTTGGGAGCCCCAAACACCTCTGATACTTCAGAAAAGGACAATGAGAAATGGCAGGTGGACATATATGGTTATAAAAGGATCATTCACTCATTCAGGTTTGTGCTGAGGAGCCAAGTATGTTTCCTATACATCCAGTGTAGGTAGTTCAACATTGTGGCAGGAGGAACACCATGTCTCATTCCCTCCATCAGGGAATGGAGGTTGCAATAATAACTGAGACGTTCCCTATCTGTCAGTTACTTTGGCGTAGTGTGAAATGCTGACACTCGGGGTCCCTGTGAAAAACATCTCGGATTACGATTGTAACCCTTGTTCCCTGAGAAGGGAATGAGATGCTGCATCATAGTATTTACACTTTGGGAACACCTCTGTGTGATTGCGTCTGAAGCACGTGTGTAATCATTCCAAAGACGAAACAGAACGTCACAGGCGGGTGACGTCATGACCAAGAAAGCGTAAAAGCACATCCAGAATGACCGGCATTAGCCTAAAAAGAGCCGAAGCAAGACAATCACAGGGATTCAGGAGGTATGACTATGCCCTTCTCAGGGAACAAGGGTTACAGTTGTGACCCAAGACATTTCCTTCCGAGGGAACTCACGCTGCGTCAAAGTATTGACGCTTTGGGAATGATAATACCCAAACCCCCATGCTTACAAGTGCCTGTCTGTGTGAATACTGGAAACACCTAAGACAAGAGCACATGTGAACCTGGAACAGAGCCCAAGTCCAAACTGCAAAATCTTGTGAATGTGAGCGGAGAAGACCAGCCCGCCACATCACACACATCTTAAAGGGACAGCTACCTTAGAGGCCGTCATATATTAGTTGAGTGAGCTCTGACAGCAAAATAATAATAATAAATTGTTACATTTATAAAGCGCTTTTCTGGGTACTCAAAGCGCTTTACATGGAAGGGGGAATCTCCTCAACCACCACCAATGTGCAGCATCCACCTGGATTATGCGACGGCAGCCATATTGTGCCAGAACTCCCACCACACACTAGCTTACTGGTGGAGATGAGACAGTGATGAAGCCAATCAGTATATGGGGATGATTAGGAGGCCATGATGGACTTGAGGCCAAGGGCAAATTTGGCCAGGATGCTGGGGTTACACCCCTACTGTAACGCTGGTTCTCAATGACGATGGAGGCAACAGGCATATAAAAATAACAAGAAGATTTATTTCAACAACGATAGTAATCCAGGTTGCGAAACAGTAAGTGTGACACAAACAGTATGCACAAACCACAAACAATAACCGACACTAAACATGACATGGGGGAACTTAAATACACAGAAGAACAATGAAGACAACAGCTGAAGACGATGAGTGAAGACGATGATGATTGCTGGCAGGGTATTGATGGATTGAGTGCAGGTGTGAGCCGGAGAGGATGATGGGAAATGTAGTGCTGACGGAATTAATAGAAGACAGTGACGATGACAGTGATGGTGACGATGACAGTGAATCGTGACAGTACTTCCCCCTCCCTGCAGGCGCAACCTCACCATGGTCTCGATGGTGGAGACTTCCCTTCGGGCGGCCACAGCGGAGATGTCCCTTCGGGTGGCCACAGCGGAGACGAGCCTTCGGGCGGCCACGGCGGAGACGTCCCTTCGGGCGGCCATGGCAGAGACGTATGGCAGTCTCTGGCTCAGCGGGCATGACGTGTACTGTCTCTGGCTCGGCGGGCATGACGAAAACAGTCTCTGGCTCGGCGGACATGACGAGAACAGTCTCTGGCTCGGCGGGCATGACAAGAACAGTCTCTGGCTCGGCGGGCATGACGAGAACAGTCTCTGGCTCGGTGGGCATGACGAGAACAGTATCTGGCTTGGCAGGACTGACGTGGAGCGCAGGCTCGGCAGGACTGACGTGGATCTTGATTTGGGTTCTTTCGTCTGCTCGTCTACATGGTTACTCGTCTGTCTGGTTACTACGTCATGGCTACTCCATGATCGTTTTTGAATCTACTCTAGCAAAAGCTTTGTTCGGGTCCTAAGATTTTAAACTCAAATGTTTGTCCAGCCTCCTGGATGAGTTCTGACCAATTGGACACTGTCTTTATTTGAGAGGTGGCATTTTCTTCACTTCTCATCGTAAATCATGCGTTAACTGTGATCTCTTTACTCTCCAGCTCTAGCAGAGAGTACAGAGGCCACAGTTTAGACATCATTCCTATTATAAGAATACAAAACATTTTACACAGATGTCAATCAAGCCATCTTCTGAATTATGATCGTACATATGATCGTACTGATAGGAAACAAGACACACTTTCATTCAAACATCTAATAGTTATAACAATTACATGACTTATATGTGATCTAAGCATAATAGACACATATATAGGTTGTAGACACAGTACAGAATTATAGTTGAACGATGTTTGATTATAAGTCCGTCAAGAATTGTTTTGGGATGATTTTATGTAATTTTATATGTAAAGTCTCAGTCTCTGTGGTTTTAAGAGATTTCAACCCTGGGGTCATTTAGAGGTCCTTAAGAAGAAGGAGGTCTGTTTTGTATATCTGTCGTTGGATCAAGCAATAGGGCTGTGACGGTGGCAGTTTTTTACCACCGTGGTGGTAATGGACCAACTACCGGCGATGGTGCGGTGGTTGGGGGAAACGTTTATAATCCCCTTCGGAAATGGGTGAGACGCGAGTGACGATATGGGAAAAGAAACAAGAGATTCCATGCAGGGATGAGTCACGATTTTTGAATATTTGATTAGTTGATTTAATTATAGAATATCTAATAGGTTGTGTGATTATTCCCTAAAATAAAATCTCCATGTTCTGGTGCTGACGCGTTCATGTAACGAGATGGTGATGCTGCCAGTAACGCACATAACAGCTGTCACAAAGAACCGGCAAAAGTAATGATTATGAATGTGTCAAATATAGCAAGGAGACATTTGAATTGTTTATTATTAAAGTGTTTTCTGTGTCAGTGTCGGGCTGCAAAGATGAAGCTGACGATGCTGACTCGTCATCTTTGCAGTGAACGCGCCTATAGAGAGAAATGCACACTTCATACGGAATACATAAGCATATGCTAGTCGGTTTATTTTCATTTTGAATTGTTTTGTTTAAAAGTAGACAATTCAAGCTTTCTATATGGAATAACTAATGGAATATTGTTAAATTCGTTGATAATCGGGTGACCAGATCGCAAACCAGAATTCAAAGCCGACAAAGTTTAAATTGATGGGCTCACGCACAACTCTCTCATTCGTCATGAATTCAAACTTTTCCATGGCTGCGATGTAACATTTAATTGCTAACCTATTATTTATTTTGTAAGCAAAGCTTTGTGCTTCACTTGTGTCATAATATTAATGTAAAACACCATTCACATACATTTTTTTTTGTCCAGGTACTTACCAGTGGCTGCTGGCCATCAAATGGTGAGGGCTGACCAGAGACCTCATAGGCAAGAGAGATAGCCTCAACTATCCACTTGCTTAATGTCTGCTTGGATGCTGAAAGTCCTTTCTTAGGTTATCCAAAGTAAACAAACAGCTGATCAGTTTTCTGCCACAGGGCTGCTCTGACAAAAGCATCCAGTGCATTCACTGGACACACAAAGTTCAGCTTCTCCTTGTCTTGATCTCTGAAAGGAGGAGGCAAAAGGCCTGCAAGATTATAGGCCACGACATTGGTAGGCACCTTAGGTATCTAGCCCGGTCTAGGGTACAATAATGCCTTGACCATTCCTGGTGCAAACTCAAGGCACATAGGGGACACCGACAGGACCTGGAGGTCTCCCAATCTCTATAGAGACGTGATGGCTAGAAGTAACACTGTTTTCATGGTCAGAAACTTTTCTGGAACGGTCTCAATAGGCTCGAAGGGACCCGTAGACAGATCTTCTAGCACAATAGCCAGGTCCCAGCGGTACCCTAGAGCGGCTCTCAAGGAACCAAGGAAGAAACATGTCACCAACGGGTTTCTCCACAGGGATACACCACCCAAAGGGACATGGTTGGCAGCTATGGCCGCCACTTACACCCTCAGTGTGGTAGGGGATAACCCTGCAGAAAAACAATCCTGCAGGGACTTTAGCATTGTCAAATTCCGCACCATGAAGTAAATACCCTCCTCTTCAATGCATACAGTTTTCTCGTGGAGGGAGCTCTGGATGAAGTATGGTGGTATCTCGGGTGGGTCATGAGAATAAATGGGTCGCCAGGATGATTTAAGGAAAATGAACTTAGGCCTACATAAAAATAAAAATAAAATGTTTTTATAAAATTATAGTCTAGTTATAGGCCTATATAAAAGAAACACACTAAATATAGGCTATTTAAATAATTAACAGATTAATAAAACGAAATAAAAAACTGTGCAACAGTATGCTGCTGAGTTTGGTTCATTTCTGTGAGGCGCGGCGCTCCACAAACAAGTTGTTTCTCATTAAAAAAATAAAAATAAAAATCAGATCAAAGAGAAGAGAGATTTCGTGACATAAACAAGAACGAGTAAACAGCGGAATCAATCAAATAAATTTTTTTTCAGTGATGACTAAAAACGATCTGTAGTGTTGTCATATGCTCAGTCCAAGTGGCAGAATAAATCACCACATCATCCAAGTATAGATTACACTTATCAACATCTCTTAAAGCAACACTAAGTCACATTTTTTACCTTAAAATAATGTTTCCAAAATGGTTTCAGTGTTTCATCAAGTCGTAATAGGGTGAAAGGCACTTCTGGATTCGAATGAGACATAAGAAAACTACAAATTTTACTTGCTTTACGTCAAGCGTTACAATAGTCATTATTTAGTTTTTCTTCGCTTCTGATGTCGCAATACATCATGCTTTCATGAAATCATGCAACATACTCTACCTTGTCTGTGGACATCGTTCATTCAAAGCCGGTGCTCGATAAACAGTGAGCGTGCGTGCGACGGTAGGCTGCGGGTGGCGAAATTATTTACGACAGCGGTAATGGACAATTCCGCTTCCAACCTGTAGGGCGACCGAAGAGGAAAAGTTCCTTAATGTTGCTTTAAAACCAACTCCATTAAACGCTGAAAAGTCGTGGGTGCATTTCGCAGGCCGAAAGCCATTATCGTATACTGAGCAAAGCGATCTGGCGTGACAAATGCAGCAAAATCCGACGCGGAGTCAACGGGACTTGCCAATATCCTTTTAAAAGATCTAACTTTGTGATGTTACTGTGCAGTTCCAATATTGTCGATACAATCTTCGACTCGCGGCAATGGAAATGAATCTGGCACCGTCACCGCATTCACCTTTCGAAAGTCGGTACAAAATCTGACCGATCCATCTTGTTTTGGAACCAAGACACACAGAGAACTCCACAGGCTTTTACTCAGCTTTGCAAAATTATTCTGCAACAAATACTCTACTTCTATTTTCATTACCCGTCTTTTATCCACAGAACATCGATACGCGTGTTGTTTGATTGGTAGAGCAGAGCCCACATAGATATCATGCCGGACAGGAAGAAACATCATTAAACAGAACAGGATAATTTTTGTTATAAATAAAGTTATAGGATAAAGGATAAAGTTATTTAAAAGCCCTCCAGTCAGGATCTCACTGTGCACTTCCAATCCATCCTTACTAGAATGTGCATTAAACACGGACAATACAGGGTCCACTTTTTCATTCCCTGTGGTTAAGTCAGAGATATTAGCTGTCGTGGCAGTCTCATTTGATTCCTAATACACTTTCAACATGTTCACATGTCATAAATGTGTTTTCCTACGTTGATCTGGAGAATGAAGTACATAATCAGTCTCGCTTACTTTTCTCGTAATGACATAGGGCCCTGAAAAATGTGCAGCAAGAGCAGCACCGGGCAAGGGCAGCAGTACCACAACCTTTTCCCCCAGCATAAAATTCCGCACAATTGCGCACTTATCATATTGCCGCTTAATTTTCTCTTGGGAACATGTTTTACAGTGGCACAAGTGTCATTTAACCAATCACGACATTGCGTAACGAAATCAAGAACATTTGTTTGTTTTCTTTATTTTATTAAAGCGCAATGTTGTATTTTATTGCGAGTGTACAAACAAAGTAAACACTGCAGTTTCGAGTAATGTCCTGTATGAACAAAATGAAGGTGTATGTTTTTATGTTTCCACTGTCCGATTGGGCCGGCGCCTCACATGCACACAACATATTCCAGCATTGCAATCTTGACATCGCAGCCTGTTCATTATCAAAATAGTCAAGCTAACATATAAAAAATTACACTTCTCTGTTTAAATAGTCAGTAGTACAATTCGTACCATTCAGTGTAAGCACCGCTCCACTGTGATGTTTCCAAGCACATTTTTGCCCATGTGAAGAGGATTATTTTTTTCCCGTCGATATTGGAATGTGAGTGAAGTACAAAGCCTATAATAAATAACAGTTTAGCATCCAAATACATTGCAAATATGGAAACATTTTGATTCGAATGAGAGAGTTACATGAGCCCAACGCCGGTTCGTTTTGTCTTGTTTATAGTTATTTTTTCATTCTTGTTCTGTTCTTAATATCATTAAATTTAAAGGATTTGTTGTGGAATGTATTTTTTAAGCATGCAGCAAATGATAGAAGCCTATTTATTGGTTAGAATTCTTACGATCGGTTAATGGTTATTTTTAGATTAAATTAGTGCAGAATCAACTTTGCGTTGTGATCGCATCAAGGATCAGCCAGTGCACGTGCATCATCAAAAGCGGTTGTTAAGAAAAGTGGTGAGCTGAATTTATGTGTCATCTGTGCACAACAGTGTTTTAAATGAGAATAAAGTGAAATGCGCCTTTAGCCCCATTGTATATATGTCACAAGATGCACACACAAAAA
This sequence comes from Abramis brama, assembly GCF_963993115.1. Classification (NCBI taxonomy): domain Eukaryota; kingdom Metazoa; phylum Chordata; class Actinopteri; order Cypriniformes; family Leuciscidae; genus Abramis; species Abramis brama. The sequence continues at coordinate 23,149,025 of NC_139985.1, forward strand.
GGTAAGGTCCAAGTGCAGTTTAATGGGGTAATCCGTAATCACAATCCTGCCAGGCAAAAGTTCAAAATCCATACAAAGACAGTCCAAAACAAGAAACGAACACAGAAGTGCAAACTGACATTAAACAAGGACTCCATGACAATGACTGAACAGACAGGGTATAAATAGACAGATACAAACAATGTGAGTGGAAACAGCAATGAACAGAGTGCAATGAACAGTGATGAGTACAGACAAAGGATGATGGGAAATGTAGTTCCTGATGTGGTGGTGACAGTAAGGGGAAGGGACCTCTAGTGGACACCCAGGGAACACCAACCAGACACTGTGACATTACCAGGGCGGAACCTGCCATTCGGGAGACCAGTGCAGAGCAGGCTGTGCAGATGGCCAGGGCGGAACCTGCCATTCAGGAGACCAGTGCGGAGCAGGCTGTGCAGATGGCCAGGGCGGAACCTGCCCTTCAGGAGGCCAGGGCGAAGCCGGAAGCTTGAGCGGAGCCGGCTGGGCGAGCTGCTCGGGACGACAGCGGGCTGCTCGGGGACGGGCTCCGGAACGACAGCGGGCTGCTCGGGGACGGCCTCCGGGACGACAGCGGGCTGCTCGAGGACGGCCTCCGGGACGACAGAGGGCTGCTCAGGGATGGCCTCCGGGACGACAGCGGGCTGATCAGGGACGGCCTCCGGGATGACAGCGGGCTGATCGGGGATGGCCTCCGGGCCTTGAGGGACGGTGGACGCCTGCTTCCTCCTCCTCCTCCGTTTATGATGGTGAGGTGGTGGCATCGAGCTTACCACCTCTGGGGGCGCTACCGTCTCTTGTAAGGGCATGGCGGCCATCTTGTCAGGAGACACCGGCATAGATTCAGCCATCTTGTCTGGCGACCCAGACGTAGAGTGAGAGACGGACGTCGCTGGTGTAGCCCATTGGCTATGATGATGTAGATATGTAGTAAACCCCCAAAAGTCCAGGATTTCAAGCCCCTTCATTTCCCACTGAGGCAAAGGGTCATCAAGGCAGTTATTAAAAAGATCCTTTAGTGTTGCATCATTATAACCCAAGCCTGTCGAGAGAGTAAAAAATGCCTGAGACAGACAACCCACCGTCTGGCCCTGCTGACGTAGGGCCACTAAATTACGGACTCGTCCCCTTCTCTCCTTCTCAGTGGTTGGGGGGAGGATACGAAACCCCGTACTGCTGGATCTATTAATTTTGATGGAGTCCTTCTGTCACGAGATGCACACACAAAAAGGTAAGGTCCAAGTGCAGTTTAATGGGGTTATCCGTAATCACAATCCTGCCAGGCAAAAGGTCAATCCATACAAAGACAGTCCAAAACAAGAAACAAACACAGAAGTGCAAACTGACATTAAACAAGGACTCCATGACAATGACTGAACAGACAGGGTATAAATAGACAGATACAAACAATGTGAGTGGAAACAGATGAGTGCAATGAACAGTGATGAGTACAGACAAAGGATGATGGGAAATGTAGTTCCTGATGTGGTGGTGACAGTAAGGGGTAGGGACCTCTAGTTGACACCCAGGGAACACCAACCAGACCCTGTGATAATATAAGTATTATTATGCTTGGCTTGACTTGATTGCATGTAAATGGATGTATGCCTATATGGGTCGCTCTGGAAAAAAGTTTGAAAACCACTGCTTTAGAGGATGCCACTCTGGTCGACTGGGCTCTTATCAGGAGAGGCGAAGGCAGTTATTTGACTACATAGGCCTCCAAGGCAAAATGTCATTGCCTGTAAACTTACTTTTGACTCGCCATTTCCGTCTCAACTTTATGCTTATGACAGACAACACCAAATAAGACACACAAGGCAACACAGAACGCTTGCTGAAGAGCAGAAGCTAACACTGTAATGTGCCGGCGCCCCTTTATAGCTTCCGCTACGCCGTCACGTGATGTCATGATGCAACACCAATCGAGATTGGAATAGTTCCATACGTACTATCTGAGTGCCGTACCCAAAGTGCCGTCTTTAACACAGTGTGGGTTCCCTCGAAAGGGAACAAATGTTTCTTCCACATTATGAAGGAACAAAGGCAACTGTACGTAATCTTGATCATCTGTAGTGGGCTGCCCCTTGCAGAAAACCACTTCATTTACAGCAGGTCAAAAGGTATCACGTTGGATGCAGCTGCTATCAGACTCAACAGTCTCCGAAACTGTTTGACAGTAAGTGACTGGCCTAGCTTTATCCCGTTCACAGCTGTGAGGATAGCAGCAACGCGAGCAGGCGATAGATGGGCCTGCATTGTCTCTGAGTCTCACACCATACCCAGGGGGCATGAGAAGCAACACTCTCCTTTTGTTGTGCCCTGTATGAGGAGCTGGGACTGCTGAAGACCTGAGTGCAAGGGAGGGACTGTAGTCACAGTGTTGCTGAAGAGGTCAGGAGGAGAGAGTGAAGCGCCCAAAAGATAAGCTTTGTCTTTTTCTTTGATGTCAGAGAGATTTAGCAAGAGCTGCCTCTCTGTGACCAGTGGCTCTGGCCGTCTCCTTGGTGGCCTGGAGAGACAAATCCATGGCCCGAATCAACACTTTAACTGTGTTGGGCCCTACCCTCTCACCTTTGTCGAGGTCTCTTAGCAGATCCGCCTGGTATGCTTGCAAGATGGACATCGTATGCAGACATGCACCGACCTGACCTGTGCTGTATATGCTTCAGGGCCTTCAGGGACGATGCCTTCCTAGGGGACAGATAGCTTGCAAGCGTCTGTTGCCCCTTGGGCATCACCACACACCGTACTCTTTCAACCCCCTATTATCTGAGTTAATGTGGACTTGAGGGCGTAAGAGCCGGGATGAGAATGGTTTGTTCCATGACCTCGAAACATCTTTATTGTATTACATCGGTATTGACAAGAAACTCACATCCAGTTTGCTTTTAGGATGAGTGCCCTGCTTCTTGACCACTTGATGTTTCATTTAGACACAGCAATAGTTATTACCTCCAATAGCTGCTCATATGCAGGGGATAGAAGTAGTGAGTTTTCAAAATCTTCTGCTTCGATGCTCAGCACATCCACCTCCTCAGAGCTAGACAGCTGAAGCACCGGGCTCTCTCCCCCAGCAGAAGAAGGCACAGAGCGGGCTTCCGATCCCAGCACCAGAAAAAAAAAAAAAAAAAAAAAAAAACCTGCTGATAAAATAATGTATTTTTCCTGGTGCTGGAATTTGATTGTTGAGATGACTGCAGAGATGGATTTAGCATTTGTGAGATGGACATACTCAAGTTTTAAGTTTAATTAATTTATAGAGCACATATAAAACAGCCACAATACTGACCAAAGTGCTGTACAACACAACTAAATACAGATCCTAAATATACACACTTTAATACACACAAATATAATATAATATACACATTTAAGAAAAATTTGTGTAAAAAATAAAAAAATAAAAATCAATAAGCCTGAGAAAACAAATACGTTTTGAAAAGAGACTTAAAAATTGTCAGGGAAGATGCCACTCTAATCTCTAAGGGCCGGCTGTTCCATAACCGTGGACCAACCACAGAAAACGCTCGATCCCCTCTACGTTTGAGTCGTGAGTGTTGGATTAGAAAGAGGTTTTGGTCACTTGATCTTAAGCTTCTGGAAGGTGTATAGGAATGCAGCAATTCTGATAAGTAGATAGGAGCATGGTTATGCATACATTTATATACAAATAAAAGAATCTTAAAATCAATTCTATACTGAATAGGCAGCCAGTGAAGATCTCTTAGAATTGGAGTGATGTGATCATATTTACAACTTTTGCGAATAAATCTTGCAGCATTTTGGACCAGTTGAAGGCGAGCAATTTGTGACTTGGAAATACCGCAATACAATGAGTTGCAGTAGTCTAAACGCAAAGTAATAAAAGCATGAACAGCCATCTCTAGTGTTTTGTCAGTTAGGAAGTGTTTAATTTTAGACAAAAGACGAAGTTGATAGAAACTAGTAATCCAATTACCAAAGATATTTGTTTGTCAAGTTTTAAAGGCCCATCTAAAAATACACCCAAATTCCACACATGCTTAGATCTGAATGCAGATAAGCTCCTCAAATCGATGCTGGTGGACTTAAAATTATCAGTGGGGCCGAAAACTATCACCTCAGTTTTGTCTTCATTTAAAGACAAAAAGTTTTGAGCAAGCCAAGATTTAACCTCATCTAAGCATAATAAAAGAGATTGTGAGAAAATAGTTTTTTGAAAAGGCTTTTTGAGCAAGGGAGTAACAGTAGCCACTTTAAGATGATCAGGAACAGAGCCGGTAGAAAGACACTTGTTAAGAAAAGACACCAAACCTGGCCCAATTGAATCAACGATTAGTTTGAAAAATCTAGGGTGTATGATGTCATTAGAGCAAAAGGTGGGTTTAAGAATAGTGATGGTGTCTTTGAGATAGTATCAAAAAGATCCCAGGAGGCAGGATGCAGCCAAGAGATGGGAGGTTCAATATGAGAAGAACTTACATTGGGTCTTAAATTATAGATTTTGTCATTAAAAAATCTTAAGACATTGTATTGTCGCAACAGACATTGTATTGATTGGAGGATTAACTACAGTCAGTAATAGAAAATAAAACTGTAGGTCTGGAATAAATTTGAGAAGTATGCAGCTCTTGCAGTCTTTGAACAGTTGAGATGATATTTTTCCATAGTACAGATTTATGTTTGGGCTTGTACGGCTTGAGAGGAGCAGTGACATTTGAAACATCCAGCCAGGTGGAGTTTAATAGACTTAGATGTTGGTCAGCATCGAAGTCAAGTAATGGTGAGTCCAGATGAAAACAGGAGTCCATAAAACACTGATTGAACTTGGTACTAATCAGGTTAATCAAAGATTAAGAAGAGAGCCAAATGAAGATTAAGATGTGTTCTGGTGACTGGCGTGTTTATTGAACCAATCAGATAAGAGTAAATTGAGAGTCAGCTGAGAGTTCATTTGATTGGCTACATGAAAAAGGTGGACCCGCCCTCCTCTTCATGCTTGCAAAACTTAATGAGTGAGAGAATCGTGCCAAAACTGGAAGCGCAGGTAAAAGAAAGACGCAACTGTACAAATCGGGTTATTTCGGGAACTTTTTTGCCCCATGCACACAACAAGCCATTTAGACATTTGCAACAGTTTATTTTTTTACACAAACACAATTAATTACGCAATTAATCTGTTTGCAGTTCCTGACTCTGTTGCTTTCGGTTGCAAATTGCTGTTCACAGGCCTGCAGTGCTTTTGGACGTATTTGTGCGCAAAAACCGTGCCAAAAGTATAAGTGCGGAAAAATGGAAGTCAGAAGAATACAGATCCTATTCATTTTGTGTTAGCATGAAGCTGCAGTTTCACAATACATGAATTACACTTACGAATAACAGTAAAATGCTGCAAATATTTTTTTCTTACACTTGAAAGGCGATTTACACCTTTACAAATCTCCTCTTGTGCATGCAAATTTAATTTACGCTTGCAATCTTATGTCCACTTTCACAAATCTTACTCTGCGCATGCAATTCTTTATGACATCATTTTATCTTCATACAATGTCAGTAATAGCAAACCCATATGAAAGAACACGGTCCAAAGTATGACCCTGAATATGAGTCGAGTCTTTTACCACTGGACCAGGTTAAAAGAGCTAATAAGGTTAAAAAACTCCTTAGATAAAGGATCAGACTGACAGCATACATGGATGTTAAAATCACCCACTAATACAAAGCGGTCATCATTTGTGTCAACATTGCCAATAAATTCTGTGAATTGCTGTATGAAATCCTTGGGTGAGTGTGGAGGACGGTAAATCACCCCTAACAAAACAGGACCATTCCAGTCGAGATGAAGAAGCTGAGCTTCAAAGCTGGTACATACATTAACTGGAATTTAACGGCATCACAAGATAAACGAGTTTTTTTAAATTGTCACTAATCCACCCCCATGTCTATTTGGGTGGGGAGAGTTGAAAAATGTACAGTTATTAGGAACCAGGTCAGAGAAAGGTGTTAAATCACCAACCTTTGTCCAGGATTCAGTGATAAACATAAAATCCAGACTGTGTGAGGAGAAGAAATCATTTAGCAGGAAGGTCTTGTTCACCAGAGATCAAGCGTTGATTAAAGCCATTTTCAGTGAAGGAAAAACACCAGGAGAGAACGATGCTCTGCTCAGCGGGCGCAGGTTACCAGGAGTCATACCCTTGCGCCGGCAGCAGAGGCTGATTCGTGGGAAGCCATCCAGGTAGACGGGACGGGGACAGGGGAATGACAGGTCGAAGCCACCGGCAAGCCAACTCTAGCAGACGCCAGGCAACGGGGCCGCCACGGATCGACCCGAGAGAACAGCCGTGTAAGAAACCGGCTTACAGATGAGCTTTCAGTTTGACAGTAAAACCCCCCCGATTCTCGCGTTTCCTCATGCGCTTTCTCCGTGATATGTTAAGATGACATTCCGGCGCAAACACTCTGGAATGTCAGTAATGAAACTACTGTGCGCATTATTAAAAACGTGCTCCACATCCGACTTATAGACATCCATAAATGAGGTGCGGATATCCAGGAGTGATTGTCGGTTGTAAACCAGGAGTGCACAACAGTTTGAAATCCAAGAAAACATCCATACAAACAAACAAGAGAGCAACAAACGGCAGGCCAAACACACAAGCGCCATCTTTTTTCCAATTTTTTACTCCCATTATTTTAAGTTTGTCAGAGAAAAGGACAAGAACATAATAGTCAAGTGCAATCTATGTGCGACACCGAGGGAACTCTCTAAATTGAAAAATCGGCTTATATACTTAAATAACTTATATAAATAGAGTGAGTAATATATACCTGTGTTAATATATAACACCAAGCTAACTGAGAGAGCTGCAGGGTCAAAGAAGACAAAAAATGTGGCGGATGAGAGCACGAGCAAGACAAAGCAACAAAAACTAAGTTTCTCTCTGTCTTCCATGCTGCTTGAACCCAGAGAAGTGTTTGTACCGCTCGGGGACTAAAGGACAGTACTTACAATGAGAATAGGTCGCTTCAGCCGGACTTCCTTGACATTTTTCGTTCTTTGTTTTTGTTTTTACTATGGAGACCATATCCTACCCAAAGTGGAGGTTAGTTCGTGGAGAATATATAACATAGACATACACCTGGGAAGTACCACACATGGGAAAAAAGTCCCTGTGATAGATCCAACCTGAATTGGAGGAACTTCTACAAATGCAGGGACTGGCGGTAGAGATGAGGCTCTGTCTAGACCAAGACATCAGGGAAACCGTATCATGGACAATACATCATATGGGATTACCAACAGGGAATCACTATATATGGGCACCTAGCTCCAGTATACAGGCTGACCGAGGGGCATGCATCACAAGTACTGCATCTGACGTTGAATTCCTCTGCCAAACTCAACTGCTGCATGGTGCTGAAAAGTAAGATACATCCAGGATTCGCCAGACTCGAGAACTTGCGTGGACAAAAAGCACACGTTATCACCTCAGGGGAGAAGAATGGCGCTGTGTGCACCAGCGCAGCAGAGCACCCAGCCAATTGCCTGCAGTGTACCTACTCATACCTGACAACACACATGATGAAACTGGCTCAACCCGGAGATTCTAAAATCTCCCAAAGGAATTAGGTGTCGCCCTGCTCACCACTCTCCAGATGTCTGTTAGAGATGTGATGTTGGCTGGCGCCCAGGAAGATGCAACACTCCTTGTGGAGTGTGCTCGGACTCTGAAAGGGCAGGTCACGTTTCCCTGTGCCTGATATGCCAAGGCAATAGCATCCAGGATCCAGTTGGCCAACATCTGTTTGGAGACAGCCTTCCCCTTCTACTGTCACCCATAACAGACAGAGAGCTGCTTGGAGTCTCTAAAGCTATGTGTGCGGTCCAAGTAAATATGACAATAAAGTTGGGTCCGCTATGGCAGGGTGGAGGGGGACAGCCGACCCTCCAACCTCTTTTGCAGGAAGGAAAGCACTGAGCTTTACTGAGGGGGCTTTACTGAGTAATGGTGACTGTTGGTGATAACCCAGTGTTCCAGACGTGGAGGTTCCAGAGGTGTGGGTGCAGAATCAAAATTTTGCCCTGTCGCTGAGAAAGGAGATCGTACCTCAGGGGGATTTGCCATGGAGGGATTTGCCCAGTTTCAAATGGCACGCCAGCACGTCTTGGACATAACAGACAGACACATCTGTTGTGACTACAATGTGCCTGGACACTTCTTCCAGGGGAACCCCTGCCCATTGAAATGCAATCTGTCAAAGACTGAACGTATGGTGGCACACTGGCATGATAGCCACACAATGCATACCGTGGCACCATGCCCATCTCGGGACTCAAGTCCAGCCATATATCCCTGGAGTCTCTGAATTTTTTCAGTAGAACCGCTGTCTTCCCCGTTATTAGCTTCAGGCAATTCAACACTGTCTGGGCACACTCATTCGTGAGACGTGCCATCATAGAGACTAAGTCCAATTCCATCCCAATAAAAGAGATGCTTTGCATGAGCTTTTTCCTTTTCCAGTTGACCTGAAGTTACAATCAGCTGAGATGTTTACGCACCAGGTCCCTGTGTACTCACAATAGATCTAGAGAGTGAGCTAGAATCAGTCAATCAGCCAGTCATCAAGATAATTGAGAATGTGAATGCTCACTTCCCGTAATGGGGCATGAGTTACCTCTGCGACTTTCGTGAAGACGTGAGGAGACAGGAATTGTCTGAAGGGGAGGACCTTGTACTGAAATGCTTGACACTCAAAGGCGAACCGAAGGAACGGTCTGTGCCAAGGCAAGATCGAGGCATGAAAGTATGCGTCCTGCAGGTATATCGCCACAAATGAATCTGAGCGGGCGCCCTGGCCGCTCCACCGTCGAGGGTAGTGAGGGTGAAAGAGAAGGGCACTGAGGTGGGGCGCAGTTGTGTCGCGCTCCAAACCCAGATATCAGTCATCCGACCGGGCATGCATGGCTGGCAACGGCATCATACTCGGACTGGGCCACCGCACCCGAGGGTCAGAGCTGAGTCAAGTCTTCCCCGTCAGAGGGCACTGGCCCACCCACGATTCTACCATTGTTAATTCATTCTCATCAGGTGCCTAGAATGAGAAATCAGGTGCACCTTGTGACACAACATCAAACTAATCTGTAAGGCGCAAAGTGCACAAAGTGCCGGAAGTACCAGACGCAAAGTGCACAAAGTGCCGGAAGTACCGGACGCAAAGTGCATGCCGAGGATCGAGGACAAGGCAAAAACACTCCCGTTGTTGCCCTCAGCGCCAGCCGTCTCGGCCTTGTGGATTCCAGAAGGATCAGCGCAGGGAGCGGCTGAGGTGACTCCCTTTCTAAACAGACCGCAACGTCACCATGGTCATGTACTCACAGTGAGAATATGAGCCATCCACAAAAGTTTTCTCAGCGTGTGAATGAACCAGACACATGAGGCATCAATTGACAGGTATTGACAGGTGGCAATTGACAGGCACCACGCTGAAGTGACTGAAAGATAGGGAACACAAAAATACATTATTTGTGATGTGGTTGTAAAAATGGTGGCTCAGTGGGAAAAAAGTTAACTATTTGAGAGTGTGAAGTGAGTTTTTCTAAAGGATTTTTTATTTTTTATTTTTATTCCACTGGTCCAGAAGAGCTCGTAGTTGAAGAAAAACCCAATTATGTCATGAACATGATTAAGATAATTATAATTACTTGTAGCTGCCCTGTTTATCACCAACACTGATCACAAAAGTGCCTGCCGTAATCATCATTTCTTCAGAATGAAACAAAACCGAGCTGAATTTGAAGAACATAAAAGAGAAGAAACAAGCCCAGATGCTGAAAAGAAAGCAAGCAGAAAAGAGCAGAGGCCATAACTGATTTCAGATTAGTTTGATGGACACCTAGACTTGAAGTGTCTCTTTGATGATGTTCTAAACAGGTTTATAGCACACCTGATGGACCGAAAATAGCCATACAGTAGCCACATCTCTGACAGATGGCTTTATAGAGAAGGAAAAAGCCTTGCCATATCACCTTTGATTGAAACACAATGAGGGCGGCCCGCTGTTCAGCGCTGTGAAAATTGCGGATCAGCACCTTCTGATCTCTGTTCGCTGCCCTTGCCATGTTCCACCTTTACTTGATGTGCACTCCTCACCTAAGACCCAGGTGATTGGCCCACAGACAGAAGATATTATAACACACAAGGGAATGACCTCTGGCTGAAGACTCCAGCAGCATTTCATATCCTGTTTGGGCTGTCCTAATCTGCAGGGGGGATGCACAGGAAGGGAAACAAGACTATAAAACATTTTTCCATTGCATTTCGCAAAGATACACCCTGTGAAATAAATTGGCAGCAAAAGGGTAGAATAACATATTCATCTATAGATGGAAGAGCTGGAGCGGGGGGGGGATTGGGGGTTAAAAGAGCAAGAGGAGAGAGATGCCTGTTGCTGGCTGTAAATTGATGCAGGAGTATTGCGCATTTTTGTATCTGCAGTGACTGATGCTGATTTCCTCTCATCTGTTGGCACCTGCTTTTTAAAACTCACACCGTCATTTCCTTCCACCTTCTCAAAATCCATAATTCACCCTGAAACGCTGTAAAAATGTTTTGTTTTTTGTTTTTTTTTGCAGGATTGACATGAGGAACATGTTTGGTAGAAGCAAGTGTGTGTATTAACAGAATAGGCTGTCGATGGCGTCTGTTTACTGAATGTCAAGCTACTTAAAACTTTCTGTTTTAGCCTTATTCAAGAAAAGAAATCCCAGTGTAACCTTGTATCTATAAACTAACCGGGAGTACTTTAAACAAAAATCAGCAATGTCCTTGTGTTATTTCAGGCTTGTATAACTTTCATTTCTTTTTGTCTATACAATGTAAGTCAAAGGTTTTTTTTTTCTTTTTTTTTCCGTCTAATTGACTTTCATTGTATTGCCAAAAAAAATATATATATATATAATCTTATCTTATAGTCATATCTCATTTCTTAAAATATCTTCTTTTTGTGTTCCACAAAAGAAAGAAATACACATACAGAATAACTGATTACAGATTTTTCACTTTGAGGTGAACTATCCTTTTAAGTCAAGAAATGAAATAAAATAATTTACTAGCTTTTACTCCACCCCACAAATCCAGTTAGAGCTGGAATCTAGGTTTGCAAATTTGAAAAAGCACAAACAATTATTATTATTATTATTATTTTGCCCGACACAGTTCCCATATTTCCAGTTATGATGTGTGTTATTTTACAATTATACTTACTATGTAATAATGATGTTCCTTTACTATTATTTTGTACAATATGATGGTCACACTTTACAATAAGGTCGTTAGTAGTTCCAACAGGTTAATGCATTAACTAAAATTAACTAACAATGAGCAACAGATTTGTTATTTATTAACATGTATTAACCGTTATTATTTTTTATTTTATTAACCAACGTTTATTGGTAACGTCAATTAATAAAAATACAACTCTTCATGTTTGGCTCATGTCAGCTCAGGTCCATTAAATAAAACAGATACTTTTTTTTTTTTTTAAATAATATATTAGTTATTTTAAAAATTGACATTACTAGGATTAATAAATGCTTTACAATAATTTTTCATTGCTAGTTTGTGTGAGCTAATGTAGTTAACTAATGTTAATAAATGGAATCTGATTGTAAAATGTTATCAATATTATTGTGTATATTCAGATGTTATATTAATTACAAACAGTGTTGGGGGTAGCACATTGCAAGTAATACAAGGTACATAATCAGAATTATTTTGTTCAAGTAACTTGACATGATTCCTATCTTGTGAGTTTTAAGTTGAAGTGTTTTCTGTTCCTATTGTTTCTGTATTGACTTGTTATAAGCCTATGTTTTTGACCAACTTTTTCTACGTTTGATGTTATTTCTTGCAAAAAATTACCATTGCAGAAAATAAATATTTGTTTAGTTATCACCAAAGCTTGCTGTATTTTGTTGTAGATCAGAATGTTCCTTTGAAATGGGATTCCGTATTGCCGCCTCAGTGTGAGCATGCGTATAATCATCTCACTTGCACAAAAACAGTTTCAGTATTCCTCAAAATAAATAGAAACAGTTAAATGCAAACTCAGAATTTTACGCAAACCAATGCAATAATTAAATATAACAAATAATACAAATATTCTTGTATTTTATCTTACTTTATTAAGCAATGTCTTTGCTGCTGACCTTCGATGATCCAATTCAACCATACGAATAAGCAAACATGACTTAAAAATAGACTCTGCAGTGTGTAGTCTATAGACTTTACACTCTGTGTAAAGTTTCCAATGTAAATCTGTGGTGAAAAATTGAACTGCAGCATACTCTCATAGAGTGCCATTGGGGCAGATTTCTGACTGCGCCGCTTATTTTCACGTCACCTCACGCAAACCTCACTTCAGAACAAGAAGCTATCAGTCCACTTCTGCTATGTGTCTGCATCAGTTCAGCATGTCTGTTCTTCCTATGTGGAGTAGCATATCAAATTAATGAAAGTATTAACCCTTGCTAGTGCAAGAGACTTGCTAGTGCCAATACATTCACAGACATTGCTGTGAGCATGTAAGACATGCTGCTGCTGCACATGTATACATGATTTACAGGAGCAGGAGACAAGGGAAAAGGGCAGAGCCCTCTCCGACACAAACATCTAAACCAATCATATATAGTTGTACAGCCAATGGAAATAAAGCTGTTGTACACAGCTGAAAAGACTATTGATACTTTTCACCCTACACAGTTGCACAGGGTAATGGGAGAAATAGACAATACAAGTAATATGCATGTGCTGTTAAGTGAGAAAACAAGCTGTTGCATCGGCAGATGCATTTATCTGCACAAAACACTTATGAATAAGAAAACAATGAATGTGAGCCTTCTGAACTCTTCTCATCTTTCAGCGCCACACACATGTGAGAGGAAACCCAAAAGCCTGCGACACTCCAGTACAAAAGTGCGCATGACCCTTGCCTATCTACGGCAAGCCCTGACGGGAAAATGCATTGAACACACACATACAACGAGCTTCAGTACATCCAGAAATATTGCATCATAACAGAATAATAAAATAAAAAAGTCTGTTAAATTAGTTACTTGTAACACTACAGAATTCAACAACATATTTTTAAGGTCAATATAGACCTAAAACCTTAATACATTATCCTATTCATTAACTAAATCTTCAGCATCCGGGGATGTCCCCACCAATATCAAAGAAAAACATACACACTTGATAAGCACACACCCCAATTCCATCAGCATCTGGCCTTAAATTAGGAAACAAACTCACCCAGCAATCTTCACACTATTCCAGTTCTCCTACGACAATTCTAAGAAGTGTATCCGCATGTTTTCTCCTGGTGTTTCCAAGTCTGCTCCGTGAATATCCACTTGCAATACTTACCCGTTCTGATGCCTGTCTATTGAGGTGTGTGCAACATCAGCCAGCTCTGCCATCTTCGCCTGGTTTATCTGTAAGATAAAAGGACAATTTAGTTACCATTTCTCCTTCTGCACTTATCTACTTTGTGTCACTCACCTGATATCTCTGTCCTTGCTGTGTGTCTCCAATAAAGTTGTTTTCTGGATTCAGGTACTTCCTGTCCAGTGTGTATCTCCTGACAGATATATGAATAATCAATTAAACCCAAGTTGCTTCAGTCCAGTAAATGTTTATATTATATTTACTTTATAAAATCATTAAAGATTTCAGAGCAAGACTTTAATTGATAAAGTATGAACTTTCAATCAGAGGACAAGGCATGAAGTAGATTGGGTTTTTCAGAAAAGTGTTGGTCATAATGATAATTTATAGGCCCTAGAAAAATGTGCATTCAGTCTGATACAGTAAGCATTATAGGCATTATACTCATTGTTCAACAGAATTTTACCAAAAATGTTTAGTTTAAGTTATGAGAGTTTCAAAAATGTGGCTAAAATGTTGTAACACACTGCCAAACAAGCATTTATTATTTTCTTTAAAAAAAAAAAAAAAATTATAATTATACCTCCACAGGGGCAACGTATCCTGGGAACAACTCACTGTAGCTGTTTCTGTTTCCGTCCGCTGGCATTTTGTCAGTCAAAAATAGTCGATCTCCGAATGTGAATGAACCATAGACTGTAAAAATTGACGTAGTGTCCGTGACGTTACCCGTAGGTTTCTGAAGACCATTTTTGAAGCCTAAAGTGGGCGTAGCTGACCGCCACCATCTTGGCAGCGCGTCACTCCCGAATTTATTTATTTTTACAGTCAGACAATGAACTGAGGTAACGTGACGGCTAACAGACAGCAGACAAACGGCTAATGATGACTAATGACCACAGCAGCGGGAATCCACCTGTCACTCAAAAGTGGACACCCTTAATTATGCAGAAATTTAAGGCTTAATATAATTTAAAATAATTTAATTTTTTTCTGCTGTAAAGTTGGGCATTTTAACATGGGGGAGATACAGATTTGACTCACTTCTGCACCCAGCCTCAAGCGGCCAGTTGATGAATTGCCGTTTAATTCACTTCCGTGTTGGTATCAAGAGAGAGACAGGAAGGTTGCTGCTTGGAATGAACTGACTCTGAATTTTAGTATTGTTTCTTATATGAGGATACTTTCTCAAATACAAGGTCAATATTGATTTTTACTAATGACAAAACAACAAATTATCTGTGAATTTATATGGAACTAAGCTTTAGGAGCTTTCCATTTTTACTCTCCTCCCTGTTACGTTGTATTCGGAGATCGACTAATTTTGACTGACCAAATGCCGGAGGACGGAAACAACAACAGCTACAGTGAGTTGTTCAAAATCTTTCTTTTTAGTAAACTCTGTGTACACAAACAATGTTCTCAATGCTCGAGTTCATGTGTAGAGTTTCATGTTGTGTCGAGCCTTCTTTGTGTCTTTGATTTTGTTGCTATCATAGTCGTGCCACAAGCACTCCCATTCAAAAGGCAATTTGACCGAAAACGAAAATACGGTCAAACTTAAAAGTGGCGTTTCCATTCTAATTATGCTTTTAAGAAAGTTTGCCTCGGGTAGATTAACAAAAATACCCTAGGTTACATTTTGGCGAGAGTTACGTTTTAATAACTAATGATCTTCGCAACAGAAGTGAATCAATCAATTAAAACTAACTTAGCTGGACAATAACTTTAACATAGAGCTGTTGTAAAGCCTAAACAACCTGTTACGGTAATTTCCTATTATCTCTGTAAAGCTGCTTTGAAACAATCCATATTGTTAAAAGCGCTATATAAATGAAGGTGACTTGACTTGACTGTGTCGTATTTTTCTGCAATCCAGAATGGCAGCACAGCTGAAAGGTTTGTTTGATGAATGGCATTACGTTCCATAAGAAGTAACCAAGTAATGCAATTAGTTACTTTTAAAAGTAACTTTCCCCAAAACTGATTACAAATGTATATAATTTCATTTTTTTAGTAAAAACACATTTAAAAAGAATTAAACAATACTATAATAAGAAATATAGATGAGGAATAGAGTACATATCCATTTTAAGGCTGGCCTGCTCTTTAGATTTATCTTTGTTCATAACTGGCTATAGTCCCACATTGTCTGGCTGGTGATTGGCAGAGTGTCCAGCAGCGGGGTCTAGAGGGTCCAGCTTTATTGATTTCCTGCTTGTGCTGGCTGCCTGAGCTGTCAGTCAAGTGCTCAGAACAGTAGGATGTCACTGGGCGTGCACTGACAGGCATGCAGCCATGAACACCAAACAAGCACAACATGTTACTGTGGGCGACAGCCAGAGCGCTAGTGGGCAGAAACGCCCTCTTTCATCTCAGGCTATATGGAACGGTATAATTCTGAATTAAAATAAGCCTCTCTCTTGTTTTAAACACATTCAATACCAGACGGAATGAATGGATTGTAATGAGTTGTGTGAGAGAGGCTGTCAGGCGTGGCTGTAATATGTTCTGGGCTGATTTCAGTTACATCTGGCAGTGAAGCCAGTGATTAGTTTGAGAGAATAATCTACAGACACCATGATTAATCTATTCTGAAGAGCACTGAGAAATATTAGACTTCTCAAACCTCACCATTCCATCAAAATGGTCTTAAAGAACAGAAGTGATACTCTCGTTTAAGAACTGGGCAAGGAAAATTCAGAAAGTTGGGACAAACTTTGTAATCTTCAATACTTCTCTTGCAGTCATAACTATAGGTTAATAAAATGTTTGAGTAACAATGATCTCTGTGTTAATAATACTGTCCCATTAATGTGAAATCTAAAAACAAAGCAAAAATAACAAATGAAAAGATAGGTTACACTTTATTTTAAGGTGTCCATGTTACAGTGTAAATCTTAATACATTTAAGAACTCACGGTAACACTTTATTTTACAGTATCATTGTTACATATGTTACATGTAATTACTATAGTAATAACTATAAAATATGCATAATTACTTGCAACTAACCCTAAATCAAACCAAACCCTAACCCTAACCCTATAGTAAGTGCATGTAGTTACTTAATATTACTCAATACTTAAATGTATAATTACACTGTAACAGGGACACCTTAAAATAAAGTGTAACCAAACTCACTCATATTAATTAACTGTATGTACTTATTATAGGGTTAGGGTCAGGATTAGATTTGGTTTGGGTTAGTTGCATGCACAATTTACTTGTATTACTATAGTTAGTACATGTAACATCTAACAAGGACACTGTTAAATAATGTGTTAATAAACAGAACAACTGAATTTTTCTAAATATGATAAACAAAATGGTTTACACTTTATTTTAAAGTGTCTTTGTTACATTGTAATTCAAAATGTAAGTAATATTAAGTACATAAACTACATGCTATAACTATAGTAACTATAGGGTTAGGATTAGGGTTTGGTTTAGGGTTAGTTCCATGTAATCATGCATAATTTATAGTTATTAATATAGTAACTACATGTAACAGATGTAAAAATGACACAGTGGAATAAAGTGTTACCACAAAATGTATATACTTTCAGAGGATTTCACCCTAAAAATAGAAGGCATACAATACATTTTATTTGCAATGTTTTCTTATACATTAAACATCTTAGAAGCATTAAACAACAGGGATATATTAAAAATTAATTACCCATTGCAAAAATAATTTCTGTTATATATATTCCTTTCTTGCTTTCTAACAATATTTAATTATCCTTGAAACAATTTACCTGATAAGCAAGACTGATAACATATAAAGACTTCAAGCATGTCTTGATCCATCTGCAAACTTTTACCCCTCACTAAATTTAACTAAAGTAGTGATAATAATAATTGTCATCATAATCAACACCATCTTCATCATCATCATCATCATCATCATCGTCGTCGTTATCATTACAGTAATAATAAAAGCCATCTTCTCTTTTTAAGGATGTTTAGAATTTTTTCCCAGAAAACTAAAACAAAATATTGATTAAAATGTGATTTTCTGCAGACTATTTGGAAAATACTGTTATTTAGTTACAACATTACTTCCTAAATTAAATACAAATTATTTTAATTGTCAGAAAATTTAATAATAAGACAAATTCTTACTAGCTTATTAAAAAGAGCCTGTATTTAAGTTACTTTTATGACAGCTTTCCCTTAAAAACACAGCATTGCATATTTCCTCTCAAGTACGCATAGTTGGACATCACATTTGTGAGATGACAGAATCCAGTCTCAGCAGAATAACACATGCTCGCGCATCAAGCTGTCTGCAGAGAAAACATGTACACCTCCAGGATCCTGACAGGCTGGAAGAGCAGCCATTACCATAGCATGCTTAATTGAGCATTTTACCTTCACATCTAAAGCGTGTGTGTTTGTGTGCCCTGTGACGATCTGAGATGTGTAATTGTGCTCTGCTGACGACTGTTTTTTTTTTTTTTTTTTTACTTTCACTAGACCATCAGCATCTTTATGTAGATGATGTTGCTACAAAGAAACATTTTCCGACGGTCTGACCATGAAATCGTCCTCTCTGACACCTGGATTCTTTGTCTGTTAGGTTTGAAATGGGTTTTATTGTCTGGCTGGAATTTATCGGCAGAAAGGAGAACATTCTCAAAAACATTTTGTTAAATGGATTTAAAATCTCCTTTAATTGTTCTTCACAAAAATCAACCCTTTGAAAAAAAAAAAAAAAAAAAAAAAGTATTAGAAACAAAATCAGATTATAGATAGGGAAAAAAGGAACATTTAGTGTATACATTAACTGCTACAGAAGTGGGGATTTCTGGCTCAGTTCCTGAGGAAAAACTGATGTCGAGAAAACGGACTAAAACCATGTATTGTAAATGACATACAGTCGAAAATACCTAAATTTTAATAGAATAAACACTTGTGTATTGTGGATGTTTTCTTTGCACTAGTCTAAAAAAACAAAAAAACAGCAAAATAGTCTAAATGTCAAAACTGACCAAAATCAAACAAACAAAATCAATGATTTTGCCTTTAGTTTCTTATCTTAGCCTAAGTGTCACCATATATTTAAACAAAATATTTTACTAAAAATGTTAAGAAAAACCAGAGCAATGGTTTCATTACTTTTTTTTCTCATAAAATTATGATTATAAGAAAAGTGAAATTATATTGAGCTTTATATTGTTTAATTTGTGATCAGAATATATATATATATTTAAATCAACATTGTGATAAAACAACACTGATAAATTATTGTCTACTTGTCCACTTTATAACACTAATTAAATTGTAAATATGTATTAAAGGAATAACCCATCAAAAAATGGGACTTTTGTCATTTACTCATTATTGTTATATTTTCCACAAAACACAAGATGTTAGACAGAATGTTTTAGAATATATAGTTGCTTTTTCCTTTATTAGCAATGAAAGTGAGTGTTATACTGACAGACAGACAGACAGACAGACAGATAGATGGATGGATGGATGGGCGGGAAAGACATCGGGATGAGCACCCAATTACAGAATTTTTATTTTTATGTAAACTATTTATTTAACCTTTATTTGATTAGCAGTAAACATGAACATTTTAATCTGTTGTTTTCACACCATTTTCCAAAATATAGAGTCTGGCAGATTTTTTTTTTTTTTTTTCTTTGTTTGTTTTTATAAATACTGGTAAGGGAGTTGGGGTGATGGAACGGTTGCTCATGTTGACATTTCTCTAGCATATCTTGGGAAAATGTTGTCAGTGTTTTTTTCTGTCTATGCTTTTCATTTACAAAAAAAAAAAAAAAAAAAAAAAACCTTGTGGCATTTTCAAAATCCAGCTCATACTGCAATCACTCTAATCCTCACTTGAGGACTTGCAATCTCTGCCCATCCAGCAGTCTGACTTCCTCTGTCTCTACAGATATTTGGACACGAGCACTTCCCCTCTTAGCTCAGCAATAACACAGTGAGCTCACAGGCTGAAAGCATTGAATAGTAACAAGCTAGTACTAGTGGGTCTCTGGCACTAAAACATGGCATGTGGGCTAATCTGCTAATTCACTTGTATTTCTTTGTATCAATAAGGTGATGCAACTTTCTTTGATCAATCAGCATGAATTGAAGAAGATCTTTTGGTTTAAGTCTTTGAACATTTCAGTTTGAGCAGAAACGAAGACGACTGGCTGAAAGTACATTCGAACCACTGACTATCTTGAACCTGTCTCCATGTAGTGGCTGTTTGTTCCAGCATAGAAGTAAAACTGACTCAAAAGTAGAAGGTGACTTTCTACTTTTGAATGAAGATCAAGATCACCTTTCCAAAATACCATGACTAAATAGTCATGGTATTTTGGAAAGGTGATCTTGATCTTCAAGTCGCTTTTTATTTGACCATTACATGATGTTCCCCAAACAGGGGCTGGCGAGACTGTCAAAACATGTCCCGCATCTCATCTGCTTTGTTTTTAGTGTTCACAAAAAGCTGTAAAACACCTGAAAAGAGCTATCCGTTAGCCTTCCCATAAATATCAATGTCGTTTTTGTTTTTTAGCTTCGACGTGAGTTAGGGGCTGTTTACACGACACCATAGAAATGTAATACTTTTTATGCGTTTTGGCCATTTGTTTACATGACAACAGTATTTTGTGTGTATGAAAACGCAAACTTTTGAAAACGGGTTTCAAAGTGCAAGTTTTTGAAAACAGTTGTGTAAACAATAAAAACGTGAATCTCTGAAAACGATGACGCCATACACATGCGTATTACGTGTTCAGTCTATAGTGTTTCATTGCCATCTAATGGCCTGGCAGCAGAATACAGCGTTTTTAGTCGTTTCCACGGATCTGTGTGAATGGGGATCGTTTTGACAATGGTGTCGTCTGTACGCGGAAAACTCAAAGGAAAAACTTCTCAGTTTTAAGCATTTCGTTGTCATGTAAACTTACCCTTAGTGAAAACGCAGATTGGCTGATGGCACCGACTATCGTAACATCAGAAAAAGAAACAAAATCACTTTTTCATGAGCCCTCCAAAAAAGAATTACATCTAATGTGATAAACTATTTATGATTTATATGTTGATGCAAAACATTTTTTGTTAGACTACCATGCAAATTTTGTATATAAAGAAAGATGATACTTCCACAGAATGGTGTAGTTAGAATAGCATCTACTAGCAGGATCAAACCATGCTATCCAACATTTGAGTTCTGCATCTGCTAAATTAAATAAAGGAAAATGATTGAAAATGAAATAACACAAGAAGTCTTTGCGTTTGTAACCAACAAAATCAACTTTAAAATGTATGTGTAGACAAATATCCCAGAAATAAAGATCTAAAAGCCATGGCCCACATGTTCTGCTACAAGGAGTCTTTGAGATGCAGAAACTGTCCCTTTGTCCTCTCTGAAATATTTCAGCAAGTCTTGTTCCCTCCATTTAGAGTGGAGAAGTGATGGATGGCACTGAGAGAGATTGGAGGCATGAGACGGGCAAGGTGCTGGACTCCATGACCACTGTAAGTGGAGAGAGAGATCTGTTTGACAAACGCTGTGCCCCGTACACGCTGTGTAAAAGCTGTCTGACATCCCACTGTTGACAGGTTTGGCAGAAGAGCTGCAATGGTGCTCAGAAGTGAAATTTCAGTGAATTTTGATGACTCAAAGTTCACTTTCCCAAGACAAATATACTTGAGGGGGCAACCCTCCCGCGATACAGCACCTCTTTTGACTTCATTCGCTGTTTCTCTTTGTGTTTTTGGTTTGATGGATATCTTGTTCCCTATTGTTCCGTTTTATTCCAGTACATTTACAGCACCATCACCATTTACATTAAGGTGTAGCCTTAGCTAAACAAATCTTATTATATTATGCAGGAAGAGTGAATCTTAGCTGACAAATATGTAATTGCACAATCCATTGTGCTTTTGTCATTTAAATAGGTGTTATCTCACGGCTGAGCTGCCGTACAGAGTCAGAGGTCTTTACAAGTGAGTGGAAATGTCCTCGGCTTTATTCAGCATTACGATAGATACATTTAATATAAATTTATCTCCCCTCAAAAAAGCATTTCCATTACAGGATAAAATCCATACTGAGTCTCAAGTCTGACACTCGCGAGACATCCCTCGAGTTAGACTGACCTGAAAGAACGTGTGAAGTGCAAGAGAATCGATTAAAACATTTGTGTGTGTCATAATCGTAACTGTTGGTTTAGAGATATCAATGTCACCCCGTTGCCACCTGGGGAATTTAAGACATCTTTTCCTGTGAATTTATTCTGACATGGAGGTGACATCGCCATAAATAAAACTTCTATTAATAAAACTCTGACAGCCGAATGCGTCCAGCACTCCTCCAGGGTTTACTTGGGTGTTTTAAGATGCAAAGTGTGCCATTGTGGGACTCCAAAGAAATGCGGAAAATGTGTTCTAATGCACGTGTCACTTTTTTTATTTGTAGGTAACAGTTTGTGGAAAACGTTCCCTCCATCATCCACAGGACCACCCTTTCTGAGAGAAGCAAGGCGGTAAATCCAGAGGCGTTTGGCTGTTGATGGAGTTCTGGGGGACGGCAGCGATTGCACCTCACTTTATGAGTGATTTAGAATGAGTTTTTCCCTCAATGTTTTAGTCATTACTCTTAATCACACACTTCAGCCAATCCGTCCGCTTCCGTCGCCCATTTCCTCTGTCTTCGGGCTGACATTGACGGATCGCAGACGCCCGCTGTATCTCCTCTGAGCCAGACAAGAATATTATCACTGCGTTTTTTCCCTCCATCTCAAAGAAAAGCCTTGAGACTTTTTTTTCTGCCGTTGTAGTTAATTTTAAAACAATAGAAATACGACTGTGGCGAGCACTAGAAAATCAGTGTGAGTTTAAGGGTGCACATCACCAGTCCCATGCCATATGAATGTAAACTGTTTTTTAGCTCATGATAAGGATTTTCAGCTCAGCAGAAAATCTCAATTAATCCTCAAACGCAGCTCATAAAAATCCCAGCGAATGTCAGGAAACATTAAGGCTTCTTCACCAAAAATGAATTCCAATATATTCTGCAAGGAGCAAATGTCATACAGCCATCATTACAGGGCTAAAGAGTCGGCAGTATTCCGAGATCATACACAGATCTGTTATCACACTTGAGGGGTAGACATGTAGGTGACACACAGTTCATGCGACAGAGCCCAGGGGGACAGACTGGCTTTCTGCTGAGCGTTTGACACCTTTTCCATATGCAAGAACAGGGCCGGGCTGAAACTAGATGGATCTGCATTATTAGGCTGGAAATGGGGGTCAGTGTGTTTGACACGAGTGATTCTCCTCATGCTAACAGCTGGCCTTGACTACATTACCCACATCAATCCACACGCTGCTGCCACAGTCGAGATCAAGGGCTGCTGGATTCTGATATCCTGAGAGGCAAAGAACCTTTGCTGGTTTAAATTCACCAAATGACACTGTTGGGAATCTTTTGGGAATCTGGTGGTGCTTTTACATTTTCTATCAGTCAAAAATAAAACAACAAACTGTATTATATACTCTCACCGCAGAACACACAAAAAAATCTTTATGAGTATTTTATTCACTTCAAAATATATGTAACATCATTTGCTTTTTTAGCAAAAGGCAGAAAATCCATTCTCAGATTTTAAATGTAACGCAGATTATGTTCCTTGATGCTGATTGATCAACACAGCATTCCAGTTATGCTGCAAAACACGTCTAGCAAAAATGTCACTTAACAAAGCGCTAGATACAATTATTTGAAGAATAAAATAAATATGAATTGTATCATTATTATATTTTATTAATTGTTTTATGATAGTGATAAGACACTTGTGACACTATTTGTTGTGCCTAACAAAACTCTTAAACCATGAATATATTCTCAAAACTAAAAAGTCTCTTCTTGAGCACAAATCAGTTTTAAATATCAAAGCATTGAGACTGTATTTTTGTATTTTCTTGTCATTGTAATAAATCATTTAACTGTAGAAAGATTAGTACATAAATTACTTCTCTTTTTTTGAGCGGAACAAAATAAGGAAAACAGCTGCTGAAATTTCAGCAAAATAATGACCTTCAGTTCGACATGCTTTTCCTATAATCCACATTATGTGAAGTTCATCATCTGAATGTCACAGCGTACTGTTTCCAATACAGCTGACATTTTTTACTTTACCACACCATGATACAGTATATGAAAATAGAAGAATAGAATACCTTAAAACTGTTTATATACCTGATTAGCATGTCCAACAATTTAAGACTCTATCATGCATGTCTTAATAACAATTTAATGACAGTTTTATTCAGAATAGAAACAATAATTTTTAACAGTGATATTAATTATATTAATAACCTTAATAATCAGTAATGAAGGTTGTTCTGGTACAGTAATAAAAATGATAATTCTATAGCAATGATAATAAAGAAAGAAAACAATGTTGTAAAAGTAATTATGGCTGAATACAAGTAATCATGTTAATGGCTGTAGCTTTTGTGTTCATTTATCCATCATTTTGGACAGGAGTCTATAAATAACAAAAGCAAACAGGCTTTTCCATATGGCACCGTCCAGCTTGTGGAACTCAGCTCTATATCACTGCCCAGTGTGCCAGTGTTTCCCGTTTGCTTATTCATGCATGCCATATCAGAGATGAAATTACCATCTCATTACTGCTGTAATTAGTGAAGATCGGTTTATTAGAGCTCATTACACAGGAGTTTTTGGAGCCTTTAAAATGAATAGGCCTACTGTATGTTAAGCATGTGTTTTGCTTGTGCTAAAAGAAATAATGTAATACTGCTAGTATTGCATGTAATACAGCAAAGTACAACTTTTACCTGATTAGATAAGGATGAGTTTTATTTTCTGAAAATCGCCCCCTCTGGAATAGCTATCAAAGCATTTGCATATGGCATGTCAACCCGCCATCAATGATTTCAAAAATCATTTATGCTTGCATGTCTTCTGACTGATTGCTTTGAGGTTGGGATACCAGAATTACGGGAACTTTGAAATGCTGTGAATTTAAAAGCTCCTCAACTTTAATGTTAAAATCTGAGTACTACCTATACCTTTGTTTATTTTCAGATCTGAAACTCACTTAACACCGCCTGCATGGAATATTAAAGTCACAAAAAGTTGTTTTGCCGTAAATTCTTGGTAGATTCTTGATAGCAAGACAAGATGCGTTTGGATTATTAAGTCTGAGTTCAACTAATGGATGGCATAAAAGCTATGTTCATTGCAGTCTTTATTTGCACTGAATGTTATCTTATATAACTTGCATCTGAGCATTTAATTTTTGTGTGTGTGTACACAGTGATAATCTGCTTCCACCAGCTTCCTCTGCAACCCCTCTGACAGACACTCAGCGAAGAGTAAGAAGATTTCAGAGGAAGGGCACTGCTGGTGCAGTTCATTTTAAAGTACTAGAGATTAGGGTGCTGATATTAGAGGAATTCAGAAACCATTTGTGATAAATCCATTGAAGTGGCCCGTGAACACATGTGACATTTTGAATTATGCCCTTCTCCTCATAAGACGCAGAGGAAACAGCGCTTACAGTTTAGATTATACTTGAGACAGGCCTGTGGTCTCTAGGACCAGGGGTGGCAGCAGTGATTTTACCACACAAATGAAGTCTAAAACTCTCCTCCTGATTCTACAGATTACGGAGCTGCCACAAAATCAGCCAGAGAAGGATTCAAGCTAAACACAACTGTCTAATTCAATTACTAATCCAAAGTTTTGTTAGACCTAAAAAACACAAAATATGTTAGAGAAAAAGTGAAGTTACTTCTTAAACAGTGTAATAATTTAAACTGATAATTTTTTACAATGTCTCCCTTTACAGCGTAAAAAGTTTTTACATGCATTTACTGTGCATTAAAAAAATTGCTAAATAAAATGACATACAAAATTATAATTGAAAATGAGTCTCATACAGTTATCAAATAAGAATTTGTTTATCAAGTAAATGGATCTTCTTTTAAGTCTGCTTGCTGGACACTTTTTTTTTTCTCTATAGAAATGCCTGAATATAATTTGATCTCGAACCTGAATTTTTTGACTGATTATTATTAGTATTATTATTTTTTTTTTTTTTAATGGAATTTCTAACCTTCATCACTGTTCTTACTTCTAGAAAAATACCAACCATTCTGGAACTTAGCGGGACTCATGTTGCTGATTCACTGTGATGATTTACTTCATTCTTCATTTGTAAGTCACTTTAGATAAAAGCATCTGTGAAGTACATAAAAGTTAATTTGAGATTTTATTTATGCACACTGTAAAAAAATACATCTTAAAAAAACGTTCAATGACTGTCAGCTAGGCTACGGCTGCCAAACAAAAAATGTAAAAATAAAGTAAAATATCCTAATTTAAATAAAGTGCAAAAAAAAAAAAAAAATACAGATTTTTTTTATTTTACAGCTATTTCCTGAATTATTACGATCAAACACCTTCACTGTAAAAAAAACAAACAAAAATAAAACATAAAAAAACAGTCAAATGACTGTCAACAATGGCTGCAAAAATGCAAAATGAATGTAAAATATTCTTTAAATAAGTGCAAAAGACTTTTACAGAAATCTTCATCAAACTTTTTAACAGAAACACAGTTATTTCACATATATTTCCTTTACTAAAAAACACTTCTCTTGCAGTGAACTATATGCATGATTTACTGTGACTATACATCACTGCATCAGCAATTACACAGTTACTGTCTCTTGAATAAAGCAGCATGCAGCATTTCATCAGTGTTTCTCTGCTCATCCTGGACTGAAGCACAGGCTGAGACTCTTCAGCACAATGGTGATCACAAAACTCAACAGAAACCCTTTAAATCCCAACTGAACATTAAACACTAACAGATCTCTCAAGATCTCTGCATCTTCACTTATTACAGTCCAGACTTTATTTATTTCATACTAACATTCATATTGAGAATTAACAGAGGTTTAGAAGTTGATCTTTTATTGAAAATAATAAAGTTTGATGTCACCATTTTGGTGATCAGTGTTTGCTTTAGTTGGGCTCTTGACCCTTCAGTGTTAAACATTAGTTTTTCTCTGGCTGCTTTGTGTGTCTCTGATACATATTTGTTTAGGATAAGAATCCAGACATCAAGAATCAGTGTATGAATCGCAACAATGGTGACAATGAAAACAAAATTCTGATCAACACTGACCTACTATAAAGTCACAAAAAAGCTTTGTTGATTGTCACCATTGTTGAGATTCATATGTTGATTCTTGATGTCTCGATACTCCTAAAAAAATAAACCAGCTCAAAGCACACACACACACACACACACACACACACACACACACACACACACACACACACACACACACACATATATATATATATATATATATATATATATATTATTATTATTATTTTTTTTTTCAGAATATCAGATTGTTATAATATTCATGTGAAAAATTATGACATTAATCATACACTTTGTATAAAACTAAAGTCTCTCTGTATATTACGTAACCTCAGCTAATATATTCAGAGATTTGACTCAAGATCATATCAGTGAGTCGGGCCACCATATGATGACTATAACATCACCAATAAGTGACCAACATCATCTGATGAGATTTTCTCCTTCATTTATTGCCATAACAAATGTGTATCAAAAACACAGTTAAAGCAGCCAGAGAAAAACTAATGTTAACAACTCAAGGGACAAGAGCCCAACTAAAGCAATTACTGATCTCAATCATGGTGGCATCAAATTTCTGTTAAAGTTTTTTGCACTTTATTTAAATTAGCATATTTTGCTTTATTTTTATGTTTTTTTGTTTTGCCAGTCATTTGACCGTTTTATAATTTAACTGTTTTGTTACTGTTTAATTACAGATTATATTAATTTTACATACATTTATTTAATTTAAGAAAACAGAAAAAAATACTGTATGAAAAATACAGTAAATGTTCTGTATAAAATATGTGAATTACTGGAATTTGTCATTAATGTCACAATACCTAAAATAACAGCTGATTTTTTATTTTTATTTACATATATTATTTGTAATTTTACAGAGTTTTGAGTACAATTTAAAATGAAAGAAAATGATTGTCAAAAATCACAGTTATTTTCTGTAAAATTCTGATTTTTTTTTTTTATTGTGCATATTTAAGACATTTCCTATAAGGGCAGTTGAAGAATATTTTATTGTTGGTTTCCACTTTATTGTTGGTTTCCACAAGTTGTATCTGTTAACATTAGTTAATGCACTGTAAACAAACATGAACATGAACATTTTTATTAACAAACAAATGTTAATAAATGCTGTGATATATATTGCTTGTTGTTAGTTAATGTCATTTAATGCATTAAATAATGTTAAAAAATGATACCTTATTGTAAAGTGTTAACATTAAAATATATGACCACAATATAGTTTGAGTAAAGGCAATTTTATAAATGAATGACTGTTGGAATTTATTCATGGTGAGTTTAAATTCTGTGTAGTTCCCTTCAGAAATCCTGCAGTATCTCAAACTTATGCCGGACACCACAGGATAAGCTTTCACATGCCAAGAAAACCTTCATTTCGCTCCCCAGGGAGTATTGAGGCAGAGAAATAGAGAAACAGTGAAAGAAAAAAGAAGAAGAAGAAAATGTCTGCAGGCTATCCTGGGTAAATGGTTCTATTCTCCCTTCGGCAAAGGCCTCTATGACAATTGAGAACAGTGGCGTGAGTGCTGGCCTGTCTAATAGATCCCTATTGAGGGATTTGGGTTCCCCTCAGAGGAACCGTACACCAGGCAGACCTGCAGCGCTCTGTTCAAGGTGTGACTGTAGGATATGACTGCTGATATGCAGTCTACAGTGATTTACAAGGTTTTATTCATGTACTTGTTTGGGTGTTTGATTGTGGTCTGTGGAAATAGTGTTGGCACTGGACTGTACAGGTTGGATATGATAGCTAGATGATGTGTTCCTTGTGGCTACACACTGTACTCAGTAAAACGTGAAAATAAGTAGTTGTTATCAAACAGAGAAATTTCTACCTGATCTGACTTATTTTCATTAACGTAACTTGACAAAACAGTGTACATGGTTGCTTTACAGTGTAAAATGTAAAGTGTACACTGTCAACCCTCATGACAATGGGAATCTCAGGAACCTCACTTCAGTGTTTCAAGTCTTACCTCTCAGGTAGGTCCTGGAGGTCTTGGAGAGGTGAGATGACTAAGTCTCAAGGTCTAGCAACTGGGGTGCCTCAGGGCTCAGTGCTTGGACCATTTCTCTTCTCCAACTACATGACATCACTAGGATCTGTCATTCAGAAACATACATTTTCCTATTAATGATATTCTGATGACACACAACTCTCTCACACTACTTCTCATTCCAGCCAGATGATCCGACAGTCACTGCTCACATCTCAGCCTGCCTGACAGACATTTCGGACTGGATGAAGAACCACCACCTTCAACTCAACCTTGCAAAGACAGAACTGTTTGGGATTTCGGCTAACCCACCACTTCATCACAACTTCTCCATTCAGCTAGGACAGTCAGGAACCTCTGAGTTGTAATTGATGATCAGTTAAACTTCCTAAACCACATTGCTAGAATGGCCCAGTCCTGCAGATTTGCCTTATACAACATTAGAAAGATCTGGCCCTTCCTATCGGAGTATGCTACACAACTCCTTGTCCAAGCTCTCCAGACTGGACTATTATAATGCTCTCTTGGCAGGCCTTCCAGCATGTACTGTCAAACCTCTGCAACTGATCCAAATTGCAGCAGCAAGAGTGTTTTTTAATGATCCGAAGAAAGCACACATAACACCTCTCTCATCTACCCCACCCAAAGAAAAAGCATTGCCATTCCAGATTTATAACAGTATACAATATAAATGTAAACCTTTTTTAAAATTTAAAATAGTTTGAATGGTTGCTAGGGTGTTCTGGGTGACCTACCTTAATGCCCACATAGATATTCCCACCTGAAGTCTTAACGTGCCCCTATTATGTTTTTTCCCCCCGAATATTCTCTTTCATGCAGTGTGTAATATAGCTGTTTGTGAATGTAAACGTTCTGCAAAGTTGTAAAGTCGAAAGTGCGTATATGGCGCTTCATGCACGTGAAGTTAGCTGAGCCAATTAACCGTTGTTCTGTGATGCATATAATGAAGTACCGTAAAGTAGAACTCATCGCAAGTCCTAAGCTGCTGTTCACAAAGAATGCGTTTGTGGCAGTGGAATGGAAAATAACACAAGGTTATGAGACGGAAGTTGAACTACTTTTAACTTGAGGGCATTTTAGAATGCCGGATCAACAGCCAAACAAGTCCATCAAGCACAAAAAACCTGTAAAGTACTACTACTGTATGTACAGTACGTTCTACTGTACACTTGCAACTATATTTTGTTTTTAGCTACAGTATAGCATATATGTAGTATAGATGATATAGTTTAGATTAAGTATAGATGATTGAAAGCTTGTTTGCATATGTTGCCACCCCTCACAGTCCTCATGCCTCCCCCTTGCCTCTAAATTATTTTCTATATCCGCCCCTGCCTCTCTTCATCAATTTGCACTGGTTCCCAATAGTCGCTCGCATCAAATTCAAGGCACTGAAGTTAGCCTACAGAAAGACCACTTGCTCTGCATCCCCATACCTAAACTCACTACTTCAGACTTACGTGCCCTCTGGAAGCTTGCATTTGGCATGTGAATGGTGCCTTGTGGTGCCATCCCAAAGAGGCAAAACAACACTTTCATAAACCTTTACCTGTGGCCCGTTTTAATAAGGAGGTTCAACCAACTCTGAGTTCAAACGTGAAATCTGAGTTGATATACCTTACGATGGGAAACGTTTTCGGTTTAAGAACAACCAATTTAAGTTAGTTCAATTAACTCTGAGTAGTCTCACTCTGAGTTAAGCACGTGTGCCACGGCTATAAAAAGCCATGATCAATGGAGCTCAGATATTTCAAATCACCATGGCAACAGCACCCACAAAAAAGAGGTCTGCATACTTTCCCCCAGTAGAACCTACTCAATACACCAGAAATTATGATAAGTAGTATTATAAGGTGTACTAAACCAAATGCTCATCTTCACAGTAGGATGAACTCTAAAAAAAAAGTTGGGTTGTTTCCACCCAAATTTGGGTAAAATATGCAAAAACCCAACCGTTGGGTTAAAAAAATCTAATTAAAAAATTTTACCCAATAGTTGGATTGTCCAACCAAGGATTTTTTAGAGTGTGGGGCTGATGAAATAGTTTCTGCTGCAACAGAGAGGCCTACAAAGGTAATGTTAATACGATGGGCCATATCTTTCACCCAGCGCAATTGACTTTGTACACCAACGCATGTATCATTCCTATTTTGCACCCGACGCACAGCGTACTTTTCCCTCCACAGACGCACGTTGGTAAATTAGGGAATGAACTTGTGTTTCCGGGGGCGGTTCAGCGAAAAGAGGAGGCGCGTTCCGGCGCAAACGTTCCCTGGTGCTATTTTGCAGTTTCAGAAAACAATTCCGCCACAGACAAGGAAAAAGACACAGACGCGTTATTCAGATGTTATTTTTAGGGCGCATGCTTGGTCATAATGTAGCGTGTGCACAATGCGCATACACTTTGCTTCTCTCATCTACACAGACGCAGCAGTTCCCATTTTTGCAAACCATACATAATTACAAGGAAAAATATTACCACACGAGGGAAATCATTGTGGTGTCCATGAAGATGTCATAAAATAAAAAAATAGGCATAAATCTAGCTTATACATTTACCCAAATTATTTTGGCTAATTGTAGTAATGACGGATCAAACCTGTTTGAGCAATAGTGGCCAGACACATAGGTATATAAGGACACCTGACAAAGTGTCTTTTACGGCCCTGACGAGAACGTCGGTCTCCTCGGCAGTGAACCGCTCCTGGTGTGCGCCTGGCAAATTCGCCATTATAATAGCAATTCGCCATGGAACAAGCGTGCCTGCTTTTAAAGGGAATGTGAGATGACGCTCTGATTGGTTTATTGTACGTTACACCCAAACCACATCTATAAGTAATGTAGCTACTTCAGACCAACCCATTTTATATTTGCGTCGGGTGCAAGAGTCATTTATCCCACTGGTATGATAGCAACAGCGCCCGAGATCCGCCCACAAAGTTACTCGCGTTTTGCGTTTGATACTTGCGTTTGAGATCATTAAAATAGGGCCAGATGTGTCTACACATCACACAATCTACACATTTCTTCACATTTGTGTGTGGAGTAGCCTATTGTGAGCAAGGGTGCATTAATACATAGATGATGATTTAAAACAGAGTTTAATAGAAATCCACACAGTAATCCACAGATGGCTCAGAACTGATTCAATTTACACACACGCTAACTCAAAGAGACTGGACAAACACTGAGTGAAGGTGAATAACTAAAATTTGCATGGTGATAACTTAAATGACGAACAGCTGTGATGATTATTAGTGTCCATTGGAACTGATGAGTGGCGGTAAACTAAAACAAAGGAACACATGTGACTAATGAAAACAAACTAAAACTCCATGTAAACAAAACTAAGAACAAACACAACTGAATAAGTGTAACAGAACGCCCCCTCATGGAAGGTGCATCTTCGCGGCATGTAGTGGACTAGGAGGAGGCTTAGAAAGTGGACGAGGAGGCGGCGAAGGGTTGGTGATGGGAGGACGATGA
This sequence comes from Abramis brama, assembly GCF_963993115.1. Classification (NCBI taxonomy): domain Eukaryota; kingdom Metazoa; phylum Chordata; class Actinopteri; order Cypriniformes; family Leuciscidae; genus Abramis; species Abramis brama. The sequence continues at coordinate 23,181,188 of NC_139985.1, forward strand.
AAACCCAGTGGCGATGATGGTAATTGCCTGATTAAGCCGATCCAGAGCCCAGCAATGACGACAGCCCACGGCGGAGTCAACGGAGGGAGGAGCCAAGATGTTGCTGTGGCTGCCGACATCTTGATGATGATCAATGGAGTGATGGATCTCAGGGCACAGACCAATAGCTGATGGTACTGAGCGACATCGCTGGCACTGGAGACCTAGGCAAAGCCGCCGCAACAAATGTCTGAGGCAGAGCCAGAGTGCCCGAGAATGAGGCGAAGCTGGTGTGATGGAGAACAGAGGTGGAGCAGGTGGGAAGGAGCAACTACCAGCTCAGTGGAGAGACTGAGAGCAGCGGAAGGTTGTAAGTCCGTGGCGGAAGTCGGGTGACGACTGATCAAGAGGGAGGCGGTGGGACGAGGGAACTCGGTCAAGCCGCAAGGTCGAGGGTCTCTGGTGAATTTGAGGGTGGGAGGAGCCAAAGCGAAGCCGACGAGTCAATGAACTGAACTAAACCTGAACATAATGGTGACAGGATTAGTATTAAAATACTAAAAAATATACAAAAAAAAAAAAAAAAAAAAAAACTAGGCTATATACTATATGTACTATGTATGTACTATGTACTATGTATACTATATGTAACTATGCTATATACTATAAAATTTGCATAATCTAATTTTATTGTGTCATTTATAACATAATTGCCAATATATATATATATATATATATATATATATATATATATATATATTTAATATTGTCTATATATTGTCTATATAATATATTCTTTTATCAAGGAAATAAAAACTCAGCCGTAATAATTTGCATTAATGAGAAATATTTGTATTATTAATAATGTATTACTTTAACATATAATATTTATAAAGTATAGCAAATGTTGTTTAATATTTAGAGTCTTTATCTGCCAATGTCATAGTACAGTGTAGCTCCTTACACTTTAGATTTGTAGATATATTTATACGTTTATTAATTAATGTATTTATTCATTCATTGGTGATACACAAGTTGCCCCATCAGGACACTTTTTTTTTTTAAATCCCATGAAGGAAGCTTGTGTACTATTGAAAACCTTTCAGCTTTTATAGAGCTAATCTGACAGGAAAATCTTTGAGAGGCTTCACAGACTAACTGCCCAGAGATTTCAACTGTCTGCTCTGGATGCCGGAATCGCTGTGCCCTGGATTCCTATTAGTCAAAACACCCCGAGCCTGTCCTTTTCAAACACATACATATACCTACACACACATGTGCACACACACGCACACACACACTTACACACTTACCTCCACATGCAGCACTGGCCAGGAGTGAGATGCCTGTCAACCTTGAGCATCTCTGACTGTCAAACTGAGCCTGTTATTTAGCACCCTCCTCCTGAAACACACACACGCACACACTCATCCTTCAAGTCTTCACTCTATTTTATATTGTTTTTCAGATGTTGTCAAAAGTGCTCAAAATGACTGACAATACATTTGGTGTTCTGTAATGAGACTAAATACATAGATATTAATTTAAGATGCTTTTGCCATTTCAGTGCTGGTTTGCTTTTGACATCAGAGCTTTTTGTGTCTAATCTGATGGACTGGCAGAAATGTAAAAGTCATTACTTACATTGTAGCATTGTTTCCGAGTATGTCACGCTTGTCAGCCACTGTGAAGTATGATTTCACAGCGTGATCTGAGAACAGGTGTTCAGGAACGCTAAAGTCTATCTGAGCATGTGTTGAACAAAGGGCATAGATCCAACATTAATTCAACAGGATCATCTGACATAAAACTACAACTAAGAAAACTTGGGCTCAGAAAAATAAAAAGAATAAGAGATGACCTTTTCCATGAATTGTAATTTCATTGCATCAACCCCCCCCCCCCCCCCCCAAAAAAAAAAAAGACTACCCAAAAATGTAATCTAAAATTTGCATTTTATTCTACTTGCAATTGCAAATATATGTGATTGCTCTCTACATTTTTATTTTAGTTGTATAAAAATAGGTTTGTGAAAACAGTCCTTACGTTTGAATAGACATTTTAAAATATATTTCAAATGTAAACAAAACTACAATACAATATTGGTAAATTGTTTGTTCATTTTATATTTTTTATTTTATTTTTTATTTTATTTTACAGTGTCCTTTTTACAAATGTTACATGTACTTACAGTAAATGATGCCTAATTCCATGCAACCAACCCTAAACAAAACCCTAACATTATATAAAGTACAATGTTAATAAATAAATATTACACAATACTTAAATGTATAATTACATTGTAACAAGGTGACCTTAAAATAAACTGTATCCCACATTTCTTTTGAGGCTGAACTTGGGGTGTTATTACAAACTTAGACTTTTAAAAACACAGTTGAGCTAGCTGCAAACCTGTTAATTTGTTCTCACATGCCAGTCCATAATTCAAAGTGAGAGCTTCAATAGCACACTTATCTTAAAGATTCATTCAGTCGCCACGCTGTCTGAAAGATGAGACTCTATCAGAGTGGCTCTCAAAGGCTGCATAGGCTCGTTGACTACCTTTGCTGAGACTTGTAAACTCGTGCCATACTGTATGCATGAATCTTTTTTTTTTTTTTTTTTTCGTCTGTTGCCTTTCCCACAGGGAACCAGACCAAATCCTGCCATTAGTTGCTCCCAAGTTTGGTATTGACTTTTGGAATAACAGCTTTGCAGCCATGGCGTGATTTATGATGATGCACATTATTGATCACTTAAGGAGATATTAAGGTATTCAGAAATAAACGTGATGGTCTCATCATGGACGGCATGAGAGGCGCCAGGCCAGAGGAAAGTCTTTCAGCATTAATTAGCACGTCTGCGGATTGCTTTTTCCTCTGACTCTCTCAGTTCTTTTAGTGAGATGCGTGTGGGATGTGGCCTCAAATAAACGTGCTGACCATTAGTAGTTTTCTCAATATCAAAAGTCTGATTGCATTTAGTTATGAACATTTAGCCTCATAACTGCCGGGCAGAAAAGTTCAGTTAGTTCAGTCAGGCTTCAAGATCCAACAATGTAAACATTGCTTTAAAAAGATTTAAAGACATAAAGCAGAGGCCCAAGGCATGGTTAATAAACTTACAAACTGACATTGTTATATTGTTTAAACTGTATTATGCAATGCTCAGAGTTCCAGAGGGCACTTGGGAACCGGTCAGACCAGGTACATTACTGCTGCTTTTGCAGAAAACTCCATTGAGAAGTTGTTAATTTTTTAGCCCAGAGTTCACAGGCTGAGAGACATGAGGAAGACATCGGTCTCGACAGTCTGGAACCGCCTTCATTTGAGCTGAAGTGGAAATTACTGACTCAATCAATAAACAAAGCCAAAGTGTTGAAATATTTATCTGCATGCTAATCCATCTCGGTCTATTATCTAAACATCACTCATCCAAGTTTGGAGTAATTCTGAAAGCCATTTATGGATGTTAGTACACCTCCTGATGGACGCTGGGCCACGCGGCCCTCAGCGTAGAGCCATTAGTCCCTGCTGGTGTCAATAAGAGAGATGGAAGATGTGGGGGCGTCTCCCACCCTGAGTCAGCAGGATAATATGATAGGAAAGTTATAAATGGTTCTTCAGTGCTGCAGATTTTGAAACATATATACTGTAACATGGTAGCATACTACCTTTAAATTGGTAGTTGGTTCAATTATGAATAATTTATTGACTTATTAAATGTTTTGGGCATTTAAATGTTTAATAGTGTGATAATGAAGGAATTATTGAATAAATAAAATATTGTACATTTTGAATGATTATTATTTTTATTTTTTTTAGAAATTAATATTATTTAAAAACAAATATTTGAAATATAATATTAATAATATTATAATATTAATATTAATATAAATGTATTATAATGAAACCTGTTATTTTTTTGTTGAATTGCTCTGTCATAACCCCTAAGTGATGTAAATCTAATTATCTCCATTATCAATCCTTTGATTAATAAAATGTATTATCTAATTTCAGAAATACAGTAAGTAGTTTAAACAGAGAAAATGAGGCAATCAAATTAAATTTTGAGGTGGAACTGTATATTGTGTTTATAAAATCATAAGGCCATAATCATTATAATTAGAAGATGCAGATTGGCAACATTATTATTATTATTATTATTATTATTATCATTATTTAATCATAATAATAATTAGTTGAGAAGCTGAATGGGACTACATCTGATTTTTGTTGAAATTTTAAGAAAACAATGTCATTCTAATTTGTTGTTTGAAGTGTTTATCCACAATTTGTACTCAAACAAATGTATTTTAATTTTATTTAAAAATAAATAAATAATACATTTTAGAATTAATTATTGAATCGAAACTGTGAAAACCATACTAACCCAGAAGCTACTATGGATAATTTGCATGGTTTCAAGAAATGTTGGTATGGATTATTTAGTCTCTTAATTGTGGTTGAAACATGTCCCTGCCATCCATACCTAAATCCATTTCCACAGCCAAGAATGTAACCACATATTCAAGATTAGGGGAACCATATTTAGAAAAGTTAAACAATAAGTCATAGCAAGATAGTGATAGATATGAATAATTATTAGGGGAGATGTGTCCCTAAATATTTATGTTGGTTATGGCCTTAATAAAAAAATAAAAATAAAAAAAAGCTTTACTCTTTCCTCTTCAACTGGAAACCTTCTGATTCTGGAAATCAGTCTGTTTGTCTCTATACTCAACTCTGTCTGTGTGTGGGAGAGTGTGTACAGTATGCATGAGTTTTCTGGTCTCTGTTGTTGTGTGTCTTGTTTTAATATTATTATTATTAATATTATTGAAGACTGTGTATTGAGTGACTGTTTGCATGATATATTAAATCTGAACTCAGTCTGAGAGTTAAGCTTTCTGTCTAGGGTTCATTCCCCAGCCCCGTAAGCAGATTTAAAGCTGACAGCAATGATGAGGTCTAAATACCTTGTGAAACAGTCTTCTTATGTAGGTTTATACCCATAAGAACTTTGTAATAAGCCTCTGATGAAGGTTTAACTAATACCATTCCATTTAATACAGATATTTCCCTGGACCCCAAGGGACATCTGGTAAACAGGTTGAGGCTATTGTGTTTACTTTGCTTATCCAAGCAGTAATCAGCATTCATGGTGTCTTTGTTGGTTTGCATAGCTATACCTTTAGAACACTGTACTCAAAAGGTTAATGCTGCGGCATTTCACAGTTTATGACACTTAATAAAGTTCCGTTCTATTCGTACTCATGAGTAAATGGTGTCAGCAATTCCTAATTATGAGAGGTTAATGAGGTCGGCCCATATTGTGAGGAACTGATGAAACAGTCTTTTATTTAGCTGGATTATTCTTCGTATAGCAGAGAGAATCAGATGTCTCCAAAGGCATTAAAGTTGGCGGATCCAAACAAATTAACTAAATAGTTGTACAATTTTTGTGCATAGTTTTTCAGGATTTCAAAAATCTGCATCTTATTTACTAACCACTCACAATCCAATTTAACTGGGGCCTAAATTCACAGCAGGTATTGTTACTCTTCGCAAACACAACTCCTTTCTATGGAAATTAGGCTCATTATAGATTATGCGTCATTCACAAAAGTCAGCAGTATTTGCCTGGTGCAATTAACTTTGCACTTTTACTGCCTAAGACGAACAAGGTAATTAAATAAAGGTAATTTCATTAAAAAAAAATATTCTTATGTACATTTATGATCATGTTTGGAAAGAGCGTTATAACCAGGCATGTATCCAGATGCATTGGGAATTGCACAGAGCAAATCATCTGCTGTAAATTCCATCTGGAGCTGCCATGATATGTTGATTGCACCATAAAAACGGAGGCAAAACATAATGAAATATGAGCTACATCTTGCTTGAAAAAAAAGAAAAGAAAGTATTTTGACAAAATACATGAACACTTCTGAATGACCACCAACACTAAACTTGATTTCTTTGCTTTCAATTAATATAATTATCTAAAAGTAGCCTACTAAATTAAATTATGTCAAATGTGAACCAATCGAGTACTCAGAAATATGTTTTGCTGTTGACATTACTAAAACGGTAGTTCCCAGCATGCTTTGATTGGGATTTAACTGGGATATGTTGAAATTAAGTATTATTTTAAGTGTTTTTGGTAACACTTTAGATTACAGCCCGGAAAGTACTGCATAATTAAAGCGATTTTACTGTGTAACTTCCGGTAATTATAGTGTACCTATAAAGTACTTGCATGTAAGTATAAGGGAACAATTTGTAAAGTTTGGGGAATAAAGGGGTAACAACCAGGAGAAAAAAAAAAAAAAAAAATTATACTGTAAGTATTATAGAACTAAGGGGTGCTTATTTTACTATTATGATACAACAATCTTACATTTAGGAGCAATTTAGCGAGAACATACACTGCATACCTTTTTGTAATAACGGTGTAACAATACATACTGTAATAAAAATTACAGGGTACATATCTATGCATTTATACAGTAATCTTTTTAACAAAAATGCACTGAAAACTAAAACAATTACAACTTTTGCTTAAATATTGGGGAAAGAAGTTTCATGTAGTAGTGCTCGTTACCCTCTTGTTCCATGTAGTTACAGGGTAAGTACAATAAAAATACATACACAATCTTATATTACTGATTCGGAAACCTTTATTTGAAAACAACTTGATTCAAAGCAGATTTACAATACTTATTTTTCGTTTAAAACTGTTTTTTTTAAATCAACAATTAAGTCTTGACAGAAAGTAGCATTTTGTCCCCCCTTTTTTCTCTTGCTTGGCTTCTTCCTTTTTTTCCTCTTCTTTTTCTTTCTTTCCAGTGATGAATCTGAAGAAGAAATCATGTCTCTTGCTATTCTGTATTATGCATTAAAAGAAAATGCAGTACACCCATAAATACATCCTCACCATTTACTCATCTTTTACCCTCATGCTGTCCGAGATGTATACAACTTTCCTTCTTCAGATTAACACAAAAAGGTTGTAAATTTTTTTTTTTAATGCATCCCTGGGAATACATATAATATATATTGTGTTCCTAAAAGTTGGAGCATCAAACAGCACATACGCAATAACTGTAGTAATCCATACGACCCCAATGGATGGATCAGTAGGCCTATCTTCTGAAGTGAAACGATAGTTGTTTGTAAGAAAAATTACAATATTTAAAACTTTTTAAACTGTAGACTATCTATTCAGACCAACTGTAATAAGTTGTTTTTCAAATAAAGGTTTCCGAATCAGTGATATTAGATTTGTATGTATTTTTATTGTACTTACCCTGTAATTACATGAAACAAGAGGGTAACAAGCACCAATTACCCTGTAACGCATGGAACAAGCGGGTAACAAGCACCACTACATGAAACAATAGTATCTTTCCCCAATATTTAAGCAAAAGTTGTTTTAGTTTTCAGTGCACTTTTCTTAAAAAGATTACTGTATAAATGCATAGATATGTACCCTGTAATTTTTATTACAGTATGTATTGGTACACCGTTATTACAAAAAGGTATGCAGTGTATGTTCTCGCTAAATTGCTCCCAAATGTAAGATTGTTGTATCATAATAGTAAAATAAGCACCCCTTAGTTCTATAATACTTACAGTATAAATAATTTTTTAATTCTCCTGGTTGTTACCCCTTTATTCCCCAAACTTTACATATTGTTCCCTTCTATTTACATGCAAGTACTATATAGGTACACTATAATTACCGAAAGTTACGCTGTAAATTCGTCTTAATTACACAGTACTTTCCGGGCTGTAATCTAAAGCGTTACCTTTTTTTTTTTGCTTATAGGCTGAGAATTGGTATTGGGTTAAGATGTTAATGTTGCTTCTCTTAAGAAGCACACAATGCTTAGAATTTAGAATGCTAATATGTGTTATAAAATGTGCTTGCTAACAGTTTACTAAGTAGCTAGTACACTATTCTAGCTCAGTAATGAGAAAATATATGAAATGTATTCATTATTTTAAATTTACTATTTATAGAGAACCATCTAAAATCACTTTCAGACTATTTAATTGGCTCTCTTAAAATAACTTGCAAATAAGAATGAAGAAACGTGCAGCCAGCTTGAAGCAGCAGGTGCTGTTACAATATATCAACGGGAATTAACAAGGCCATGCTAACTAACAAAACATTACACTTGGGGTGTAAGAAAACAGTTCATTCAGACAACCTAACAACTAGTTGTGTCAAGTAGCTGTTTTGCATATCACTACAGTAATAAACCTTAAAGTTAAACCTTCAGTTTTCTCAGCACTTTCCAAAGCAAGAGCTATGATTTCAAAACATTTACAGCTAGTGACCAAACAATTCAAGTTCACTCTCCACAAATCCAAAAGTGTTGTTCTTGTAATTAATCACAGTCAGCTGAGCCAGTGACCTCCCTTTGTCTTCCTCCGGCTCCCTGCATCTTCCTGTAACCCAATAGAGACAGAAATAAGATCAACTCCACTCTCCACTTGACTCAGTTCATCCCAGTCCTGACATCAAAATGCATCGATTGAACAGCCTGCTCTAGTGAAGGTGAAGTGATCAGCACAACCATCGATTTCTCACATCACTACTGAGCTGAAAGCAAACACTAGTCACTGTCAGAGACTGCTCCCTCTGAGGGGGTGAAGACAAACCTTTTAAACGTGCAAAACCGCTAAATATCTCTTCTGGATGCATGACATGATTGTTACTATCATTTGATTGTTATGAAATGTATTTCAAAAGTAACATTAAACATATGGACATTTTTCACAAGTGTAACAGATTGGATTAATCTTGTGGTCGCTATTTCATAACTGATGTATGAAGTACTGTTTTAATTTTGCATGTTTTTATTTGTACTCCCAACACAAATGACACTATTACTGTTGCATATATCGTAAAACAGACAGTTACACCCTTAAAAATGTATAATTTGTGGACATTATTCATATTTTTAGACAGTATACTATACAGAAAATTTAAACAAAAAAAGCCTGAATGCCAGTGAAAGCGCTTCAAGAGGTTAAAGAAAACTGAAAAATTGTATCATCACTTACACTATCACACAACGGAAGAGAACAGACAGGTGATCGTATAAACAAAGTTTATTAATAGGATACAGGGAACAAACACTAGTCGATGGAAGGGTGAATGTGAAGTTCAAGCAGTTGCACTTTGACTTAGCTGGGTGGAATATGATGATCACAGGTGCAGGTGGTTGAAGGATGGTACAGGCTGAGCACACACAATGGCTTGGGATCAGACGACAGAAGACTGAAGACAGAAGACGGGCATCCGAAGACGGGAAGTCTCAGGCTGGTAACGGGAGTTGCAACAAGAGATGAGTCTGTACTTGTTTAGATGAGACCAGACAATGGCGTGCAGGTTGATGAGGAGGTGCAGGTGCGTAGAATCAGCAGTCCAAGGAGAGTGAACGAGTGGGCGGAGCGTGCTGATCTGGTGACGATGGGCTGATAGATGGTTGTGTCACCGTGACATTTTTTCACTCCCGTTTTTTTTTTTTTTTCTTTTTTTTTTTTAAACATGACTTTATTCATGGAACACCAAGGGAGTTATTTATAGCAGAATATCTTAACTTCTCATTTCCATACATCTCAAATGAGTTTGTGATACATATGAATCAATATTTTCTTTAAAACAAAAAAAGTCCATATTATGGCTTCAGAAAACTTGAACTTAACTGCATGAGTCATATATGCTTTTGTGATGTGTTTAGTCATGTGGGGTTGGAACTCTGTGAGGGTGAGCAAATGTTGCACGTGTCCTCTCATTAATAGTTCAAATGTGAAGATACAGAGAGTGAACATAAATATGACAGGCTCATCATGAGAACAAGCTAAGAGCTTGTGTCCTTCATTGCATTCAAGGACATACGCGCCCAAGCACGACCCATGATATTAAATTAAATATTAAATATTAAAACCACATGCCTTCAGGCTACGCCTGCCACCTATATCATGTTTAGGAAGAGCGAAAGGTCTTTGTCTAATGGAAGCTCACAGGTGATTTTTTTTTTTTTTTTTTTTTTCAGTACTTCTGAGATTCTGTTCTATCCCTGTAACCCTCTCCAGTGTGGAAAGAACACACTTTTGTACAATGCATACAGACTGCTGAATAACTGCTGTTAGTTTAGCACTTACATTCATGTCAGAGCATCTGTATCTGTTGTAGTGGGTTGTTCTGATGCTAAAGTATCCAGATGCATGCATAAAGACTACAACTGTTGTTTATTCAGCTTCTGTTGAATACTGATGTCATATTTTAGCACAAAAATGGTTCGTAGGTTTTTGTGTGTAAAGTGCACACATACATTTTAGACTATTTAGAATAATTGTCTGCAATTTCTTATCTCTTCTTCTTCTTCTTCTTCTTCTTCTTCTTCTTCTTCTTCTTCTTATTATTATTATTATTATTATTATTATTATTATTACGGTAACACTTTGTTTTAATGTTACATAGTTACACGTTACTACATGTACTTACTATAGTAATAACAGTACATTTTGCATAATTACAAGCAACTAACCCTCAACCAAACCCTAACCCTAACCATAACTCTATACATGTAGTTAAGTACATGTACTCAGTACATATTTGAGTAAATACAATGTAACTAGGTCACCTTAAAATAAAGGGTTACACTTCATTTTAAGGCGTCATTGTTACAGTGTAATTATATATTTAAGTACTGAGTAATATTAAGCAACTACATGTACTTACTATAGGGTTAGGGTAGGATTAGGATTTGGTTGAGGGTTAGTTGCATGTAATTATGCATAATTTTCTGTTATTACTATGGTAAATACATGTAACATGTATCAAGGACACTGTAAAATCAAGTGTTACCAAATAAAGTGTGACCTATTATTATTATTATTATTATTATTATTATTATTATTACAGGAATCTATTTAGAAGGCATATTTTTGCTTACGTCCTCAAATTAGTTTGCCGTGGTTTTGTGGCACACAGTGAACATGCTAGTGCAGGAAGTCTCAGCGTCAGTATTGTTAGATCTTCCTGGTAGTGACGGTAACATGCTGAAGTGTGCTGGAGGGAGTGATATCCATTTCATATATTTCATGACCTCCATAATGTACCAGACACAAGGTTAAAAGCTGAGCTTTAATTCCATCCAAGTGCTTGAAGAGATTTTATGTTCATTATTTCACATATCCCCTACTTTTTTTTGTTGTTTGTTTATCTGTCAACATGAAATAGCATTCAGAACCAATTTGACTTCTGTAATGTGACTTTTTCTTTTTCTCTGAGTGAAATAGTACATTCAACAAGGGAGAATGGAAGGGATTTAATGTAATCCATTGGGAATTTATTAGATGGTGAAAAGTGGTCTCCAAATGGCAGGTGGTTGAAGGGTAGCTTACATAAAGGTGTCGGTTTGTCTTTTGAAATTTGGATATTTAAAGAGCAGTTTCTGTAATTTTTTTAAACATTCAGGAATGTTCTAAAGCAGGGTTCACCAATCTCGATCCTGGAGGGCCGCTGTCCTGCAGAGTTTAGCTCCAACCCCAATTAAACACACCTGAACCAGCTAATCAAGGTCTCACTAGGCATACTAGGAACTTTCAAACAGGTGTGTTGGAGCTGGTTGGAGCTAAACTCTGCAGGACAGCGGCCCTCCAGGACCGAGATTGGTGAACCCTGTTCTAAAGCAAGAAAGCTAACTATACGACACATTTTACAGAATTAATCAAATTATTTAAAAAATATAAAAAAATAAGTGGGTAAGAAAAATGATCTTGTTTCCCTTTTAAATAAGTTCTCTTTATATTTTTTCCGTTGTACTTTAAGGTGTTCACATAATAGTGTAATTATACATTTAAGTACAGAGTAATAATAATTAAACTAGAATGTACATTTCCTGAAGAAAATGTGAAGTGGTGCTTGCAGTGGCAAAACTCGCCACTCGGTTGCTAGGGTGTTATACATGATTGCATACGAGCCAACAACCATGTCTGTACGATGTTCTGGTGCTGAGATATGGCTTATTCATGTTGTTCTGGGTGGTTGCTATGGTGTTCTGGGTGGTTGCTATGGTGTTGCTAGGCGTTTGCTTGGGTATTCTGGGTGGTTGCTAGGCGGTTGCTAGGCAGTTGCTAGGGTATTCTGGGTGGTTGCTATGGTGTTGCTAGGCGGTTGCTAGGGTATTCTGGGTGGTTGCTAGGGTATTCTTAGTGGTTGCTAGGCAGTTGCTAGGCGGTTGCTAGGGTGTTCTGGGTGGTTGCTATGGTGTTGCTAGGCGGTTGCTAGGGTATTCTGGGTAGTTGCTAGGGCGTTGCTAGGCAGTTGCTAGGGTATTCTGGGTGGTTGCTATGGTGTTGCTAGGGTATTCTGGATGGTTGCTAGGGCGTTGCTAGGCAGTTGCTAGGGTATTCTGGGTGGTTGCTATGATGTTGCTAGGTGGTTGCTAGGGTATTCTGGATGGTTGCTAGGGCATTGCTAGGCAGTTGCTAGGGTGTTCTGGGTGGTTGTTATGGTGTTGCTAGGCGGTTGCTAGGGTATTCTGGGTGGTTGCTATTGTGTTGCTAGGCGGTTGCTAGGGTATTCTGGGTGGTTGCTAGGGTATTCTTAGTGGTTGCTAGGCAGTTGCTAGGCGGTTGCTAGGGTGTTCTGGGTGGTTGCTATGGTGTTGCTAGGCGGTTGCTAGGGTATTCTGGGTGGTTGCTAGGGCGTTGCTAGGGTATTCTGGGTGGTTGCTATGGTGTTGCTAGGGTATTCTGGATGGTTGCTAGGGCGTTGCTAGGCAGTTGCTAGGGTATTCTGGATGGTTGCTAGGGCGTTGCTAGGCAGTTGCTAGGGTGTTCTGGGTGGTTGCTATGGGGTTGCTAGGCAGTTGCTATGGTATTCTGGGTGGATGCTAGGGCGTTGCTAGGCAGTTGCTAGGGTGTTCTACGTGGTTGCTAGGTGTTCTGGGTGGTTGCTAGGCAGTTGCTAGGTGTTCTGGGTGGTTGCTAGGCAGTTGCTAGGTGTTCTGGGTGGTTGCTAGGCAGTTGCTAGGGTGTTCTGGGTGGTTGCTAGAGTTTTTTGGTGGTTACTAGAGCATTTCTAGACGTTGCTAGGGTGTTCAGGGTGGTTGCTAAGGTATTTTTGTTAGTTGCTATGGTGTTACTAGGTGGTTGGTAGTTGTCAAATATGGTTACTATGGAGTTTTTATAGAGTTCTTAAAATCTTTAATAACGAGTGCCTTCAGTACGGCACTCGGCCTGCGGCCTCGTGCCTATGGCCGAATAGGCTCAAGCATGGAGCGATATCGCAATGCCATGAGAGTAAAATTGCTTTAAAAAATAAAAAAAAATTAAAAAATATTTTTTTTTTGTTTTAGGGTGGTTGCTAGGGAGCTCTTAGTGGTTGCTAGGGTGCTGTAACTGGTTGCTAGGGTGTGGCTATGAAGATTTTAGGCCATTACTTATTGGCTGCTTGATAATATAAATCCTCTGAGGGAGAGAGAGAGGGAGAGACGCAGGGGTGTCAGGCCCTTTGGAGTGGTGTGTGTGTGAAAACGTCGGTTGGGATTCAAATATTTTTAGAACTCCCAATGTAAAGTCAATGGGACTTTTTTGGCCGCTTTTTCGTCCGCTGTGCGAACATCGTACACCCGATCGCTTAGAAAAGTCATAGCACACCTCTCCTCAATGAGCCGGTCGATTTGACGCCTCACTCAGGGGTCTGTGACAAACGGTGCGGGGCGAGTTTCGCGCCAAACTTTTGTCCAGAATAAAAATAATAATAATAACTAGAATGTACATTTCCTGAAGAAAATGTGAAGTGGTGCTTGCAGTGGCAAAACTCGCCACTCGGTTGCTAGGGTGCGGTTAGCTAGATTTTAGCAAGATGATAACAAAATTAACATCATGCTAGCATGATAAGCATGTGACTAACATAATGCTAGCACCATGTTAGCATGATTAGCATATTGCTAGCATGATTATTATGTTGCTAGGATGATGCTAGCATGCTTTTACCACGTGGCTAGCATAGTTTACCATGATTTACAATAGTTTACCATGATTTACCATAGTTTACCATGATTTACTATAGTATACCATGATTTACCATGTTCAAGTATGATTTACTGATTCAAGCATGATTTACCATAGTTTACCATGATTTACCATAGTTTACCATGATTTACTATAGTATACCATGATTTACCATGTTCAAGTATGATTTACTGATTCAAGCATGATTTACCATAGTTTACCATGATTTACCATAGTTTACCATGATTTACCACAATTTACTATAGTTTACCATGATTTACTATAGTATACCATGATTTACCATGTTCAAGTATGATTTACTGATTCTAGCATGATTTAGCATTGTTTACCATGATTTACCACGATTTACCATAGTTTACCATGATTTACTATAGTATACCACGATTTACCATGTTCAAGTATAATTTACTGATTCTAGCATGATTTACCATAGTTTACCATGATTTACCATAGTTTACCACGATTTACCATAGTTTACCATGATTTACCATGATTTACCACGATTTACCATAGTATACCATGATTTACCATGTTCAAGTATGATTTACTGATTCTAGCATGATTTACCATAGTTTACCATGATTTACCACGATTTACCATAGTTTACCATGATTTACTATAGTATACCACGATTTACCATGTTCAAGTATAATTTACTGATTCTAGCATGATTTACCATAGTTTACCATGATTTACCATAGTTTACCACGATTTACCATAGTTTACCATGATTTACCATGATTTACCACGATTTACCATAGTATACCATGATTTACCATGTTCAAGTATGATTTACTGATTCTAGCATGATTTACCATAGTTTACCATGATTTACCACGATTTACCATAGTTTACCATGATTTACTATAGTATACCATGATTTACCATGTTCAAGTATGATTTACTGATTCTAGCATGATTTACCATAGTTTACCATGATTTACCATATTTTACCATTATTTACCACGATTTACCATAGTTTACCATGATTTACTATAGTATACCATGATTTACCATGTTCAAGTATGATTTACTGATTCTAGCATGATTTTTCATAGTTTACCATGATTTACCACGATTTACCACGATTTACCATAGTTTACCATGATTTACTATAGTATACCATGATTTACCATGTTCAAGTATTATTTACTGATTCTAGCATTATTTATCATAGTTTACCATGATTTACCACGATTTACCATAGTTTACCATGATTTACTATAGTATACCATGATTTACCATGTTCAAGTATGATTTACTGATTCTAGCATGATTTACCATAGTTTACCACGATTTACTATAGTTTACCATGATTTACTATAGTATACCATGATTTACCATGTTCAAGTATGATTTACTGATTCTAGCATGATTTACCATAGTTTACCATGATTTACCAGTTTACCATGATTTACCACAATTTACTATAGTTTACCATGATTTACTATAGTATACCATGATTTACCATGTTCAAGTATGATTTACCATGATTCTAGCATGATTTACCATAGTTTACCATGATTTACCACGATTTACCATAGTTTACTATGATTTACTATAGTATACCATGATTTACCATGTTTTAGTATGATTTACTATGATTCTAGGATGATTTACCATAGTTTACCATGATTTAGTCAAAAGAGCCAAGTCCCATCTCTATACTATGTTTTGATGCAGAGATATACGTTTTGTTAAACGGTTGCTAGGGTACTCTTTTTGGTTGTTATGGAGTTGCTTGACAGCTGCCAATGATGAAACTGCAAAGGCTTCTTGACACTTTGAATGATATAAACCAACTCCCATGCCTCTGTGACATTCAGAATGGAAGATATCCCTCTTTGGATTTTGGTTGCTAAGGTGCTCGACAATGGTTGCTATGGAGGGGCTAGGAAGTGTTGAGGTGATTCATGATTGGCCGTTTGCTGCCCCGAGTCAAATGAGACCACCCTCGTGTTTGTATGACAATTCAGTCTGGAGATATCCCTTTGATCTATTTCAATGGAAGTCTATGGGACTTGTTGCTAAGGTTCTCTAAATGGTTGCTAGGGCGTGGCTTGATAGCTTCACAATGAGCCTGAGAGACTGATTGGTCGTCTGAGTAAAATGAGCCCGCCCCCTTGTCTCTATGACACTGTGATCCAGAGCTACGTTCAATAGAAAATCCCTATGCAATTTACCATAGTAGGAAAAGCATGTGTGTTTCACGGGACATTCCTTCCCCATAGTAAGTCAATGGGGCAACTTTGGGACCTTCCTGCCCCCCAGGGGTGCAACTTTTACCCCATTGTGAGGTATGTTCTTACAGAGCCTGTCAGCCTCTTCAAATGTGGCAAATCACACGTTTCTGCGAAATCCTCGCTCAGAGCTATGAGTGCTCAAAGTTCGTCGCAATGTTAGGTCAATGGAACTTTTTGGGCCGCTTTTTCGCCCCTGGGGTGAACACCGCACCCCCGATCACTTATAAAAGTCATAGCACACCTCTCCTCAATGAGCTGGTCGATTTGACACCTCATTCATGGATCTGTGACAAACGGTGCGGGACGAGTTACGCGCCAAACTTTGTGTGGAATAATAATAAAAAGAAGAATAATAATAACTAGAATGTACATTTCCTGAAGAAAATGTGAAGTGGTGCTTGCAGTGACAAAACTCACCACTCGGTTGCTAAAGTGCGTTTAGCTAGTTTTTAGCAAGATTATAACAAAATTATCATCATGCTAGCATTATAAGCATGTGACTAACATAATGCTAGCATGTTGCTAGCATGGTGCTAATATGATTAGCATGTTGCTAGCATCATGCTAGCATGTTTTTAGCAAAAGCTAACGTGAATGTAGCTAGCATGATTAGCATGTTGTTAGCATGATGCTAGCATTTTTTAACAAGATGCTAACATGAATAGCACGTTTGCTAGCATGTTTGTAGCAAGAAGCTAGCATGATTAGCATGTAGCTAGTATCATGCTAGCATTATTAGCATGTTGCTAGCATCATGCTAGCATCATGCTAGCATCATGTTAGCATGTATCTAGCATGATGCTAGCTTGTTTTACCATGTTGCTAGCATGGTTTACCATGATTTACCATAGTTTACCATGATTTACCACAATTTACCATAGTTTACCAGATTTACTATAGTATACCATGATTTACCATGTTCAAGTATGATTTACTATGATTCTACCATGATTTACCACGATTTACTATAGTATACCATGATTTACCATGTTCAAGTATGATTTACTGATTCTAGCATGATTTACCATAGTTTACCATGATTTACCATAGTTTAACATGATTTACCACAATTTACTATAGTTTACCATGATTTACTATAGTATACCATGATTTACCATGTTCAAGTATGATTTACTGATTCTAGCATGATTTACCATAGTTTATCATGATTTACCATAGTTTACCACGATTTACCACGATTTACTATAGTATACCATGATTTACCATGTTGAAGTATGATTTACTGATTCTAGCATGATTTACCATAGTTTACCATGATTTACCATAGTTTACCATGATTTACCACGATTTACCATAGTTTACCATGATTTACTATAGTATACCATGATATACCATGTTCAAGTATGATTTACTGATTCTAGCATGATTTATCATAGTTTACCATGATTTACCATAGTTTACCATGATTTACCATGTTGAAGTATGATTTACTGATTCTAGCATGATTTACCATAGTTTACCATGATTTACCATAGTTTACCATGATTTACCACGATTTACCATAGTTTACCATGATTTACTATAGTATACCATGATATACCATGTTCAAGTATGATTTACTGATTTTAGCATGATTTATCATAGTTTACCATGATTTACCATAGTTTACCATGATTTACCATGTTGAAGTATGATTTACTGATTCTAGCATGATTTACCATAGTTTACCATGATTTACCATAGTTTACCATGATTTACCACGATTTACCATAGTTTACCATGATTTACTATAGTATACCATGATATACCATGTTCAAGTATGATTTACTGATTTTAGCATGATTTATCATAGTTTACCATGATTTACCATAGTTTACCATGATTTACCATGATTTACTATAGTATACCATGATTTACCATGTTCAAGTATGATTTACTATGATTCTAGCATGATTTACCATAGTTTACCATGATTTACCATAGTTTACCATGATTTACCACGATTTACCATAGTTTACCATGATTTACTATAGTATACCATGATATACCATGTTCAAGTATGATTTACTGATTCTAGCATGATTTATCATAGTTTACCATGATTTACCATAGTTTACCATGATTTACCATAGTTTACCATGATTTACTATAGTATACCATGATTTACCATGTTGAAGTATGATTTACTGATTCTAGCATGATTTACCATAGTTTACCATGATTTACCATAGTTTACCATGATTTACCACGATTTACCATAGTTTACCATGATTTACTATAGTATACCATGATATACCATGTTCAAGTATGATTTACTGATTTTAGCATGATTTATTATAGTTTACCATGATTTATCATAGTTTACCATGATTTACCATAGTTTACCATGATTTACCATAGTTTACCATGATTTACTATAGTATACCATGATTTACCATGTTCAAGTATGATTTACTATGATTCTAGCATGATTTACCATAGTTTACCATGATTTACCACAATTTACCATAGTTTACTATGATTTACTATAGTATACCATGATTTACCATGTTTTAGTATGATTTACTATGATTCTAGGATGATTTACCATAGTTTACCATGATTTAGTCAAAAGAGCCAAGTCCCATCTCTATACTATGTTTTGATGCAGAGATATACGTTTTGCTAAACGGTTGCTAGGGTACTCTTTTTGGTTGCTATGGAGTTACTTGGCAGCTGCCAATGATGAAATTCCAAAGGCTTCTTGTCACTATGAATGATATAAACCAACTCCCATGCCTCTGTGACATTCAGAATGGAAGATATCCCTCTTTGGATTTTGGTTGCTAGGGTACTCTGTTTGGTTGCTAGGGAGTGGCTTGTCAGCTGCCAATCATGAAACTCCAAAGGCTGCTTGTCAGTATGAATGATATAAACCAACTCCCATGCCTCTGCGACATTCAGAATGGAAGATAACCCTCTTTGGATTTTGGTTGCTAGGGTACTCTGTTTGGTTGCTAGGGAGTGGCTTGTCAGCTGCCAATCATGAAACTCCAAAGGCTTCTTGTCAGTATGAATGATATAAACCAACTCCCATGCCTCTGTGACATTCAGAATGGAAGATATCCCTCTTTGGATTTTGGTTGCTAAGGTGCTCGACAATGGTTGCTAGGGAGGGGCTTGGAAGTGTTTAGGTGATTCATGATTGGCTGTTTGCTGCCCCGAGTCAAATGAGACCACCCCCATGTTTCTATGACAATTCAGTCTGGAGATATCTCTTTGAACTCTTTCAATGGAAGTCTATGGAACTTGTTGCTAAGGGGCTCTAAATGGTTGCTAGGGCGTGGCTTGATAGCTTCACAATGATCCTGAGAGACTGATTGGTCGTCTGAGTAAAATGAGCCCTCCCCCTTGTCTCTATGACACTGTGATCCAGAGCTACGTTCAATACAAAGTCCCTATGCAATTTATCATAGTAGGAAAAGCATGTGTGTTTCACGGGACGTTCCTTCCCCATAGTAAGTCAAAGGGGCAACTTTGGGCATCTCCTGCCCCCCAGGGGTGCAACTTTTACCCCATTGAGAGGTATGTTCTTACAGAGCCTGTCAGCCTCTTCAAATGTGGCAAATCACACGTTTCTGCGAAATCGTCGCTCAGAGTTATGACTCGTCAAAGTTTGTCGCAATGTTAAGTCTATGGGATTTTTCGGACGCTTTTTCGCCCCTGGGGCGAACACCGCACCCCCGATCGCTTATAAAAGTCATAGCACACCTCTCCTTAATGAGCCGGTCGATTTGACACCTCATTCATGGATCTGTGACAAACGGTGCGGGACGAGTTACGCGCCAAACTTTGTGTGGAATAATAAAAAGAAGAATAATAATAATAAGTATGAGCAATAACAATAGTGATGCCTTGCTTTCAGCAAGCACCACTAACTAGAATGTACATTTCCTGAAGAAAATGTGAAGTGGTGCTTGCAGTGGCAAAACTCGCCACTCGGTTGCTAGAGTGTGGTACATGATTGCATACAAGCCAACAAACATGTCTGTACGATGTTCTGGTGCTGAGATATGGCTAATTCATGTTGTTCAGGTGGTTGCTAGGCTGTTGCTAGGGTGTTCTTGGTGGTTGGTAGGGCGTTGCTAGGTGGTTGCTAGGCTGTTCTGGGTGGTTGCTATGGTGTTGCTAGGCGGTTGCTAGGGTATTCTGGGTGGTTGCTATGGTGTTGCTAGGCGGTTGCTAGGGTATTCTGGTTGGTTGCTATGGTGTTGCTAGGTGGTTGCTATGGTATTTTGGATGGTTGCTAGGGCGTTGCTAGGTGGTTGCTAGGGTGTTCTGGGTGGTTGCTATGGTGTTGCTAGGCAGTTGCTATGGTATTTTGGGTGGATGCTAGGGCATTGCTAGGCAGTTGCTAGGGTGTTCTGGGTGGTTGCTAGGCAGTTGCTAGGTGTTCTGGGGGGTTGCTAGACAGTTGCTAGGGTGTTCAGGATGGTTGCTAAGGTATTTTTTTTAGTTGCTATGGTGTTACTAGGTGGTTGGTAGTTGTCAAAGATGGTTACTATGGAGTTTTTATAGAGTTATTAAAATCTTTAATAACGAGTGCCTTCAGTACGAGTGCCACTCAGAGAGCAGTCCAAGATGGCGCCAGTGTGTGTGGCGTGCCGTCTGCTGCTTCTAGTCCCGCTTGTGTTTGTGTTGTTTCTGTCAATTATCTGTAAAAATGTCGACTCTCTACTGGTATATGATCGCCAAACACTCCTAAATATCAGATCTGTCACAAATGACTTGGTGAACTACGATCGGAGTGAACAGAGAACTTCTCTCCCATTCGTATCTGCAATCCCTTCTTACCTTTGGCGCGCGCCAGTTCCTCCTTCCCGGAGGAGGCGTTATAGACGCCGGGGTAAACGCAGTGGACTACTGGTAAAAATCAAACGCTACCTGGCGAAATGTTTCTGGAGTAATCATTATACCACACTTGCTGAAAACAAACTGGATCGACGTCGCGTTATTTCCTGGCATTCTATGGATTCTGGTCTGATAACCATTTAAACTTTACTAATTTAACTAACTAATTTTAACTAACTAATTTTACTAACCCTAACCCTAACTAATACTAGTTTAATTAAACTTTACCATAGTTTACCATGATTTACCATGTTCAAGTATGATTTACTGATTCTAGCATGATTTACCATAGTTTACCATGATTTACCATAGTTTACCATTATTTACCACGATTTACCATAGTTTACCATGATTTACTATAGTATACCATGATTTACCATGTTCAAGTATGATTTACTGATTCTAGCATGATTTACCATAGTTTACCATGATTTACCACGATTTACCATACTTTACCATGATTTACTATAGTATACCATGATTTACCATGTTCAAGTATGATTTACTGATTCTAGCATGATTTACCATAGTTTACCATGATTTACCACGATTTACCATACTTTACCATGATTTACTATAGTATACCATGATTTACCATGTTCCAGTATGATTTACTGATTCTAGCATGATTTACCATAGTTTACCATGATTTACCATAGTTTACCATGATTTACTATAGTATACCATGATTTACCATGTTCAAGTATGATTTACTATGATTCTAGCATGATTTACCATAGTTTACCATGATTTACCACGATTTACCATAGTTTACTATGATTTACTATAGTATACCATGATTTACCATGTTTTAGTATGATTTACTATGATTCTAGGATGATTTACCATAGTTTACCATGATTTAGTCAAAAGAGCCAAGTCCCATCTCTATACTATGTTTTGATGCAGAGATATACGTCTTGTTAAACGGTTGCTAGGGTACTCTTTTTGGTTGTTATGGAGTTGCTTGACAGCTGCCAATGATGAAACTGCAAAGGCTTCTTGACACTTTGAATGATATAAACCAACTCCCATGCCTCTGTGACATTCGGAATGGAAGATATCCCTCTTTGGATTTTGGTTGCTAAGGTGCTCGACAATGGTTGCTATGGAGGGGCTAGGAAGTGTTGAGGTGATTCATGATTGGCCGTTTGCTGCCCCGAGTCAAATGAGACCACCCTCGTGTTTGTATGACAATTCAGTCTGGAGATATCCCTTTGATCTATTTCAATGGAAGTCTATGGGACTTGTTGCTAAGGTTCTCTAAATGGTTGCTAGGGCGTGGCTTGATAGCTTCACAATGAGCCTGAGAGACTGATTGGTCGTCTGAGTAAAATGAGCCTGCCCCCTTGTCTCTATGACACTGTGATCCAGAGCTACGTTCAATAGAAAATCCCTATGCAATTTACCATAGTAGGAAAAGCATGTGTGTTTCACGGGACGCTCCTTCCCCATAGTAAGTCAATGGGGCAACTTTGGGCAGCTCCTGCCCCCCAGGGGTGCAACTTGTACCCCATTGTGAGGTATGTTCTTACAGAGCCTGTTAGCCTCTTCAAATGTGGCAAATCACACGTCTCTGCGAAATCCTCGCTCCGAGCTACGAGTGCTCAAAGTTCGTCGCAATGTTAAGTCATTGGGACTTTTTGGGCCGCTTTTTCGCCCCTGGGGCGAACACCGTCCCCCCGATCGCTTATAAAAGTCATAGCACACCTCTCCTCAATGAGCCGGTCGATTTGACACCTCATTCATGGATCTGTGACAAACGGTGCGGGACGAGTTACGCGCCAAACTTTGTGTGGAATAATAATAAAAAGAAGAATAATAATAACTAGAATGTACATTTCCTGAAGAAAATGTGAAGTGGTGCTTGCAGTGGCAAAACTCGCCACTCGGTTGCTAGGGTGTTGTACATGATTGCATACAAGCCAACAACCATGTCTGTACGATGTTGTGGAGCTGAAATATGGCTTCTATATGTTGCAATATGGTTGCTAGGTGGCTCTAAATGGTTGCTAGGGTGTGAATACACAGTTACCATGGT
Organism: Abramis brama; assembly: GCF_963993115.1. Taxonomy (NCBI): domain Eukaryota; kingdom Metazoa; phylum Chordata; class Actinopteri; order Cypriniformes; family Leuciscidae; genus Abramis; species Abramis brama. The sequence continues at coordinate 23,204,365 of NC_139985.1, forward strand.
GATATTTACAGACTGTTTTCCAACTGAAACTAATGAGCCAACCCCCATCTCTATACGATGTTCTGATGCAGAGATATACATTTTGCTAAACGGTTGCTAGGGTACTCTATTTGGTTGCTAGCGAGTGGCTTGGCAGCTGCCAATGATGAAACTCCAAAGGCTTCTTGTCACTATGAATGATATAAACCAACTCCCATGCCTCTGCGACATTCAGAATGGAAGATATGCCTCTTTGGATTTTGGTTGCTAGGGTACTCTGTTTGGTTGCTAGGGAGTGGCTTGTCAGCTCCCAATCATGAAACTCCAAAGGCTTCTTGTCACTATGAATGATATAAACCAACTCCCATGCCTCTGCGACATTCAGAATGGAAGATATCCCTCTTTGGATTTTGGTTGCTAGGGTACTCTGTTTGGTTGCTAGGGAGTGGCTTGTCAGCTGCCAATCATGAAACTCCAAAGGCTTCTTGTCACTATGAATGATATAAACCAACTCCCATGCCTCTGTGACATTCAGAATGGAAGATATCCCTCTTTGGATTTTGGTTGCTAAGGTGCTCGACAATGGTTGCTAGGGAGGGGCTTGGAAGTGTTGAGGTGATTCATGATTGGCTGTTTGCTGCCCCGAGTCAAATGAGACCACCCCCATGTTTCTATGACAATTCAGTCCGGAGATATCTCTTTGAACTCTTTCAATGGAAGTCTATGGAACTTGTTGCTAAGGGGCTCTAAATGGTTGCTAGGGCGTGGCTTGATAGCTTCACAATGATCCTGAGAGACTGATTGGTCATCTGAGTAAAATGAGCCCTCCCCCTTGTCTCTATGACACTGTGATCCAGAGCTATGTTCAATACAAAGTCCCTATGCAATTTACCATAGTAGGAAAAGCATGTGTGTTTCACAGGACGTTCCTTCCCCATAGTAAGTCAATGGGGCAACTTTGGGCATCTCCTGCCCCCCAGGGGTGCAACTTTTACCCCATTGTGAGGTATGTTCTTACAGAGCCTGTCAGCCTCTTCAAATGTGGCAAATCACACGTTACTGCGAAATCCTCGCTCAGAGCTACGTGTGGTCAAAGTTCGTCGCAATGTTAAGTCAATGGGACTTTTTTGGCCGCTTTTTCGCCCCTGGGGTGAACACCGCACCCCCGATCGCTTATAAAAGTCATACCACACCTCTCCTCAATGAGCCGGTCGATTTGACACCTCACTCAGGGGTCTGAGACAAACGGTGCGGGGCGAGTTACGCGCCAAACTTTGTCCAGAATAATAAGAAGAATAATAATAATAAGTATGCAAGAGAACAATAGTGATGCCTTGCTTTCAGCAAGCACCACTAACTAGAATGTACATTTCCTGAAGAAAATGTGAAGTGGTGCTTGCAGTGGCAAAATTCACCACTGGGCAGATGCTAACACAATTAACATGTTGTGATACCATGATATACCACATTTTAGCATTATTTACCACGATTTACCATGTTTCTAAGATGATTTATTACGATTTACCACATTCCAGCATGATTTACTATGATTAACGTTGTTAGAATGATGCTAGCAGGATTAACATGTTGTTAGCATGATTAGCATGTTGGTTGGATGATGCTAGCATGATTAGCATGTTGCTAGCATGATGCTAGCTTGATTAGCATGTTGCTAGCATGTTTTTAGCTAGATGCTAACATGATTAGCATGTTGCTAGCATGATTAGCTTGGTGCTAGCATGATGCTAGCTTGATTAGCATGTTGCTAGCATAATGTTAACATTATTAGCATGTTGTTAGCTTGATGCTAGCTTGATTAGCATGATGCTAGCTTGATTAGCATGTTGTTAGCATGATGCTAGCTTTATTAGCATGTTGGTAGCCTAATGCTAGCATGATTAGCATGTTGCTAGCATGATGCTAGCTTGATTAGCATGATGCTAGCATTATGCTAGCTTGATTAGCATGTTGCTAGCATTATGCTAGCTTGATTAGCATGTTGGTAGCCTAATGCTAGCTTGATTAGCATGTTGTTAGCATGATGCTAGCTTTATTAGCATGTTGGTAGCCTAATGCTAGCATGATTAGCATGTTGCTAGCATGATGCTAGCTTGATTAGCATGTTGCTAGCATGATTAGCATGTTGCTAGCATGATGCTAGCTTGATTTAGCATGTTGCTAGCATAATGCTAGCATGATTAGCATGTTGCTAGCATGATGCTACCTTTATTAGCATGTTGGTAGCATAATGCTAGCATGATTAGCATGATGCTAGCATGATGCTAGCTTGATTAGCATGTTGCCAGCATGTTTTTAGCAAGATGCTGTTGCCAGGTGGTTGCTAGGGTGTTCTGGGTGGTTGCTATGGTGTTGCTAGGCAGTTGCTAAGGTGTTCTGGGTGGTTGCTAGGCAGTTGCTAGGGTATTCTTGGTGGTTGCTAGGCAGTTGCTAGGGTATTCTTGGTGGTTGCTAGGGTGTTCTGGGTGGTTGCTATGGTGTTGCTAGGCAGTTGCTATGGCATTTTGGGTGGATACTAGGGCATTGCTAGGCAGTTGCTAGGGTGTTCTGGTTGGTTGCTAGGTGTTCTGGGTGGTTGCTAGGCAGTTGCTAGGTGTTCTAGGTGGTTGCTAGGCAGTTGCTAGGGTGTTCTGGGTGCTTGCTAGAGTTTTTTGTGGTTACTAGAGCATTTCTAGACGTTGTTAGGGTGTACAGGGTGGTTGCTAAGGTATTTTTGGTAGTTGCTATGGTGTTACTAGGTGGTTGGTAGTTGTCAAATATGGTTACTATGGAGTTTTTATAGAGTTCTTAAAATCTTTAATAACGAGTGACTTCAGTACGGCACTCGGCCTGCGGCCTCGTGCCTATGGCCGAATAGGCACAAGCATGGAGCGATATCGCAAGGCCACGAGAGTAAAATTGCTTTAAAAAATATTTAAAAAATAAAAAAATGTTTTTTTTTGGTTTAGGGTGGTTGCTAGGGAGCTCTTAGTGGTTGCTAGGGTGCTGAAACTGGTTGCTAGGGTGTGGCTATGAAGATTTTGGGCCATAACTTATTGGCTGCTTGATAATATAAATCCTCTGAGGGAGAGAGAGAGGGAGAGACGCAGGGGTGTCAGGCCCTTTGGAGTGGTGTGTGTGTGAAAACGTCGGTTGGGATTCAAATATTTTTAGAACTCCCAATGTAAAGTCAATGGGACTTTTTTAGCCGCTTTTTCGTCCGCTGTGCGAACATCGTACACCCGATCGCTTAGAAAAGTCATAGCACACCTCTCCTCAATGAGCCGCTCGATTTGACGCCTCACTCAGGGGTCTGTGACAAACGGTGCGGGGCGAGTTTCGCGCCAAACTTTTGTGTGGAAGAATAATAATAAGAAGAAGAAAAATAACTAGAATGTACATTTCCTGAAGAAAATGTGAAGTGGTGCTTGCAGTGACAAAACTCACCACTCGGTTGCTAAAGTGCGTTTAGCTAGTTTTTAGCAAGATTATAACAAAATTATCATCATGCTAGCATTATAAGCATGTGACTAACATAATGCTAGCATGTTGCTAGCATGGTGCTAATATGATTAGCATGTTGCTAGCATCATGCTAGCATGTTTTTAGCAAAAGCTAACGTGAATGTAGCTAGCATGATTAGCATGTTGTTAGCATGATGCTAGCATTTTTTAACAAGATGCTAACATGAATAGCACGTTTGCTAGCATGTTTGTAGCAAGAAGCTAGCATGATTAGCATGTAGCTAGTATCATGCTAGCATTATTAGCATGTTGCTAGCATCATGCTAGCATCATGCTAGCATCATGTTAGCATGTATCTAGCATGATGCTAGCTTGTTTTACCATGTTGCTAGCATGGTTTACCATGATTTACCATAGTTTACCATGATTTACCACAATTTACCATAGTTTACCAGATTTACTATAGTATACCATGATTTACCATGTTCAAGTATGATTTACTATGATTCTACCATGATTTACCACGATTTACTATAGTATACCATGATTTACCATGTTCAAGTATGATTTACTGATTCTAGCATGATTTACCATAGTTTACCATGATTTACCATAGTTTAACATGATTTACCACAATTTACTATAGTTTACCATGATTTACTATAGTATACCATGATTTACCATGTTCAAGTATGATTTACTGATTCTAGCATGATTTACCATAGTTTATCATGATTTACCATAGTTTACCACGATTTACCACGATTTACTATAGTATACCATGATTTACCATGTTGAAGTATGATTTACTGATTCTAGCATGATTTACCATAGTTTACCATGATTTACCATAGTTTACCATGATTTACCACGATTTACCATAGTTTACCATGATTTACTATAGTATACCATGATATACCATGTTCAAGTATGATTTACTGATTCTAGCATGATTTATCATAGTTTACCATGATTTACCATAGTTTACCATGATTTACCATGTTGAAGTATGATTTACTGATTCTAGCATGATTTACCATAGTTTACCATGATTTACCATAGTTTACCATGATTTACCACGATTTACCATAGTTTACCATGATTTACTATAGTATACCATGATATACCATGTTCAAGTATGATTTACTGATTTTAGCATGATTTATCATAGTTTACCATGATTTACCATAGTTTACCATGATTTACCATGTTGAAGTATGATTTACTGATTCTAGCATGATTTACCATAGTTTACCATGATTTACCATAGTTTACCATGATTTACCACGATTTACCATAGTTTACCATGATTTACTATAGTATACCATGATATACCATGTTCAAGTATGATTTACTGATTTTAGCATGATTTATCATAGTTTACCATGATTTACCATAGTTTACCATGATTTACCATGATTTACTATAGTATACCATGATTTACCATGTTCAAGTATGATTTACTATGATTCTAGCATGATTTACCATAGTTTACCATGATTTACCATAGTTTACCATGATTTACCACGATTTACCATAGTTTACCATGATTTACTATAGTATACCATGATATACCATGTTCAAGTATGATTTACTGATTCTAGCATGATTTATCATAGTTTACCATGATTTACCATAGTTTACCATGATTTACCATAGTTTACCATGATTTACTATAGTATACCATGATTTACCATGTTGAAGTATGATTTACTGATTCTAGCATGATTTACCATAGTTTACCATGATTTACCATAGTTTACCATGATTTACCACGATTTACCATAGTTTACCATGATTTACTATAGTATACCATGATATACCATGTTCAAGTATGATTTACTGATTTTAGCATGATTTATTATAGTTTACCATGATTTATCATAGTTTACCATGATTTACCATAGTTTACCATGATTTACCATAGTTTACCATGATTTACTATAGTATACCATGATTTACCATGTTCAAGTATGATTTACTATGATTCTAGCATGATTTACCATAGTTTACCATGATTTACCACAATTTACCATAGTTTACTATGATTTACTATAGTATACCATGATTTACCATGTTTTAGTATGATTTACTATGATTCTAGGATGATTTACCATAGTTTACCATGATTTAGTCAAAAGAGCCAAGTCCCATCTCTATACTATGTTTTGATGCAGAGATATACGTTTTGCTAAACGGTTGCTAGGGTACTCTTTTTGGTTGCTATGGAGTTACTTGGCAGCTGCCAATGATGAAATTCCAAAGGCTTCTTGTCACTATGAATGATATAAACCAACTCCCATGCCTCTGTGACATTCAGAATGGAAGATATCCCTCTTTGGATTTTGGTTGCTAGGGTACTCTGTTTGGTTGCTAGGGAGTGGCTTGTCAGCTGCCAATCATGAAACTCCAAAGGCTGCTTGTCAGTATGAATGATATAAACCAACTCCCATGCCTCTGCGACATTCAGAATGGAAGATAACCCTCTTTGGATTTTGGTTGCTAGGGTACTCTGTTTGGTTGCTAGGGAGTGGCTTGTCAGCTGCCAATCATGAAACTCCAAAGGCTTCTTGTCAGTATGAATGATATAAACCAACTCCCATGCCTCTGTGACATTCAGAATGGAAGATATCCCTCTTTGGATTTTGGTTGCTAAGGTGCTCGACAATGGTTGCTAGGGAGGGGCTTGGAAGTGTTTAGGTGATTCATGATTGGCTGTTTGCTGCCCCGAGTCAAATGAGACCACCCCCATGTTTCTATGACAATTCAGTCTGGAGATATCTCTTTGAACTCTTTCAATGGAAGTCTATGGAACTTGTTGCTAAGGGGCTCTAAATGGTTGCTAGGGCGTGGCTTGATAGCTTCACAATGATCCTGAGAGACTGATTGGTCGTCTGAGTAAAATGAGCCCTCCCCCTTGTCTCTATGACACTGTGATCCAGAGCTACGTTCAATACAAAGTCCCTATGCAATTTACCATAGTAGGAAAAGCATGTGTGTTTCACGGGACGTTCCTTCCCCATAGTAAGTCAAAGGGGCAACTTTGGGCATCTCCTGCCCCCCAGGGGTGCAACTTTTACCCCATTGAGAGGTATGTTCTTACAGAGCCTGTCAGCCTCTTCAAATGTGGCAAATCACACGTTTCTGCGAAATCGTCGCTCAGAGTTATGACTCGTCAAAGTTTGTCGCAATGTTAAGTCTATGGGATTTTTCGGACGCTTTTTCGCCCCTGGGGCGAACACCGCACCCCCGATCGCTTATAAAAGTCATAGCACACCTCTCCTTAATGAGCCGGTCGATTTGACACCTCATTCATGGATCTGTGACAAACGGTGCGGGACGAGTTACGCGCCAAACTTTGTGTGGAATAATAAAAAGAAGAATAATAATAACTAGAATGTACATTTCCTGAAGAAAATGTGAAGTGGTGCTTGCAGTGGCAAAACTCGCCACTCGGTTGCTAAAGTGCGTTTAGCTAGTTTTTAGCAAGATTATAACAAAATGATCATCATGCTAGCATTATAAGCATGTGACTAACATAATGCTAGCATGTTGCTAGCATGATGCTAATATGATTAGCATGTTGTTAGCATCATGCTAGCATGTTTTTAGCAAAAGCTAACGTGAATGTAGCTAGCATGATTAGCATGTTGTTAGCATGATGCTAGCATTTTTTAACAAGATGCTAACATGAATAGCATGTTTGCTAGCATGTTTGTAGCAAGAAGCTAGCATGATTAGCATGTAGCTAGTATCATGCTAGAATTATTAGCATCATGCTAGCATCATGTTAGCATGATTAGCATGTAGCTAGCATGATGCTAGCTTGTTTTACCACGTTGCTAGCATGGTTTACCATGATTTACCATAGTTTACCATGATTTACCACAATTTACCATAGTTTACCAGATTTACTATAGTATAGCATGATTTACCATGTTCAAGTATGATTTATTATGATTCTAGCATGATTTGCCATAGTTTACCATGATTTACCACGATTTACTATAGTTTACCATGATTTACTATAGTATACCATGATTTACCATGTTCAAGTATGATTTACTGATTCTAACATGATTTACCATAGTTTACCATGATTTACCATAGTTTACCATGATTTACCACAATTTACTATAGTTTACCATGATTTACTATAGTATACCATGATTTACCATGTTCAAGTATGATTTACTGATTATAGCATGATTTACCATAGTTTACCATGATTTACCATAGTTTACCACGATTTACCACGATTTACTATAGTATACCATGATTTACCATGTTGAAGTATGATTTACTGATTCTAGCATGATTTACCATAGTTTACCATGATTTACCATAGTTTACCATGATTTACCACGATTTACCATAGTTTACCATGATTTACTATAGTATACCATGATATACCATGTTCAAGTATGATTTACTGATTCTAGCATGATTTATCATAGTTTACCATGATTTACCATAGTTTACCATGATTTACCATAGTTTACCATGATTTACTATAGTATACCATGATTTACCATGTTCAAGTATGATTTACTATGATTCTAGCATGATTTACCATAGTTTACCATGATTTACCACGATTTACCATAGTTTACTATGATTTACTATAGTATACCATGATTTACCATGTTTTAGTATGATTTACTATGATTCTAGGATGATTTACCATAGTTTACCATGATTTAGTCAAAAGAGCCAAGTCCCATGTCTATACTATGTTTTGATGCAGAGATATACGTTTTGCTAAACGGTTGCTAGGGTACTCTTTTTGGTTGTTATGGAGTTGCTTGACAGCTGCCAATAATGAAACTGCAAAGGCTTCTTGACACTTTGAATGATATAAACCAACTCCCATGCCTCTGCGACATTCAGAATGGAAGATATGCCTCTTTGGATTTTGGTTGCTAGGGTACTCTGTTTGGTTGCTAGGGAGTGGCTTCTTAGCTGTCAATGATGAAATTCCAAAGGCTTCTTGTCAGTATGAATTATATAATCCAACTCCCATGCCTCTGTGACATTCAGAATGGAAGATATGCCTCTTTGGATTTTGGTTGCTAGGGTACTCTGTTTGGTTGCTAGGGAGTTACTTGGCAGCTGCCAATGATGCAGTTCCAAAGGCTTCTTGTCACTATGAATGATATAAACCAACTCCCATGCCTCTGTGACATTCAGAATGGAAGATATCCCTCTTTGGATTGTGGTTGCTAAGGTGCTCAACAATGGTTGCTAGGGAGAGGCTTGGAAGTGTTGAGGTGATTCATGATTGGCTGTTTGCTGCCCCAAGTCAAATGAGACCACCCCCATGTTTCTATGACAATTCAGTCTGGAGATATCTCTTTGAACTCTTTCAATGGAAGTCTATGGAACTTGTTGCTAAGGGGCTCTAAATAGTTGCTAGGGCGTGGCTTGATAGCTTCACAATGATCCTTAGAGACTGATTGGTCGTCTGAGTAAAATGAGCCCTCCCCCTTGTCTCTATGACACTGTGATCCAGAGCTACGTTCAATACAAAGTCCCTATGCAATTTACCATAGTAGGAAAAGCATGTGTGTTTCACGGGACGTTCCTTCCCCATAGTAAGTCAAAGGGGAAACTTTGGGCATCTCCTGCCCCCCAGGGGTGCAACTTTTACCCCATTGTGAGGTATGTTCTTACAGAGCCTGTCAGCCTCTTCAAATGTGGCAAATCACACGTTTCTGCGAAATCGTCGCTCGGAGTTATGACTCGTCAAAGTTTGTCGCAATGTTAAGTCTATGGGATTTTTCGGACGCTTTTTCGCCCCTGGGGCGAACACCGCACCCCCGATCGCTTATAAAAGTCATAGCACACCTCTCCTCAATGAGCCGGTCGATTTGACACCTCATTCATGGATCTGTGACAAACGGTGCGGGACGAGTTACGCGCCAAACTTTGTGTGGAATAATAATAAAAAGAAGAATAATAATAACTAGAATGTACATTTCCTGAAGAAAATGTGAAGTGGTGCTTGCAGTGGCAAAACTCACCACTTGGTTGCTAAAGTGCGTTTAGCTAGTTTTTAGCAAGATTATAACAAAATGATCATCATGCTAGCATTATAAGCATGTGACTAACATAATGCTAGCATGTTGCTAGCATGATGCTAATATGATAATGTAGCTAACGTGAATGTAGCTAGCATGATTAGCATGTTGTTAGCATGATGCTAGCATTTTTTAACAAGATGCTAACATGAATAGCATGTTTGCTAGCATGTTTGTAGCAAGAAGCTAGCATGATTAGCATGTAGCTAGTATCATGCTAGCATTATTAGCATGTTGCTAGCATCATGCTAGCATTATTAGCATCATGCTAGCATCATGTTAGCATGATTAGCATGTAGCTAGCATGATGCTAGCTTGTTTTACCATGTTGCTAGCATGGTTTACCATGATTTACCATAGTTTACCATGATTTACCACAATTTACCATAGTTTACCAGATTTACTATAGTATACCATGATTTACCATGTTCAAGTATGATTTACTATGATTCTACCATGATTTACCACGATTTACTATAGTTTACCATGATTTACTATAGTATACCATGATTTACCATGTTCAAGTATGATTTACTGATTCTAGCATGATTTACCATAGTTTACCATGATTTACCATAGTTTACCACGATTTACCACGATTTACTATAGTATACCATGATTTACCATGTTGAAGTATGATTTACTGATTCTAGCATGATTTACCATAGTTTACCATGATTTAGCATAGTTTACCATGATTTACCACGATTTACCATAGTTTACCATGATTTACTATAGTATACCATGATATACCATGTTCAAGTATGATTTACTGATTCTAGCATGATTTATCATAGTTTACCATGATTTACCATAGTTTACCATGATTTACCATAGTTTACCATGATTTACTATAGTATACCATGATTTACCATGTTGAAGTATGATTTACTGATTCTAGCATGATTTACCATAGTTTACCATGATTTACCATAGTTTACCATGATTTACCACGATTTACCAAAGTTTACCATGATTTACTATAGTATACCATGATATACCATGTTCAAGTATGATTTACTGATTTTAGCATGATTTATCATAGTTTACCATGATTTACCATAGTTTACCATGATTTACCATAGTTTACCATGATTTACTATAGTATACCATGATTTACCATGTTCAAGTATGATTTACTATGATTCTAGCATGATTTACCATAGTGTACCATGATTTACCATAGTTTACCATGATTTACCACGATTTACCATTGTTTACCATGATTTACTATAGTATACCATGATATACCATGTTCAAGTATGATTTACTGATTCTAGCATGATTTATCATAGTTTACCATGATTTACCATAGTTTACCATGATTTACCATAGTTTACCATGATTTACTATAGTATACCATGATTTACCATGTTGAAGTATGATTTACTGATTCTAGCATGATTTACCATAGTTTACCATGATTTACCATAGTTTACCATGATTTACCACGATTTACCATAGTTTACCATGATTTACTATAGTATACCATGATATACCATGTTCAAGTATGATTTACTGATTTTAGCATGATTTATCATAGTTTACCATGATTTACCATAGTTTACCATGATTTACCATAGTTTACCATGATTTACTATAGTATACCATGATTTACTATAGTATACCATGATTTACCATGTTCAAGTATGATTTACTATGATTCTAGCATGATTTACCATAGTTTACCATGATTTACCACGATTTACCATAGTTTACTATGATTTACTATAGTATACCATGATTTACCATGTTTTAGTATGATTTACTATGATTCTAGGATGATTTACCATAGTTTACCATGATTTAGTCAAAAGAGCCAAGTCCCATCTCTATACTATGTTTTGATGCAGAGATATACGTTTTGCTAAACGGTTGCTAGGGTACTCTTTTTGGTTGCTATGGAGTTACTTGGCAGCTGCCAATGATGAAATTCCAAAGGTTCTTGTCACTATGAATGATATAAACCAACTCCCATGCCTCTGTGACATTCAGAATGGAAGATATGCCTCTTTGGATTTTGGTTGCTAGGGTACTCTGTTTGGTTGCTATGGAGTTACTTGGCAGCTGCCAATGATGCAGTTCCAAAGGCTTCTTGTCACTATGAATGATATAAACCAACTCCCATGCCTCTGTGACATTCAGAATGGAAGATATCCCTCTTTGGATTGTGGTTGCTAAGGTGCTCGACAATGGTTGCTAGGGAGGGGCTTGGAAGTGTTGAGGTGATTCATGATTGGCTGTTTGCTGCCCCAAGTCAAATGAGACCACCCCCATGTTTCTATGACAATTCAGTCTGGAGATATCTCTTTGAACTCTTTCAATGGAAGTCTATGGAACTTGTTGCTAAGGGGCTCTAAATAGTTGCTAGGGCGTGGCTTGATAGCTTCACAATGATCCCGAGAGACTGATTGGTCGTCTGAGTAAAATGAGCCCTCCCCCTTGTCTCTATGACACTGTGATCCAGAGCTACGTTCAATACAAAGTCCCTATGCAATTTACCATAGTAGGAAAAGCATGTGTGTTTCACGGGACGTTCCTTCCCCATAGTAAGTCAAAGGGGCAACTTTGGGCATCTCCTGCCCCCCAGGGGTGCAACTTTTACCCCATTGAGAGGTATGTTCTTACAGAGCCTGTCAGCCTCTTCAAATGTGGCAAATCACACGTTTCTGCGAAATCGTCGCTCAGAGTTATGACTCGTCAAAGTTTGTCGCAATGTTAAGTCTATGGGATTTTTCGGACGCTTTTTCGCCCCTGGGGCGAACACCGCACCCCCGATCGCTTATAAAAGTCATAGCACACCTCTCCTTAATGAGCCGGTCGATTTGACACCTCATTCATGGATCTGTGACAAACGGTGCGGGACGAGTTACGCGCCAAACTTTGTGTGGAATAATAAAAAGAAGAATAATAATAATAAGTATGAGCAATAACAATAGTGATGCCTTGCTTTCAGCAAGCACCACTAATAAGTATGAGCAATAACAATAGTGATGCCTTGCTTTCAGCAAGCACCACTAATAAGTATGAGCAATAACAATAGTGATGCCTTGCTTTCAGCAAGCACCACTAATAAGTATGAGCAATAACAATAGTGATGCCTTGCTTTCAGCAAGCACCACTAATAAGTATGAGCAATAACAATAGTGATGCCTTGCTTTCAGCAAGCACCACTAATAAATACTTTACGGTTAGAATTAGGGTGTGGTTTAGGTTAGCTGCATGTTATTAAGCACAATTTATAGTAATTTCTATATGTAACATCTGTAACAAAGACACTGTAAAACAAAGTGTTACATATGTTTCTTGTTTTAAGCATAGACACACTTAATTTTGATTCTTATTTTGCTTTCTGAGTAAATATATCTCGATTTAAGAATGTTTAGATATTTGTACTGATAAAAATATATGAGTAAGAAAATCATTTATTGCAGTGAAATTACCAATGTTTTTTGTTTAATATTTCACCCAGTATGACAGGCATGCAAATGAATTTAACAATAGAAATTACCCCTACAGCTAATTATACTGCACAAAATATACTAGCCCTATCCCACAAACTAAAAGTAAAGTTTTTGCACATCCAGTTACCTATTCCAGCGAAGTAACCACACACACACACACACACACACACATACACATAGACCTGCATGTCAGAGCATATCTAGGAACTTCTGAACTTCTTGTTGGTAGTTCTTGAAAATAATCTCCCGAAGAGAGATGAGTTTCTCCAGTCCCATCATTCCTTTCTCACAAATTCTTGTTGCCACCCTCTTTGCTGTCATGGTTCAGTGAATTCGCTGCCTCCATTGCTGCCCATGAATCTAAAGTGAAGGAGGCTTAGCTCCACCTCCTCAGACAGTGACAGCTGCCACACGCCCGTATCGCCTCTTAGCACTTATCACCAACTGATTAACATTTCAACTCTTGCACCAGACAAAACTTCAACTTAACATGATTAAGAAACAGACTTGCTTTTACACAACATCATACAGAAAAAAAGAAGAAAAAAAATCACAAGTAAAACTAAAGTGTTAACTCTACACTTTCATGAAATATTGCACTGAATCGTGAAAATGAATCATGTATTCAAATGACTGACAAACAAACAAAACAGTGGAAGTCTTATATTTTACTGTCATTGAGAAATCCACAATAATGTCCAGCAATGTCTCAATAAGAGCGTGTGTATTCAAAAATAATTATGAAATGAAGTGGATTAAAAAAAAAAAAAAAATGTTTTTATTCACTTCTGTTCATAGCAACACTTTTTACCTTACTGAGGTCTTTTCACTTTATTACTTTTTTATACAACACACTTTTGGCACCAAAATCACTTGTTTTTAACATAATTGCATCGTCATTGTCTATGAATGGATCACACACACAACACAATTGCTTTACAGGCAATAAAAGCAGAAATGTAATGTTTGAAAAATTAAGGTATATATGTTAAAAATGTGAAAACTTTTATCATTATCTATAACATTTATATCACATTGCATAAAAAGTAGCTGTTAACCACAAGTTCACATAATAACAATAAATACAAATCAACATTTGGTCCCAAACTATAGCTAACCTAGAATAACAGCTTAATTTAAGATAAATATGCAACCCTGTTCCCCATTATGGGGAATTTTATTAGAATCATTTACACAGCTTTCTTGCTCGAAAATGGCAAATTTTACTGTTTAATCATCATCTCCCATATTTTTGGTTGCAATGGTATATAAAATAAATATTGACTACCTGATCTGGACAAACAAATATTTTCTAATTATTAAGCACTTCTTTTCACTGACCATTCATTGAAAATAACACAAAACAGACTTCAATTTGCTAAGCCCTATTGTGGAAACTGCCTATTATTTTTAATACCTGTCATTCAATTTGGGTTTACTTTTACATTCAAAGGGTTTACTGGTTACTGTACTTCAGTTATAATATATAATGAACTGTTATGTGAGAGTACATATTTAATTCATGAATCTGGAAAAATGTCTCTCTGTCAAATGTTTGTTTCATTTTAGATGTTTTTTTTTTCTTTCTTTTTTCTTCTATGTTCCTACCAATTCCTTGATCATCAAAGAGCTTTAATTAAACAGTTTCAACGTGTCTTCTAATTGCATGGAGACATTTTTACCCTCCAAAGAGCAAAACAAGAAAAAATTTTTTTTTGTCATATATATATAAAAAAACAAACAAAAAAAAAAAACAAACATGCATGGCAGATGCACTTATCTACCTGACTAACAACTATATTTAAAAATAAAATAATAAAATAAAAGAGAAGGGACAGAATTAAAAATAATTCAGTCGTGAAATGCTGATGTGCAGATATATTAGAAAGTGACAACGGCTTAGTTATTTATTTGTTGATTTAAATGTCTTACTTAATTTGCCATTTCCAATGTCAATATGGGGTTAATTTTTGCCCATGTAAAATTATTTATATTAGTTATTGAAGCTTGTTCATAATTCCATTTCTTTCATTTCGTACTGTATAAAGCCAGTCAGTGACCTTTTTTCACACTTGTTTTATTTCAGAATAAATCAGAAATTACAGACAACAATCTTAAATGGAGTGAAATGGTGTGTAACAGGTTAAAATATGCTTTTGCTCTCTGCAAAACACAATGAAACATTCCCTGAATGAAAATGAAACCATTAAACATGGAGACACACATTCGGTAGGGTAATGGCTTCCATTAGAGCATATTAGCCTTGCCTTTTTTTTTCAACCTTTAATTTTCAATTGATTCATTTTCAATATATTTTAGCGCCACTTCAATGGCTGTTTTTCGAGATATTATTTAAAGCTTGATTAGAGTCTTGTGCTTTATGGAATTTTAAGAAGTTCCATTAAATCCTGGGATACATACTGTTTTGAAGGAAAATGTGTCACTCTGGCTAAACAGTTAGCTGGCAAGCCCTTTCGCTCTTCAAATACTGTAAAAAAGTGTGCATGCTTTCAAATGTTAATGAATGTCAATTAATTGCTTGCACAGACCACATTACTCATGTTAAGAATCAAGACACATCTGTCTCATAAAATGAAAGCCAATCACATCGATAAAGCCAATAAAATGCATGTAAAAGAGAGACTTTTCTGTCAGTCTCATGCTTTAAATATAACCAAATAAAATGTAAATTATTACCTTTTGCTTTTCTACATCTTGCTGTATTTTATTTTTCAGCTCACGCGTCTCCAGCTGTGAATAGGGTATAGATGGCAGCTCAGGGGTTTGGGGAATGGGACAACAGTGGGTGGTCATCATACAATGGAACTTTTTTATTCTTTATGTGAGCTCATGGATTTAATGTTAAACATTGTTAACACAACCCTGGTGGTGAGTACATTTTTCTTTTTTTTGGTTCTTTTTCTTTTTTTTTTTTTGTCTGATGCATCATATCTTAGAGTTAACAAATACTGTGAATGCTAGTAAATGGTTCTGGAGAGTAGGGTGTGCAGCAAAGCCTGTATCTGTATAACAATCTCAAAATTATTTGTATCTGTACTGCATTCGGATAACTCCGGAAGTGGGTGGGTAGGTGGGTGGTGCTTTAACGAAAGTGCGTGAAATTACACAAGAAGCTTGTTATAAATGCGATGTTCCCATCATAGCTTTCATTTCAAAAGTATCCCTTGTATAACTTATTATATATATATAATTTATTTAAATATCTTCTAATTAAAACAACAATACTAAATGTTAAATAAAAAAATACAAAATATATTTATTATTATTTTTATTTTTATTTCCATAGGTTCTTTGTGTGGAGTTATGTCAGGACATTCATCCACAACCTCAAATAAGAGGACTCTCTATATTTGAAATAGCTGAGAACATGGAAGTTGAAAGAAAATATGGTTAAAAATTCCTAAAACTTTTACTATGCCTACAAAAGAAATCTGAAAAAATGATAAAGAATGCTGGCTCCAGGAAAGAGTGAGACAGAAAACCAACCCCGCATGGTTCTTTAGTGCACGTTATTCCAAAGAAAAAAGAAGTGTCTTCGTAATCTTTGTATTTTTTTTTTATGAAACTATTATATTCTTTGTATTTCACACACTATCAATGGGTTGTGAACGCAATTTCATGTTGACTTTCAAGCTATTTATGCCTCTCTTTTTGTGTAATACCACAGACAAAATGTGCCACTACCCGACAGACATCACTGAAATAGGTGTCCTGAGAAATCACACAGTCTCTGTGACAGCCCCGGGTTCTGTAAACAGCACAAAAAATATGACCGTGACCCTAGTGTGTCAGCCGATCAGAAAACTTGGAGGCTCCTCTCAACCTGTGAATTGTTTTGAGCGTTTGGGTTTGCTGACATCGGGTTGACTGACATGTCTTTGGA
Organism: Abramis brama; assembly: GCF_963993115.1. Lineage (NCBI taxonomy): Eukaryota > Metazoa > Chordata > Actinopteri > Cypriniformes > Leuciscidae > Abramis > Abramis brama. The sequence continues at coordinate 23,221,253 of NC_139985.1, forward strand.
GGGCTGGGTTCTGAAGAGAGGAGACTGTATAATTCATTGCCTGAGTCTGGCAGAAGTTATTGATATGGCTCATATTGCTTACAACAGCTTGAAAATAATCTCTATCACACTTCCAAGCTGCATTTTCTATGTATATATGTACAGTGTTGGGTGTAACGCAGTACAAGTAACATAAGGTAATCTGATTACTTTTTCCAAGTAACTATAGTAAAGTAATGCATTACTTTTACATTTACAACAAAACAAAATATCTGAGTTATTTTTTCAATTAAGTAGTGCAAGTAACTTTGTTTTCCCATTTATTGACTGACACCTCTCCTGTCCCCATGTTGAGAGAAATCGGCAGTAAGTTCCAGAGGTTTTGTGTGGCTGTGGACTGTATAAGCATGATGATTATTGTAGTTCTAGACTAAATGTGAGCATGCATTTACTAATTTCACTTGCAAAAAAAAAAGATTCAGTATTTCTCAAAATAAATAAAAATAGTGAAATGCAAACTCACTTAATTATTGCAATTTTGCGTAATATTCTATGTTAAATTACACAAATATACTTTGGCCTAGTTTCACAGGTGTCTTAAAGCCAGGATTAGGCCATAGTTCAATTAGGACATTTAAGTAGCTTTTATAAATGTATCTTAGAAAACAAAAACAAAAAAAACATTACTGCTGTGCATCTTGAGACAAAACAATGGCAGTGATGCCAGTATGTCTTTTCTGCTGACCTTCGATGATGCAACTCAACCATAATAAACAAAAAATACTTTACATAAACATCACATTTGTGTTTATTCTTTTGTTTTTTATTGCTGAAGTAAGAGTGTTGAACTTTCTCCTATTATTCTGCAATCTAGAATAGCAGCACAGCTGAAAGGTTTGTTTAAGCTGTGTCCACAACTGTACAGGCTTGAGTTTGCATTTCCTTCAGCCTGAGACTTATTCATATCACTTTTAGTGTGAAAGGCCTGTACATTTGCCAAAAAAATAATGTAATGAAGTGTAAATGAAATGCAGCCAAGCCCAGATGAGAAAAACTAATGCAAAAGTAAAGTAACACATTACTTTCCATAAAAAGTAACACAATAAGTTACTTTTTAGGGAGTAAGGCAATGTTGCAATGCATTACTTTTAAAAGTAACTTTCCCTGTCACACACTGTCTGTCTGTCTGTCTGTCTTTATGTATGTCAAATCATTCCCCCAATTCCATTAGATGACACATGGCATTACTGAAATTATAAAACCTGTTGTAGCCCATTTATGATTGAATTGTATAAAACAGGGTTCACCAATCTCGGTCCTGGAGGGCCGCTGTCCTGCAGAGTTTAGCTCCAACCCCAATTAAACACACCTGAACCAGCTAATCAAGGTCTCACTAGGCATACTAGAAACTTTCAAACAGGTGTGTTGGAGCTGGTTGGAGCTAAACTCTGCAGGGACAGCGGCCCTCCAGGACCGAGATTGATGAACCCTGTTATAAAAGATGGAACAATGTGTAAGATACTATTTTTGGGAGCTCAGAATGTCATTACTTACATTAATAAGCAGTAACTCTTTTAAAGCATCACCTAAAGGGCAGCAATGACATCAAAATCATGAACAAATCTCAGCAAATGAGTCCAGTCAATTTTAGATGATCATTTACAGCTGTGTTGTGACATCATAGTGAGATCCAGACATGACTGAAGCACTGAACGTGACATTTATTGAGAGGCTAATTTCAGACTCTTCAGGATTAGACTGCAGTCATCAAGACCCCATAGAGTTCAGAACTACAATGGAGCGCACATATTACAATCTTGTATAATACATAAAACTATCAGTGGCGGCTCGTCAGGGGAGGCAAGGGAGACACAGCCTATCTACAATTTGAGGTAAAAATGGGAGGAGGATTTAATGTCCATACAATTCCTAGTTATTCATTTCATTTCATGTCTCAGAATGTGTATTTCTTGTTTGTAATTTCACTACTGTAACACCATCAAATTTTACTGAAGTCGGAACCACTGCTGCTCTTCCCCGACTGTGGCAAATCTGGCGATGCAAGTACAATAGTTTGGAAAACTTGGCAAGTCTGAGGGGATAGAGAAGGTAAAAAATAAATAATCCAATCAATAACGAGTATTTCACTTTCAGTGGTTGGAGTGTTGAGAAAAAAAAATACATCACAAGGGAAGCTAGCCTCCCTTGGCAAATATTATCATAGACTACGTTTACATGTGCACCAATAATGCGATCATTTCTAATACTCAGAGTAAGGTCTTAATCACAGTAAGATGTTTACATGACACGAGAAGAACTCTTCACTCCAGATTACATGCAATTTTCATTATTCTGATTATTCGCTGATGTGATTATACCACAGTCAGATAGGCATACAGTATACATGTTAATCTACTCACCTCAAATTAAAAATACATGATGAACATCGCAATGCCGATGTTGTGCCGAATTTCGACCCCCTGCCAAATTATTACCTCCCTCGTTGAAGTCAGTACCTGTCCTGATTTCTTAATCCTAACCCCACCCCTAATCCTAACCCCTCCCCCACAACTAATCTAATCTAATATTAGTTAATCTAGTCTAATATTTTGGCGGGATATTACACAGTGAGACATGGTTCTGAAATTCAAGAGGTAAAATTACTATGGTTTGTTTCTCAAGAGCATTAAAAAAGGTTTGCCAAAAAGAAACAACTTCATAAATGAAATTGAAATCATTATTCATAGAACATTTTGCCCTTCGCAATTTTGCATCAATGATGTCAAACATGGGACGTGAGGCAAGTAAAAAAGAAAAAAGTGAGAATGAGGAAGGTGAAAATTTTCAAAATCTATTTGTTGTCCATTTAATCTCAGTGCTATATGAGAGACAATTGGGGGAAAAAAAATATCATTTGTCAAGTCACCTTCATTTATATAGCGCTTTTAACAATATGAATTGTTTCAAAACAGCTTTACAGTGATAATAGGAAATTACAGTAACAGAGATTGTTTTGGCTTTCCAGCAGCTATAGGATAAAGTTATTGTCCTAACTAACAAAAAGTTAGTTTTGATTGATTCACTTCCGTTGCAAAGATCATTAGTTATTGATTTAGGGGCCGCTAACACGACACTGTTCTAACAGAAAACCCTCAACGTGCTCCGGCCGCCCATCGGCACAAAACAGTGCCTGGTGGCTCGAGAACGCACTCCCGGAAATAGGTTCCAAGGTGCAAACGATTATCAGTTATCTCTGTGCAAACCTACGCAACCTCTGCGCAAACACAGACGCATCACATGTTCAGTCCATAGGTATGCACATTTGAATATATGTGCGCAGGCGTGTAGTCCTTCTTTACAAATCAACCCTCAGCAAACTAATTGTCGGCCTTAAAAATTTATAATACTGCATTATTTATCGCGTCCGCGTAGCCACGTGGTGATTTGTGATTTTATTTTCTATAAGCATCATAGCTAAATTGCTTTTCTTGGCAGGTAAAGGATGATGATATTCAAGGGAAAGAAAACACAAGGTGACTTGTTCTACCCAGATAGGGTGAATATTTTGCTTTGATGATGTTCTAATTTAGAGTTGTCTTTTATCTCTACACTGCGATCAATGTGCAGACTAAAAAATCATTTATTTGCTGAGTAAATATTTGAAAGGAAAAAAATCTGAGCTTTGCTACCCCTGTGAATGTCCAATTCACCCTGGAGTACTTTCCAGTCTTTGAATTTCTTCCTATAATTGTGAAAAAAAAAAAAAAAAAGATTATTCAAATGCACGTTATTCATAACTCCAGTCACATGAATTGAGCAATCCCTGATGCCCTGTTATAACCCCACATGTAACACTCGCCCTGAATCTCAATAAGGCCAAATAAACCACAGAGAAATGATTTGCCCTGATCACCTGTTCGTTTAGTCACCTGGCACTCTCTCGCCATCAGCAAGGCAATTCATAATCAATATTCACCCAGAAAGCACACCTGTATCCAAGGTTATGCAGCAAACCTGATTAATTAATGATGCTTTGTTGTGTCCCTGTTGATTTCCTGATGATCTTTAACAACCAGAATGACAAAAAATTGAAAGAAAGATCGTTATCATGTTCTTAAAGAATGAAGCTGTGACATCAAGTGTAAAAAGTTTCTGACTGTTTTCTTGCCACATGACAACAAAAAGAATTAGGGGAGACAAAATTTTAAAAAAGTATATTTACATTTTACAACAAAAGTGATTTACTGATAGGTTAAGTAATCTTTTTTTTCCCCTTTGTTCCATGCTGACAGTTACAACAGACAACAAGTTACAAAAGACATTTTACTTTACTTTGGGATTTACTGATTGTTTAAGAAATGATAAGATTGTCTCAAATTCTTTTTGTTCCTATCATTCTTTTTTCCCCCTGTACCTGTAGCAAACGAATATAGTGTTATTTTAACCACTGCAGATGCGGAACGTATTTTCAAATTCGGTTTCCCCGCCCCAGGATAAGATCATTTTGTTTATTTGGTGTACTTTGATGTTGCAAACACATCTAAAAAATAATAATAATTTAAAAAAAAATAACAAAGGAGTGAGCTTCTTCCGGTGCACAATCTAAGTTGTCTTAAATATGAGATGTGTTTTATTTTAAGCACTTCAAACTAAAACCTAACAGTTTGCCCTAATGTCAGAGGCTTATGTTGTTCAATGCATATGAGACACGTTTTCCTCACTGTACAACTTACACATTACATTCATTCATTAACCATTTCAGTCGTATCCATATCTTTTGCTCACCAGAGCTTTCCACCAGCCATTTCATGGCTTGGGATTCACACACATGCACACCCACACTCACAATTTAGCATCTCCAATTCACCTATACTGAATGTTTTTTGGATTTTTTTATTATTATTTTTTTTTTATTGTGGGAGACTCCTGAATATGCAGGCAGACTTCTGTATATGCAAACCCTTGCTCAGTCGGCACTCGAACCTGAGACCTCCTTGCTGTGAGACAACAGTGCTACCCACTGAGCCACCGTGCTGCCCATACACTGTGTTGTATATTTCCATGTAGTACTTCCATTTTCGCATAAAGGATCTACTATTGTACTTCCTCTGTTATCACTCTTTTAGTAATGTCGGCGTGTTCACTTTTTTAGCTATGAGTGTGTCTCCTCTATTAAATAGGAGGAGCGCGATACAGATGGGATAGCGGCTTTCACTGTGAGCACCTCACCCCTTTGTCTGGTTTGCCCTGGAACACTATGGGCATCCATATGTCTTCTTAACAGTAAGGCTAGCCTGTTGTAGAGGAGGTAGAGTGATTGTTACAGTTAATCCCTTAAATTTTCTCCAGAAGCTTGAGTTATGGAGATTTTATGTACGTTGTCTCTGGTGTAGTGTGGCAGGTTTAGAGCTGGGCTCTAACGCTGTCACGTCCCACTCTTCTACCTGCTGTCCTTCCTAGTGCAAGAGGGTTGATGCAGTGAATGTGTCAGTCACATGTCACTATATCATTTCTCGCCTATCCAGTACTAGAAGCATGGGGTTGTTATTGATGAGCCTCCCTGATGGCACATGAATAGCGGACCCAGGTGAAGAGATTGCCCATTCACGCTATTGCGTCCCACTCTTTCATCTGCCAGTATAACATTAAGGATACTGGAAGTTTCAGTATCCTTAATGTTTATATGGGCAGAAGGAGGAAAGATGGGCAATTCCGTTGTCTAAGCCTCTTTCTGTCTGTTATTTCTGGGTGCCGGGAGATCAGAGGTGGTAGCAATATGCTCCCTCTATAACAAATAACTTTATGGGCAAATAACGCAACTTGCGTCCCACACCATCATCGGTCACCCTTCCCCCTCCGGCACTAGGAGTGCAGAAGTGTTAGCCATGTGCTGCCTTTGAGATCACGTCAATAGGCTAGACAATACAGGAAGATTGGGCAAAACCACTCTAGCATCCCACTTCCCCTGCTGTCGCCTTTGATGGCATGGGACTGAGAACATTGCCATGTTTCCTAGGTAGAGCAAACAGTGAAGAGGAAAGGGTTCTCTTCTGAGGCCTCTCCAGTCTTTAGGACGGGATGCTAAAATCGCTTGCTCCCCCAGAGTAGGTTTTCCACTTGGAGCAGAGGTTTTCTTAATGGTTCTTGAGGGTATGAGACAGAGTTTAAAAGTGGACTCTGTCACAGCTAGTGACCCACTCTCTGTCATTAGCTGGAAATATAAGAATGGGCAACCACCAGCTGATAAGAGCTACTTGGTAGAGAATAGTACGAGAGCTTTAATGCGCTCTGTTCTCTCAGTGGCCACTCTGTTTCATGCTGGAGTTAATAGTCAGATGACTGTATGTCGACTATTTCTTTAGGACATTCCTAAAGTGTTTGGCGGTGAAGATTCTTGGTATCGGCATTGGAGAGCAAGGGGTTGCTATTGCACTCCAATCTGATGCTCTCTCGAAAGGTCTACCAGAAGCATATTGCTGTTTCCTAGGTAGAGCAAGCAGGATGGGGTCCTCCTGAGGCCTCTCTTGGCCTTTAGGATGGGATGCTAAAATCACTTGCTCTCCGGGAGTAGGTTGTGTACTTGGACCTATAGCTGAGGGTCCGGTTGGCAGTGTTCGAGGCTGCCCCTCTTTATTGTTGATCAAGAATATTGCTATGTTTCCTTGGTAGAGCAAGCAGGATGTGGTCCTCCTGAGGCCTCTCCTGGTCTTTAGGATGGGATTCTAAAATCACTTGCTCCCCGGAAGTAGGTTGTGCACTTGGAACTATAGCTGAGGGTCTGGTTGGCGGTGCTCGAGCCTGCCCCTCCTTATTGGTGATGGATGCAGTGAGTCTGCGATCTATTTAACAGTTCTATCCCCGATGATATAGTGAATAATAGGGGCGTATTGAGCTGCCTCGTTGCCACAGGCTGTTTCTGGTCACTAGATGTGCAGTATGGCAACCTTGGGCTACAGCTTAGCTTGCTGGTGTTTCACAGCACAGTGAGCAGGTATTTGTGAGTATGGTCTAGTGGGTATTTTGTTAAATTCCATTAAGCACTGTTGAGTTCCACTTTGAAAGGGAACGTCTCAGGTAACAACTTTAACCATGGTTCCCTGAAAAGGGGAACGAGACACTGTGTTGTGTTGCCATACTTCTGTTATACCTGTACGTCTTCCTTTAGACAATACAAAGTTGATGTCATTCTCTTTAGGCGCCCTTTTATATCCTTGCTGCACACCTGTGACATCACCTTACGGCAGTAGCGAATCAAGATTGGCATCAAGAAAGATCACACAAGCCGAATGCACATGCCTATAAACACAAATTACATAATCTATAATTTTTTTGTCCTATTTTCATTCTAATCATCTTCAAGCCAGAAACATTCACTGACAATCTGATAAAAAAGTTTTTTACTCCCTTTAAGAAAATGTCAAAAACTTTGAACACAAAGGCTTCGAAAACATATATCATCCTTGAGTCTCCTGTAAGGAACCTTTACTTTTTCATGATAACAAAATGTTATATTGTGTTGATTTGTGTAATTCTTATAACCCCATTTTTCACTGTTGATATCTGTATCCTTTCATTTGCAAAAAAAAACAAACAATAATAATAGACTAAACATGTAGCCTGTGCATGACGTTACCGTTTTCACAGATTCGTGTTTTTGTAGTTTACACGGAGATGATAACGGTGTCGTTTAAAAAAAAAACGATTTCTGGACACCAAAACGCCGTTGTCGTGTAACTGAATGGCCAAAACGCATAAAAAGACTTCTGTTTTTAGTTGAAAATGGTGTTGTGTAAACGGCCCCTAAGACACTGGCTCACCCAAAGCATTTCCATAGCTTCTGAGAGAACTATGATTACAGTAACCTGAGACGTTGACTTTTTTCAACTGTAGGCTAGTATTTAAACTGTTATTTTGCGTTGCAAACTTTTAAACAATAAATATATATTTTTCAGTGTATATTATACAGCAATAAGCTAGTATTTCAATCTGAACATAACCATTGACTCTTACGTCTCCTGACATAAGCTGTGAGGATTTCAGATAGTTTCAAAGACGCACAAGGAAAATTTAGAGGTTACGTCAGCAGGTGCAATACAAGGGGCTGATTGTAAGAATCTTTCTGAAGAGTAAGAGTTTGAAACAGGACTTCAGAGGGACAGGTTCAAACGTTTTTAAACTAGTTTTCTCCAGTAAATGAACCTGTCGTTCCCCTGTGCACTACCCTCTAGCTATAATGCAGCAAACTGTTCTCAGACTGTTTATGAGGGCTCATATTGCAGTTTATGTATCAGCTTACAGTGCTTTTCACTTTGATGTTCATCACCAGCTTATATAGCATAAACATGCCACACCACTGAGATAAAAGAGCAATGAAATACTGTCTCAGTTTTAAAATGGAGTGAAAGTATTTCTGTTTCTGTATATTTACACAAACAAGTAAATACACACTCATATTTGTAATCACTGGTGTGTAAATAAAAAAAAAGGCATTAAACATTCAGTTAGACAAAAATTCACATTTATTTATTGTTAAACAAGTGTAGAACTTTACATCCTTTGTAGAGATGGGCTCTTTAACATGTTTATCAGAGATGGGTTTCTTAATTATGCTTATGAAGATGAACTATGCCGACCAGTGCTTTAAAATATTCACAAAAGTACCATTTTTAAAGAATAATTTAATAAATAAATATCCAACCCCAGCTGCAGTAATAGTCCTTAAAGAAGAAGGTTCTACTCCAAGCTCAGCTGCGACCTTTAGTCACTACATTTTTCATGCTTTGCACAGATTTGGACAAAATTAATTTGTGCAAGGCACGAGAACATTAGAATCTAATTGATCTAAAGTGGCAAACCCATTTTCATGAACAGGACAGAGGGATCTCAAAGTCTTTTGCAGCATACATGAGGTCATCCACCAATTGCATCATCATAAACAACCTTCTGAAATTTTTACATAGTCATCTCATTTTCAAAATCTCTTCATTTGCTTTATATTTAGGGTTGTTATTATTTATTTTATAGCAATTTATTTTACACAATCAATACAACAAAATATATTGTTCTATGTTATAGCATTACCCTTGACAGTTCCGTAAATGATTGAGAAAATATAAGGCCTAGGGTTTGTTTGCTAGTGGTCATATGGGATTTTGTTGATGATTGTAAAGGGCGAACAGAACTCCTTTAGTTCAGTCAGGACAATCTCTGCATGTCTTAAGGTCCTGGAAATTCCATTTTTGTATATAATAATAAAGAAAAATCAAAACTGCATTCGAAAGAGAAATATGTGAACATATATGTACATCCTTTGAGAAACGTATGCACTGGAACGAGAAAGACTTTTTTTTTTTTTTTTGGCTTAATTTTATTTTTTTATGTGAAACTGTATTCTTATCACCAGGCCCACATGGAATCTGCAACCCAAGAACACCACAGATTTCCCCATAAAACCCTCATTCACAAAGTTCTACTGTACACATCACGTGACCCTTGTATGTTTGTTTATTAAATAATTGTGGCTAATCTGATTACATTCAGCTACCAATAATAGGGTAACAATTAATAATTGCAAAAATGATTTCCCTATTAATGTTTTTTTTGTCTTGTTTTCAGTAAAAACATCTTTGAGAGAATGTCTTAAATTAAGATTTGTCTTTCTTCTTTTAAGCTCTAACCTACTTAATTATTGAAAAAAGAACAAATATTCAATAAATATTATTTCAAAACAAAACTCTCAATGAATCCCAATTACAAATGTTTGCTACTCAAGTAAATTGACCTTGTTTTAAAGATATTTCGATATTTTTACTGAAAACAAGGAATAAGCTTTGTGTGTATCTCGCTGCAAATTTCTGCCGCAAATCAGCACAGAACATGCAATAAGTCGTCTGCAGATTCCGTCTGGGCCGGCCTGTAACTCGTTGGACAGCAGCGGTACTTCTCCATTATGTGTGCAGTTATGTGGTAGGCTAAAAAAAGGAAGACCACTCTGCCATCGGTGGATGGGCGGGGCTGTGTACATGGTGGGCGGTGCTTACAGTTTGTTTTAAAGGCTTGTGACCAGCTGCATTTGTCCCTCTCGTACGTCCCCCTCGGGGACACAAGCGTCTTTAGAGACGGGGATGATGAGGCCCTCACTACTGTCTCTGCTCATCTGATAATACGCGTGCAGCTGTTGGCCTGACCCCAGGTTGGGCATGCTTTTATAGTAAACGTCTTCGTTCGGACTGTGTTTGGATGGCGAGAGGTCCTGGCCAATGTCTAGGCTGCTCTCCGAGAACGGCGAGTCTCTAAGGTTTGGCATGCTGGTGTACACCGAGTCTCTGTTGGGGGAGGGCAAGGCGGTTTCGGCCGGAGGAGGGAGCTGGTCGATGTAGCTGTGGGGTTGAGAAGCTTCCATGTCGGCCCTCGCTCTCTCCTGCGTGTGGTACAGGAGCGAGTGAGTTCGCTGGGGGATAAGAGGGGCACCGAGCGTGCGGGGATGCGTGTGGTGCAGTCCCAGACCGTCCATCTCGCTGTCCCCACCCACCTGCACCAGGGACGATGTCTCGGCAAACACAGGTTCTCTGATGATCCCCTCCCCCTTTTTGGTGCTGATATGGGACTCGGCAGCCCTGAGGTTGTTGTGAACAAGCTCTGAGATGATCATCTTCTCGAAGGCCGTGTCATTGAGACTGAGCCCGCAATCCACCACCTGCACGCCATCGCTGTAGTTATGAAGAGAGTAGCTGTTATTAAAGTTGCCGTTGAGTGGTAGAGTACCGAACGTGTTCGTATCTCTGCCGCTGGTCACCGAGTGTCCTGCAGCGACACAAGAGGAAGAAAAACATTTTAATAATCAGAAATAATCATCAATATATATTAAAAAAAACATCAATATCATAATAAAATTAACAAATAATCTCACAATAATCAGAAACAGAAAAAAAAAAAAAATTCTAAATGTTTAAAGCTGTTTAGGACCTGCATTTGAGTCAAATGCAGAAATGCAAAAAATCTGGGATAATGTAAAGATTGGAAGCCTTTAGAACTGTAAGGGGCAAACTCACTAAATAGTTCCCTGCAGAAAGTGATTTTCTTGTTCAGTATTCTTGTCTTGTTTTCCAGTACAAGTATGTAAACATTTCTAAATCAGGATTCATTTACTTGAGAAGATATTCTTGTTTAAAAAAAAAAAAAAAAAATCCCCCAAATTACGGAGCCCTGTATATAACATGTAAAAAACAAAACAAAACAAAAACAACAAAACTATATATATATATATATATATATATATATATATATATATAGGCTATATATATGTTTACATATTTGTACTGGAAAACAAGACAAAAATACAGAATAAGTTGCACTTCTTTTAGTGTGATCATATGCGAATGACTCGGAATCCAGTTTAACTAGATGCTAAATGCGTTTAGTTCTGGATTTTTAAGTGCTAGGATAAAAGTTGTGGAGCGCAGTTCTACAGCCCCAGCAAAGTATGCCAGATCTAGGTTTGCATAATTTCTGTACTGAATTGGCAGGCACAGGCACAACTTCATTCTTTGTGAATTCCTCCCAATTTGAGGTTCTGAATTTTTCCTCAATCAAACAATTTTTAAAAATGTACAATGTCCAATTTCAAAACATTGTTTTTAACTACATCCTAAACAACATTAAAATCAGTTGGTAGGCTTCAAACATCACAGAAATGAATGAGAGTGCGGCACAGATGTGTATTCACAGATGAAAGAGCGATGACAGTCACAGAATTCATCAACATCAGCTTGTACTGAAACGGTTAAGGCGGTTGGGTGAAGGGTTTGAAAGTAACGAAAAAAAAAAGCAAAAAAAAAGCAAAAAAAAAAACCACAAACAGCCATTTTTCACACTATAGAAAGTGAATGAAAGCGAAAGCATCCAACAGACAGGAGAGAGAAAACTCACTCTGAACAACTCACATCAAGTCTGTCTGTTCAGGCCAGCAGACCTGAGCGCTGCTGATGAACAAAAAGAACACAAAACAAAAAGGAAAATGATTTATTGTAAAACATGATGAGTTATCACTAACAGAAAAAACAAAAAATAAAAATAAAAACAAAACAAAACTACAACGTTAGTGCAAGCGAAGGATTTAGCAAATTAAATTAACATCACAATTAAGGCCTTTTCCCTCTGTTAAATGTCACAGTTGGTTTTGTTTGCTGGACTGGAGTTTATGTGGTAATTTGAGCTAATTTGCCCGCTGGTAAATGGGTGGCCGTCTGCATGAGCTACGATAATCTTTAACTGCATCTTATGAGAGTACACCGGTGGGCGGTTTGGACACAGCCAATCTCAGAACCTCTCCACAGAAATGACAAGACAAAGGAAGGAGATGGCAGATGGGAACAGAAGAGAGACAGTAATTTGAGGAAAGGGAGTTTAAAAGAGATTTCTGCTGGATATTGAGACAGAAGGGCTAAAGAAACATGAGGGTTTTTCTCTGACAGAATTATTCACCAAACTCGTAAACAGACAGAGAGATGTGGAGGGTAACAGAGAATATACAGTGGCCCCCAAAAAAGGACACTATTTGGACACTTTAGCTAAAAACGAATGAAAATAAAATAATTTGCATTAGAGCTGCACGATTCATTGTTAAATGATCGCAATCTCGATTCAAAAATCCATGCAATCTTATTCCCAAATGACAGCCATTCTCCTGTGTCTATTAAACCTTTGACAAAATCACACCACAATATTCAAATCTGTGTTCACGCTGCCGCTGACCCAGAGAAAACTGTTATCATGTATAGGTATGAAACAGCTTTACAAACAGTCTTTTCAACAACACAGTATGGCTATTTCTGTTTCAAATAGTCAATTTATCACAGAAGTACTGGGATAAAAGTTTATAGTTTTGATATAAATCAAATCAAGTATATTTGTATAGCGCTTTTCACAATACAGATTATATCAAAGCAGCTTCACAGTATTAAAATAAAATAATACGCAAAAATTAATATTTTTTTAAAATAAAAAAATAAACACTGATGTCTACGGTAGCAATTCAAATAGAAAATCACCTTTTGAAAGTAACTTGGCACTTCAAATAACGATTGTATTATTACATCTTTACACCAGTAGGCGGCGACAAGTGACTGTTAAAAATGTATATATCATTGAATCATTCATTCAATGCCATGCGTTAAAAAAACCCGCTGATTCAGATTTAAAAAAAAAAGAAGAATACATTAAAATTAGTTAAACATTTTAAATAGACTGCAGCCATTAACATTTTGTCAGAACCTCTAGTAAATTACTTGCTATTTTGTTTAGCTGATCTCAGCTTGTTTAGCTGAAAAAACGTGATCTCTGTTTGAAACAAAGAAATCGTGATTCTCAGTTTATCCTGAATCATGCAGCTCTAATTGCATTATGAAACACAACATCGAACCAAATAGAATTTGTATTTTTAAAACAAAACATAAAAAAATAAATTGTGTAAAATAATAAAACTATAGACAAAAATAAATAAATAAGACAAACGTATTTGGACACTTTCTGGTTCTGTCTTTCTTAAAAGTAAGACAACAGAAAAGTGAAGTTATATGGCTGAAGTGTCAATCAATCAAATCCTTTTTGTATCCAAAATGAATTTTTTCATACAGTATAACATCTGAATCTGAGATTCTGAATTCTGACTAAATAAGCTGCAATAGAAGCTGTTGTAACATGCAGATAAAGGCACAACTGTAACTGCACATTATACAGACTGGCCTCAACATCTGTAGCCAAACTCAAAAGAAATTATTTGAATAAATCCAACCTAATGTCCAACGAGACCGCATTTAACAAAGAGAGAAGGCGACTGCTTTCAGTAAAATCTCCATTCAGAATGATGTGTGTACATTTAGACTTCAAAAAATATTAATTGTGTGTGCAATGTACATGCATCGTGCCAGCATCCCAAAGTTGTAAATGCAGAGGTGATGAAAGTATTGTTTCATTGAGAGCAACATTTCCTCATTTTAATGATTTCTAAACCATGTGCTGACAAAATGCGGATGATCTGTTAATGGCCACTGAGTGTGCAAGAGTTGTGCTGATAAAATCATGGTAAAACAATTACATTTGATGGGCAAATTTAAAACTGATTGCATACTTGTCTCTCTGTAGGTCACTGAGTGAGTGCAGGAAAGGGAAAGAGAAAACAAGACACAAACAGTTAACAGTGTCATGTCACTCGAAAAAATACAAATAAAGTTGAATTGCTGTACATTTGTACAGCATATTAAATAAATAAAATTAAATAATCTTGTGTGCATCACAATTGTCTCTTGGTGAGGGAAAATTTGCTGTAAAAACACAAACTGAGAACTACAGTTTTAATCTGTGAACAATGGATCAATTCCTGTAAAAGAGGAACTGTCTGCAAGAAGGTACATTTTCTGTTTTTATTTGTAAAGGTTAAACGATCTGATATATTGGAATGATTTCTCATCACAGAGGGTCTGATACTACCTAGTACTCTGATAATACTCATAGTGCTACATAGTACCACAAAAAAAAAAAAAAAAAAAAAGAGAGCAGTGTATTAGTAGTCACACCTGGAGAGTGAAAGACTGGCACCGTTGGTGTGTTACATACGATAGTTTCAGCCAGTAAGGTGTTGTAGGGGTTATTAGTGCCTTGTGGTCTCAGAAGAGGGTTAGTAAGAAGATAATTGCCCGTCATTCCTAAAGCGACAAAAACAGAAGAGGACAAATAAGATTATGACCTCTAAGACGTCTATTTAATTTGTCCTAAAGATAAAGGTATTGATGAAATAAATGGATGTGTTTTATCTGGAAGTGTTTTATTTTATTTTATTTTATTTTATTTTATTTTATTTTATTTTATTTTATTTTATTTTATTTTATTTTATTTTATTTTATTTTATTTTATTTTATTTTATTTTATTTTGCATAGCTGCTTATTTATGTAATTTCATTGTAAGGTTCATTAGTTAACATTAGTTAATGTATTAATTAACATGTACTAACAATGAGCAATATATTTGTTACTATATTAGTTAATCTTTGTTAATGTTAGTTAATACAAATATAGTTGTTCATTATTTGTTCATATTAGTTTACAGTACATTAACTAATGTTAACAAATAAAACCTTTTGATTTTAATAATATATTAGTACATGTTGAAATTAATATTAACTTAGATTAATAAATGCTGTAGAAGTATTGTTCATTCTTAGTTCATGTTAAGGTAGTTAACTAATGTTAACTAATAAACCTTATTATAAAGTGTTACCAATCAAATTAATGTCAAGAAATGCACATCACCAATTGTAAATGTTAACAACATTTGTCAATGTTAGGCTTCATCATCCTACATACAGTAGATCAAGCAGTTGTGAAAATGGATGGATGAATATTTGTCAATGGCAATTATTATTATTTTTTTTTTATTGTATTCGAAATGTAATTACTATACTGGGCGGAACTTCTTACTAATTCAAGATCTCTGCTAAAATATTCTATGCTAAACATTATTACTATTATAACTTGCATCAAAATGAATTTTTTTGTCTATATTCATTTTTTTTTTTTTTTTTTTTTGCGATATGAATATTGCAAATGAAAACTGTCATTGTTGTGTTTGTTTCTGAAGAGAGACACTGAAGCACAGAAAGACAAATAGCATTTTTTTTTTTTTTCACCTTTGTGTTTTGTGCTTGAACGCGTGCATTAAAAGCATGCTGAGTGTTTTAGAGCAAGCCAAAGCAAACGGCTCTGAATAATACAACCTTACCGCAGGTCAGCAAGAGTTGAACATCATCTTCTCATCACATGCATTTCAGCCCTGGCTAAATAATAAATGACAGTTTTTTTTTTTTGTTTTTTTTTTTAAATCCTTGAAATAGCTGACCGAGGGCACATTGTCTACTGACTCACTTCTGTAGCTGTGTAAAACAGGCCCAAAAAAGACTTTCTCTGTCTTTAAATGAACATTAGTCGTTTCATTTTCTATTAAAGTCAACATGAAATCAAAGTTGACCCTATTTACACTCTCAATACAGTACATCAGTTCCTGATGTTTTTATAAACGATTCATTGGTCCATGTAAAAAAAGAAAAAAAAAGAAGAACATGTTTGGCATCATAAGCTTTCATCAAAATGTAATAACTTGCTTCTCCTCTGAAACGACTTTCCTTTTTAGCTGATGACACCAATCCCTCTTATTTTTCACTCCCTCCCTTCCCACCACCTGTCATACAGAGACCACTTTTCACCATCTAATTAATTCGCTATCGGACAAATATGTCACATCACATTAGTAAAAGGGTTGCGGACGCTGTTTCATGTTGACTTTAACTAAAATCACATATGAGTGGTTTAAAATATACTCGAGCATGTGTTCTATTATCATGCCCTTCTCAAGCTTATCAAATAAACTAACATCTTATTTTACATAAATATCAATCATATTTAAAATAAAATGTTAGAATTGTAAAGAGATAAAATATATAAAATAAAAATTCACTAAAAGCATTTGATATTTTATTCAAATTGAAAATGGTGAGTTCATTAGTGCAGAGCTTCCAAAAGTATTGGATGTTAAGAAATTTGATTAAATTGGATGTAAAATTAAATACTAGAATATTATTAAATATGGTCAAAGAAATTTAATCAAACATGGATGACTGGTTCATTCAGTCTCAGTCTATTAGTTAAGTTTCCATGAAACAGAGATGAAATGAGTTTGGATGACTGACCTTGGTTGAGGGTTGATGTGCTGTTGATGTCTCCTGAGATGAAAGAGGATTCAGACTGTTTTCTTACTGTGTCATTCCACATTCTTCTGATTCGACTCTGTTGGATGAACAAACAGCCATGAAACACTGATCACTATCTTTAGGAGGGAAAATTTGCATGTTACATCTTCTTTTCTTTTTTTTCCTGATATGTAGTGGCCCCAAAAAGTATTTGAATACTTTTGGAAACTTCACTCGTACTTATCTGTTCCTATGATATTCATGCATTTACAGTATAACAAAATATCAAGTGACATCTTCAAACAAATGATAGCTTTTCTCAGAACTAACGTGACTTTTCTGAGCCATTTCAGTGACTTCTATCTATCTATCTATCTATCTATCTATCTATCTATCTATCTATCTATCTATCTATCTATCTATCTATCTATCTATCTATCTATCTATCTATCTATCTATCTATCTATCTATCTATCTATCATCTATCTATCTATCTATCATCTATTCATTGAATAGTGAATTTATTTTATGTTTTTTTTTTTTTTGATGGGGACTTTGTGGACACAGTATTTTGTTATAATTTGAAAAGTTAAAGAATTTATATTTTTTAAAAATGTAGACTAAAAACTAAAACCCACTAAAAAGGGGAGATTTTAAGCACAAAAGATGCTGGCATATCATAATACAGCTTAGCAAGTAAATATTATTGTATACCAGAACCCTATCTAAACATTGTACACAAATATTATACACAACTTATCTGTATGATTCCCAATATGATACAATCCATCATAAAGACTTTGATATAAAATCTCTAAAATATGTCTGCAAAACAAGAAAAAAAAAAAAAAAAAAAAAAAAACATACATAAAAGATCTGTGCTGCAGTACTGGAGCAGATGGAAGCACTCAGAGTGTTTCATTTCATTCCAATAGGAAATGTGTCTCATAACTGAGCGTCACATTAAAAGCGGTTGAAAACAATGGAAATTGGGTCAGTAGTGTTTGTACCTGAGTACCAGAGGAATAGCGAGCGCTTGTCCGCGTTGTTGAGGTCTTTGTGGAGCTGTGCGAGCTCTCTGTCGTGATCCCGCTACAGCAGTACGTGTGTCGGAGGCATTTGCTGTACTCTCTCCGAACCTGCAGTTTAAAAGAACGTTTCTTTTTTTCAAGTGAACTTTCAGCATGCACTTCTCGTTAAAACCAACTGCTGCCACGGTTCTGGTAGAACAACATATATCAGGGAGCACTTACTTTCTTCTGAAGCAGGCAGTGGAAGGTAAAGATAAACATGCCCTGGAAAGTGTTGAAGATGGTGAAGAGGTACGCTAACACAACGGACGACTCGCTGATGAAGAACAAACCAAATGACCAGGTCAGGCCCAAGAGACACAGCAGAGCAAAGCCGCCCATGACCCACGACCTTAGAGAGCAAATAAAAGAGAAACAATGAGGCGTGAGAGAGGGACAGTTTCATCCAGCAGAGAGCAAAAATCATTACAGCATTACATCTACAATATTAGTAAAAGAATACAAATCAAACACGGGTCCTGAGAATCATTTGGACTGACATCTTAGGCACAAGTAGATGGGAAATGCAGTGGAACATATCACTGAGAGGTTAATCAATCCCATATGAAAAGGGGATTATCATAAAGAAGGTTTAATCAGTATTGAGGCAGTGGAGTGTGGAGATATTTTTTGCATGCCACACTACTGGGTAAAGACGCATGATACTGGGCTGCATTCAGACGGAGGGGAAAGAGAAAGAGCAGTAATCATCTCTGATTGGTCCATTTTAGTGGAGGAGGCGCTGACAACAGGTCTCGGCTGGCTAAGGAACCAAAGAGATAGAGCTCGCTTTCATCAGAAGAGAAATGACAGATGAAACGAGAAACCAACATATGAAGATTTGAAGGGATGATGAATAGGAGGGCTTTGGGGTATAATGATTTTTTTGAGGGTACGTCGGTATAAGCGCATTGAGATCTATAAATGAGGAGCGAAATAGATAGAGCTAGAGATGCTTTGATTATAAAATTGTGTCCAATACGGATAAGCCAATGGTTATTCTCATGGTATGGCCGACAACTGATAAATGATAAATAATAAAATATGGTAACACTTTATTTTACAGTGTCCTTGTTACATATGTTACATGTACTTACAACAATAACAGTAAATGATCAGTACTTAAATATATAATTACACTGTAACAATGACACCTTAAAATAAAGTGTAACCTAAAATACTATTGTGTCTAAAAATGAAGAAAGAAAGAAAGAAAGAAAGAAAGAAAGAAAGAAAGAAAGAAAGAAAGAAAGAAAGAAAGAAAGAAAGAAAGAAAGAAAGAGAGAAAGAAAGAAAGAACACACTAAAAAGAATTTATAAAATAATACTATTCAATAGAAGCTATTATTTTAAAAGTTTTAAATGCAAAAGCAAATGTTGACGTAACAATATTATAATGCATTCAATATAAATGATGCATATACATTTTGCAATAAACGAAATATTTAATTTAACATTGTTATTAAATAATAAGTGTTATTAAAGATAAACTTTAAATGAGTGATAGACGACAATAAATGTTCTCTAAATGTAAAATATATGTGAAAATCAGCAGTTAAATATGCAATACTGGTCATTAAATACAATATGGAAGATGGATGGATGGATGGACGGATGGATGTATAATAGTCATAATGAGTGGTATGCCTGGTTTGGCATATGAGGGTTATAAGAATAGGAATATATCAGGATGGCAATATGAAGGGTGAGTAATAGGAGGGTAAAAAGTGTTATGGGAATGAATATTTTTGAGGATATGAGGGTATCAGGTTAAGATATACAGCAATTTAAGACGGTCCAGGCGGAATACAAATTAAGAAAGTTAAGCCACAGAAAGACAGACAAACAGATAAGCGCGCATGAGAAGCACAGAGAGAGACGGCGCCTCTGGAAGAGCCCAGCAAACAGACAATAAAATGACAAGGGGAGCAACCATGAAGCTGTGGCATAGATGTCTAGCTAACGCTCTTACTTGATAAATGGTTTATTATCTTCATAGCTAGAGAGCATGGCCAGCAGAGGAGAGAGACAACATTAGATCAGGCAAATCAGTTGGATTATCATAAAAGTCCAAATGTAAGAATTCTGAAGTTAAAATGCAAATGAGGCTGGACAAACAAACAAACAAAAAAAAGTGTTAGATTATGCCCTCAGCTGTGTACAAAACAAAATGATCTGAATAAATGTACCTGCCCAGGTTATACATTCTTAAAGACAACATGAAACTACATCACAATGGATTTAACTTCCATAATAATATGTACAGTTTTCAATCAGTTTTTGATTTCATGTTGTCTTTAACACACTTGATGATTACATGACAAGACTTTTCATAAAACTTTACCGCCACAGTAAACGTTCTTTCTTTTTTCTTTCTACACAGACTGCCAAGTGTATTTAATTTACCCATGCTGCATTGCCCTATCCCGGATTGTAAAGGGACTAAAGATGGTTCTCTCAGGGCAAATGTGCCAGTACTTTGCCTTTTACACTATTTAATATGGCAGTAATGTTTTATGAGCGACATAATTTACGGTGTGCTGTGAATCTTACCCAGGCAAATCAGAATTATAATAGCCATCACAGACGCGATAATTACTGGTTAGGGTAAGAGAACAGATAGAGAACAGAGAAAGAGAAAAAATGAGAGAGAAAAACAAGGGGAAATGGGAAACAGAGAAATGAAACGAAATGCTGCAGATTAGCTTGCTGAACATGCAACATGCTGCAATGAGCCCAGAGTTTAGCGGGTTGTTTCATGTCGCCCTGTGGTGATGGGTGGAGAGAAATTTAGACAGCATACGGCCGACACAATGCCCGTGAGCAATCTATTTCTCTAACGTGTCATGTTTATATCATTGTTAAATCTAATAAAATATGCATATTTCCCCAATGGCTGTGTGTTAAGTTTGAAAGATCACATTAAATGCAATCAGTGCCATATATCAAACCCAAAACATATACAGGCTCTTTCCATGAACAGGGTCCAAGGGTTGTAAATAAATGTGTTACCAAAATTTGGGACATGGCTAAAGTTTAAACACTTAAAACACTTTACAATAAAGTTACATTATTGTTTAACTATATTAGTTAACATTAACTAACAATGAACAATACTTCTACATCAGTTGTTATTCTTAGATGTTAATTTCAACATTTACTAATACATTTTTAAAAGTTGTATTTCTTAAAATTAGAAACAATGAACAATTATATTTTTGCTAACATTAACAATAATTAATACATGCCTTTAAAATATAGCATTCTTTGTTAATGCATTTATAATGTTATAAAATGAGACCTTATTGTAAAGTGTTACCAAATACCAATTCTATTTTATCTTTTAATAACAAGATTGAATAGTTAAAAAATTGGTCTTCCCTCCATTCAGTAAAAATGGCCCAGATTATGTTACTTCTTGCCTGACATAAAATAATGTTACATTTTTGTAATATAAAGGATATTGTGTGGTAAATATTACTTATATTAGTACAGCTAAATATTACTTATTAAAAAACAAAAAACAAAAAAACAACAACAACAAATGTTTAACCATAAAAGGGGATACAGACATTTAACATTTTCAGGCTATATAGCTACTATTTTAACATCTAATTGTTTTACAAGCTTATTCATGGAATTTGCCATAATAATTGGAAACACATTGGGAAAAGACTAAAAACGTCTTTAAAAAAAATCACAATTTTAAAACAATAAAAATATGTCATACATTATCAAATA
Source organism: Abramis brama (assembly GCF_963993115.1). Taxonomy (NCBI): domain Eukaryota; kingdom Metazoa; phylum Chordata; class Actinopteri; order Cypriniformes; family Leuciscidae; genus Abramis; species Abramis brama. The sequence continues at coordinate 23,242,782 of NC_139985.1, forward strand.
GAACCAGTAAGACATGCATTGCCATGCCAGCAAAAAGAACCAAAAGAGCTGTGTGGTCAACTAGCACACTTTTTCTGTTCTTTTCCGCTACAGAAAGAGATCTCCCTCTTAGCAACAGGAAACACATGGAAGTGCTTTCACTGTCTTTACACACACACACACACACACACACACACACACACACACATCTGAATTCACTCCGCAAGCAGACTCTGAATACAGGGAGTTGTTCCAAAAAGAGTTTTGTGGTCACTGTAAAGGAGGAACAGCACTGAGCCTGTCTCAATCATTACGTGCCTCTCTGGCCATCGCTCACATTAATAGACGCTGTGCACCTGAAGAGAATAACATCTGTCTAGAGTCCATCTGAATCCCTTTAGTCAATGCACTTAAATTCATCCAAGCAAACAGTGTTGTAGACACTACATTCAATGTGAGCAAGGAACAATGTCAGTTCCCATTCTGAATTTTAGATTAGCAGTGGTGCTACTTCTTAGTGTGTGGCGGCACACTTTGACTCCACATGAGCTGAAATATCGTGGGGAAAACAATGTGACTTACTTGATGTTCTCCAGCCGGCTGGAATCAGGTTTCAGCGATGTAGAGTGTTTCATCATTTTGTACATCGTGATGAGCAGGAAGATGAGATTGAGCTGTAAAAGCAAAAAAAAACAAAACATTTGTTAATAAACAAAAAACGAATCTTAAAAGATTAGATAAGTGTAGTTTTATTGGGAACATTAATTGAAAACAGCCATCTAAGCATCCCTTCAGCCAGTGCCTAATACAATAACCATCTGGCATATTGCGAGACAAAGCCAAGATGACTGGCGCCAAATACAGTGTCACTATATATCAATACAAGAATACAAAAAAGCAATAAAACTGTTTAACTGCAGAATGAAAACACAAACAGTTCAGAGAACCTCAGAGACCACACATGGAGAAACGGATATTTGATATTTCCTCAGGGAAAAAAAAATAAAACTTGAAGGAATATTCCGGGTTATTTCGTACACAAACATCTACGGACCACATTTGTGGCAAAACATCAGAGGGAAAACGTCCCTCAGTATGTGAAAATGCATATTTACAGTGTTACATTCACAGTGGAAGCTTAGTAGGGAATCATTCAGCACTGCAAATAAATGTAAAATACACAACTATCACTGTTGCAAGAGTATAACTGTTACTTTGCACGCAGCATCATGGGACTTGCGTGTTTATTAGTTTGACTGGTTGCATTGTGTATTGATTATATTTCTGTTCTGGACATTTGTTTTACTTTTTTTTATTTATTTAGAGTCTAATTTATTTTCTGTGGTTATCACCACATGCATTCCGCATATATTGTCCATATATATTAGGCAATTAAATTAAATATATTATTTAGTAAACAAATTATATTTAAATAGTAAATAACCTAGAGCAAATAAGTTTAATCTGTGCTCAGTGTACAAGAAAAGACAACTTAAGATAAATGATTAGAAATGTCCAAAGTGTTCGCAGATTCAAACAGTTAAAACAACTCACTTTTTAAAGTTATGCATTTTGCATGCACACATAAAGTAACAAACTGAAATGATTTTATCTGCTAAATGCAATAGTTGTATAAATGTTTATTGGCAATTGTCTGCTAGGCTTGCATTGTAAGTGTACTTGCTGTAAACACAGTCTTATTCAGTCTTAAATTAGAAAAAAAAAGAAAAAAATATATATATTCTTTGCTTGGTAGAACAACAATAGCAACAAAAAACATCTTAAGATAAATTAGTAAAAATCTCCAAAGTGTTCAGAATGTTATAACATGTAAAATGATCAGATATTTAGGTGAGTAAATAATCTCCCATACATCTGTTTCATGCATTTTCCATTTATTTACACAAAGTAACTTTATTTAATTAAGTTTTTTTTATGATAGTTGCATAAATGTTTATTAGCAATTGCCTGCTTGCACTATAAATAACTAAGAATATTACTTAAAATAGTTTTGATCTTTTAGTTAAGTAAACAAAAATCTCCTGTATATCTGCCTCATTTGCGAATGTTAAAACATTCAGGGACACTGAAGACAAACACTCTCCCACACACACACACTCACACACTCACACACACTGTGAGAGGGGCTTTGTAACAACCTAAAGTAATACATTGGTCATACTTTATCACGTACTGTGTAAAATGACTTCCCAATAGCTACAACTATGTGGGACAACTATGTGGTGACGGAACATTTTCTGGTATAATCCATTTTCTGGAGCATAGACAGACGAGGACGTAGCAGTCTATCATTTGTGGCCGCTCTCATAAGTGGCGGTGTCACCAGCTCAAACAAGCTCTTCAGTTCGGCTCCTTGTTCGGGTGCACAAGCTCATCATTCTGCCATCAAAACAGCGATGGCGATCAATAACGCGCTGCTCGTGCAATCAAGCACCGCGGCTTCTCAGAGACAGCGCGGCAAGAGAGAGAGAGAGAGAGAGAGAGAGAGAGAGATAGATAGAGAGAGAGAGAGAGAAAGAGGGGGGGTGGGGTGGGGTGGGGGGGGGGGGATTATACCTGGTTTTTGTGGCCCCTGCGCCTGCATTTATGAGCACAGAGCTATAAAAGGCCTCTCACGCCGCCAGAGCGCTGACAGTGATCTGATGAGACGAGAGGAAGTAAGGACGCTCAGCAGAGGGAGAGGTAACCTAGCAAGGCAACCACTACACTCCTAAAGCTCCTTGTTCCTGCCCGTCCCATGGGCTTCCTCCATTTCGGAAAGAGCTTTTCCTGAACAACCCCCCCCCATTCCTGAATCATCACTGCTAGCCAAGCAGAAGACCCTCAACTCCACTCTGGGACGCTGGAGATAGATGCATGTGTGTGTTTGTACGTGTGTGTGTGCGTCTTGAACTCAGATTGAACCAGATTAAATATTTAAGGTGCAGATGGAACTGTCTGCATGATGCAAACGTGTCACAGTCCAAGCGTGTTTTAACGTCACTCACACGCACTAATGGTTCCCGACCACTCATTAGCTCAATGTCCTGGTTTTCATGGATCTCATATGCCTGGTGCCCCAGAGCCGAGAAACCACTTTTCTACCAAAATGGTGGTGGCTCTCCTGCCTCAGCCAGTGCTCGACTGGTGGATATGCAAACTTTTCTCAGTACAACTGGCCGCATTTTCCACCAGGTTTTCACAGACTCATATGATGATGTGACCAACTTATATATATAACGTGTCTACAAACAAAAGGTCTTTGTTTCCAAATGTTATGTTAATCTTACTTGGAGTTTTTATTCCATCATAAACTGCTTTTGATAGAACTACCAAAAAAAAAAAAAAAATGTTAAAATGTATTCATACAAACTATATTTGAAAATTAAATCATTTTAGTCAGACATATAAAAATAGTATAAAGACAAGTATGTCCTTTAATTAAAATAAATTAATCAAATAGAATCAATTAAATAAATTAGAATCAACAACTTTGCTGAATCAAATTTACAGACCAGTTTATACAGTTCAGTGCTGGTCTAGCTGGTGGTCCAGCATGGTCTTTCAAGTGAAGTGGTGGCAGGAAAATTCCAAAAAGCCAAGCACTTTTACTCCTTTTCACACAAATGATGATCATGGGGCATATTATTCATTAATACAGACTTATTTTTGTGCTGTTCCTTGAACAATACTACATTATGTCCTCAAACCACTTTTACAATAGCATATGATTTGTAAACTAATACATTTTGATGTTTCCATCACACAACCAGCTCAGAATGTATGTTTTTTTCTAGCGTAGTAAACTTGCTGAGAAGCTCACCTAGTATAGAACTAACCTAGAGATGGGAGGCACACAAGTCTTGTGCAACACGAGTCAGGATAAAAAAGCTCAAAGACTTAAAGAAATTGGCTAAAATGGCATGGTTGCTTCAACAAATGTGTTTGTATCTCACGTTTTCTTTTGTTAACACAATCGGCTTAGGTATAGGATAGGGTTTGGTGTACATTATTTTTAAGTGCAATTTTTGACATCACTCACTGGACATTTCATTTCTGAACAGCTGTGAAATGTTCAACAATTAACGTGATAAATCTTTGCTAGATTCACATTCATCTGTTTTGGATAAAACTGAACACGATTTTGGCGCCATTTATTCATTGGACAATTCACTCACTTGACAATGAAAGTGTCACGAATAAAAGAGGAAATATAATATCAGTATTTCGAAATGACATCACAGGCACGTATTTCTAATGCACCTGGGTTGAAGATAGTCTTGCTGGTTAAGATATACAACCGCACACATGTTGTTTGAGACCAGCAGGTTTTAAAAGCAAATGAAAAGCCAACATTTCTGGCTCAGAATCGCCTTTTCTGTGGTGGAAATTTGTGCAACGCTCCCATATTAGACACCAGCTCATGAGCCCTATTGGTGGAAAAAGGAACTAGATTAGCTGTGAAATTCATGGAGCTCTACATCACTGCAGGATCGGGCATGAGGACGCTGAAAATAGATGTAGTATAATGAGAACCACAATGGGCTTCAACTAATTGAACAGGATCACACCATTCTATCCCTCTGCACAGCGAAAATGGGTGAAACTCTGAATAATGAGACTCGCTCTGGCTCTCTCATTGACAAGGACAAAGCCAATCTGCTGAGAATCAGGGGTCGGAGGTCAGGGGAAACCTTGGTCCTGCGTTCCCCTGAGAGGCTCTGGTCTTTGTGCTTTATCTAGCATTGTCAAGCAGCCTGAGGACTACGAGTCCTGCTTGCTGTCCGAGCAGAGCACGCAACAATAAATCAGCTTCATAAAGGGTCACAAGCGTCCTGCCGCTGATGGCTGGAACACGTATTCTGATTATCAGCAACACCGCAAACACATACATCACGCTTCATCCAGCGCTGTAGCAACTAACTAAGCAGATCTTAGGGTTTGTGGGACTTCCTCTAAGAGTGGCTGCAAAAACATGCATTGTTTGTAGTATTCTACAGTCTGTCAGTATCTTTAAAGTCAGATTAACATGTCCAGACATGTTCCTTTTTATCAGCAACCAATCGTGAAAGTAAAAGGGGGGATTTAACTCAAAATGCGCAATCTCATTGGCTGATATAAATCTTTAAAGCCTGTTTTCTCAAAATGACTTTTCTCTCATACTCCAAGTCTGAAATCTCCACTTCAGTAGCACCTATATACACCAAACTTTCCAGTCTTGTACTTAGTTATATTATGAAGACATTTACAGAGGGATTTGTAAATATATTATTCCTAGCCTGATTTATATAACATTTTATTCCAAAAAAACATGGCGGAAATCAAATTTTTAAGGCTATTAACAGTATATTCTGATTTACAGGATAACAAAAGTACTGTAGATATCCATAAATCCCTCTGTATTTTTTTCCCATCTAATATGTGAACACAATGAAAAAAATAATTTTGAACCTGGCTTTATCCAATTTTTTTTTTATATATGCAAATTAGTGCATAATTTATTAGATAATGCCTCATTTGCATATTTAAACATTAAATGACAGAAAACTTGTAATACATTTTTTTTTTTCTCATCTTAATGTAGGTAATCAACTGGGAAAGTTTCATGGTTCTGCTAGTTAAAAATTTGACCCTATTCACCTGTAGTGTCTCGCCTTAAATTCCATTTAAAACTATTTAACAGCCAATTGATAATTATTTTTTAAATATTATGCATGCTTTATAAATATTAAACTTTTGTGACCTCATATTAATTGAGAGAATATATTAAATATTTGTACTTACATTTGTCACTCCAGAGATTTATGTTTAATTAACTAGTCAAGGTAAAATGGTAAACAAAAATGTTGAGAAATGCTCTTAGTCCAATTTGTGTAAATTCAAGTGGCAAATCACATTTCGTTTTGCCGGATTATTTTTGTCAGTAAATTTGGAGGCAAATGTGACATACATTATATTGGCCTTGGTCGACCACTAAATTGCACTGATCACATGAATAAACTGATTTAAAAAGGTCTGCAATTTTTCTTTTCCTGGTCTGCTTTTAAATTTACTCTATGGTTAGGATGCCATTAAACAAACTCCATTTAAACGCCATGGAGAGAGAACAATCATTGTTTGTAAAATTCACATTACTGCTAGATTATTTTATAGTGTTTGATTATTAAAAGCAGATGTATATGTTTCCTCTACAATTGTATCAGGCCACTTCTCTAATTGCCTTTTAAATTTGATTACGGCATGAACCTGTGTTCAAACCTGTCTGTGTGTCTTTAAATCTGTTTTCAACTAAAACCTAAAGGCTTTCCAATAAACAGAGCTTCCATCACTGTTCACCCCGGCAGGAAGGTATCACCAGGTCTGTTTATGTAACCATAAAGGATATAATAAACTCAACCCTCCACAAACATCTCTACTTGTCCTTTCATTTTCAGGAAGATGATTTTTTTTCATCCAGAGATTAAAGGGGAAACAAACAGCCAGACAGATATGAATGCCACCTGCTAGTCTTCCCATCATGCAGACTATCTTTGTCTCTCTCAGGCCTACTTCTTCCCCAATCTAGTCTGAGGCTCTAATCTCTTAGTTCGGAAATAACAGCCCGTTTAAACTGCAGATGTGTCAATTTTGTAGTGTCAGTGAGGGTCATCAGCTACCTCTTTAAAAGGTTGAGTCAGGAAAAAACTATCTATTTTTTTTATATTTGTACTATTTGACATTGCCGTTTTTTTAATACGCATCCCGGGGGGGCTGTCTCGACCCTGTAGCTCGAAAGCGCCCCGCTGAGTGTCATTTGAGGATAATGTTGTGCTTTAATGCCACGTTGAAAAAGCTATATCGTATCAAAACGATTCCTTAGAAGAGCAGCATTTCCAAACCTCTCTGCAGACCGCATTGACTGGGTCTGCCGAGACTGAACTGATCTAAGCAAAAATCAATGGGCTGCAATATGTTGAATAAGACTGAAGAAACAAAGGCAGCTCAGGGTTTTTTTTTGTTTTTTTTATGCATGGGAGGATTCTGTCAATTACTCTTTAAACTGGGAGACACAGTCTTGCACTGTACAGAAATATTCTCTTTCTTGTTCTTTCACCTGGCGCATGCATTCAGCAGTCTATCACACACACACATACATGCCATATACAATCTTAAGCCATGAAAAAGGTCAGTAGATACTGAACACACCATAATAATGAAGGTGACGGGTCCAATGAAACTCCAGATAAAGTGATTGTCCATCCTGAGCCAGCATCTGCAAAGAAGACATGTTCACAGTAAAAGGAATGCAACAAAAGCAAGCAGTTTACAGAAAACATGTCCAAGTAATCCTGTTATTTAAGACAAAAGCTAGATTTTCAACATGTTTTTTTTTTTTTTAAACAAAAGAAGCTTGCCTAAGCAAAACTCCATGCGGTTGCTAGGGTGTTCTTGGTGATTGCTTATTGGGCCAGGTCAAAAGAGACCATCCTTTCTAGATACAACTCATCATTTTTCATAACGTAAATGTATTATTGTTTTTTTTTTTTTTTTTTTTTAATTTTTCCAGCTGTCTTATCATTCACCAGGTGAAAAATGGAAAGCTGATCAACTATTGAGCAAAACTATCTTTTGAGAGAATTGACTATGGAGAAAAATTACTATAGAAGAAGACAGTTTAACCCAGGGGTGCCCAATCCTGCTCCTGCCGATCGACTGTCCTGCACAGTTCATCTCCAACCCTAATCAAACATACCTGCCTTTAATTTTCAAGTGATCCTGAAGACCTTAATTGGTTGCTTCAGGTTTGTTTGATTAGGGTTGGAGATGAACTGTGCAGGACAGTCGATCGGCAGGAGCAGGATTGGGCACCCCTGGTTTAACCTATTATAATGCCCGCCTACTGGCTGATTTGGCCCGCCCCCAGAGATCAGTTGGGTAAGTGATTTCGCTATATCTAGCGAAACACACTTACATGGGTGGACTTTCAATAAAAACGCCATAGATACCATAGATATAATAGTTTATGGTAAGTGATGTTACATCGGACACACTATAAGTGGTTGACTGGGCCAACTGACCAATTAGATCAGACTGGGCTAAAAAGGTGGGTTTTAAAGAGAAATAAAACAGTTTCAAGCAGAGGGTAAAAAGGGGTACAATAACAATGCACACTATGGGAAAAAATAATTAGTTTTGAAATCATGTATATATATATATACATATATATAGTCATACTGTGACTGTATATTAGCACTGTTTGTTGTTTGCTTTTGGCATCTGATAGAGCATTGGGACCTGGAATCTGTGACACATGACATCTAACTTAACAAGCAGACACTTGCATCATAGTGTGAAATGCATTCTGACATATCTTGGAATGTATTAACGCATGAAATCGAGCAGTTTTTGCATTCATGTTCTTGCATAGAGAATGCTTCGGGTATTAGGGTTAGGATTCAAAACCTGCACCTTAATTATCATATTAGAGATGCTTGCCTTTGAAAACAGCGGGAATAAACATACACACTGAGGATGATATCTGTTACTGAGACAGGCTTGTGTGGGTTACGTTACAGGGTTTTATATGGGTTGATTCCGCATTAGTTTATCTAACTTTGCTCAAAGACCTGTAATTTCCTGTAACGGATCCAGTTTCTCTAGAGTGCGACTTCCAGCAGGAAACACTGATCATATAAATTGTCGATGTTACAGCGCTCTAAGAAACCAAAGAAACATCTGAGACAAATGCAATGCTACAAGCATCACTTTCATACCAATATAAACTAATCTAAAGCAAACCACTGCGCTCAGTATTAAAAGAAAATGACGTGGCATGCAGGGCCGGCACACTTCCACCTGTTTATGTGTTATAAGGAGCAACCCAAGAGCCCATGCAGGGCTGAAGCACTGCCATTAATCTGTGTAAAAGCCTCTTTCTCATGCGGCCCTCGTCTGCGTTAGAGAGCATTTACAAACAACAGGTCACCAGAGACTCTTTGAACAAAAGACACTAACGCATGCAGCCTTGCCTGGAAACCGCATTTTGTACTGTAAGGCATCCTCTGAAGACTTTTTGTGTGTGTGTGTGTGGTACCTATGTTGTGGTACACTCCTGCAGACAGCATTTCATTTAAAGAAAAAAATCAAAGAAAATGTTCACTTACACTTTCTTGGTCCCGTAGCTCCTATAGTCTACAGCAGCGGACACGCCCACAACCACAGCGGGGAGGAGGTATCCCGCCATGTAGAAATACTTCCTGCGTGAATATTCGCTCTCAAAGACCTCCACCAGCATCAGATAGAGCTGAACCCCCTCCAAACACATCCAGGCGAAAGACGCCAGAAAGAAGTAATGCAGTATTCCTGCAATTATGGAGCAGGCCATCTGTGGGACAAATGCAAGGGTCAAAGACAAATAAACTAGAAAATCTAGTTTCAATTGCACATACCAAGTAAAAAATAAATAAAATAAAATGTATTCATGTTTTTTTTTAGTTAACATTTTAGAACATTTGGAAAAAAATGTTTTGATGCAATGGCTCTGTTTTTTAAGACTTTCAGAAATTTAATGACATGTATTTCTTTATTACTAAACAAGGGCAGTTAAATTACATTTTGACATTTACATTTTAAAGTTTAAGCCTCACAAAGGGTTTCTAAAAATGATTTAAAATCACACATTTAAAATATAATCATTGTATATGTGAAATGCATTTTTTTCTTTTACTAAATTCCAGACAAAAACTGTCAATATATATTTATGTTGGTTTCATACTTTTATAACACTTTCAACGTCAGTTTTGATTTAATGGCTCTAAAAATGTCACATAATGTAACCAGCAAGTACACAGCCAAAAGTATGTGGATCTCCTTCTAATGAATGGCTTTGGCTGAGCCCCTTAATACCAGTGAAGACAAATTTAAATCTATGGCATAAAACGACAGTCTAGAGAATTGCGTGCTTCTAACTTTTTGGCAACAGTTTGGGGTCTTTTCTTTTCCAGGATGATAATGCTCCTTGCAAATAAATTGACGAGAAATGGTTTACTGGTGTGAAAGAACTTGACTGTCCTACACAAAGCCCAGACCTGAACCCCACTGAACACATTATCACCCGGTTTCACAGACAAGGCTTAAGCCTATAGTCCTAGACTACAATGCATGTTTGAGCTGTTTTAACTGAACGCAACTTGCACTGGCATATCTAAAAATATGTCAGTGCCATTGTTTTGTCTCAAGATGCACAAATCTGCCGGCAGTCGCGAGTAATCTCCCCCTCGCATTCGTCACGGTGCCACTGAGTGTAAAAACGCGAAAGGCGAAACTTGAATTTCCAGGTATGTCCCTCTTTGGCTAATGTATTTTCAAGATGGAGGCGCAACATGGCTTCCGCCATTCGAGTATGTATTCTAAATGGCAGATTCTACGCTTACGAGAATACTTGATTAGTTGGTAGGAGTAATTACACATTAATGAGCACATATAATTTTGAAAGAACAAAGTATTTTCAACTTAAAAAATTGCACAGTGTAGCTTTAAACGTCCGAATTAAACTATGGCCTAATCCTGGTTTATTCTAAGCCCTGTGTGTGAAACCAGGCCAATGTATAGTAATAGTATAGCTCTTATGTTTAAATAGGAGTAATGTGTAAAGCCTTCCCAAATGAAAAGGGAGGACCAACTACCTATTATGATATTCTTTATCTCTATATATATTAGGAGTATTCAAAAATATTAATGAAACTATTTTTTTTTTTTTTAAAGTGTCATAAAAGAAAAGAAAAAAATATTTCAAATAAATTCTGGACAAAAAGTGACAAGTTACTGACTCACAAGCATCCAGTAAGCCTGAAAAACTATAATCATGTGTCAAAATGCAGCTAGAATTCTCTGGAACTCCCTTCAAAAAATTTGTTTTGGATGTTGTGGACACGTCACAAGACATTTCCATGAGACTAGCTGAAAACATCACATCCATTCAAGGTAACATTACCCTGGGCTCCGTCATGTCGATTCCGATGAGGAAGATGAGCTCAGCAATGAACAGGTTGATGCATAGGTTCTTGTGGATTGTGTTCCTGTCACTCTGCAGCCCACGGAAGAAACAGAAAGTGAAGATGCTCATAGCCAGACAGATGAGGGACACCACGATACCCACACGACTGATGACACTCAACAACAGCTCCTGGACTGCATCTGCACCCTGAGAAACAGACAAACAGAGATGGAGAGAGAAAATTTAGATGCAGATCACATTCACCAACTAAATTATAGAGGGCATCTAATGAATTTTTTTTCAGTTATACTTTATTTTTAGGTGACGTAGTTACATTGTACTAACTCAAATAAGTATTATTAATTAACTACATATACTTACTAGAGAGTTATGGTTAGGGTTTGGTTTGGGGTTAGTTACTTGTAATTATGCATAATATACTGTTATTACTATAGTAAGTAACGTGTAACCGCCACCTTAAAATAAAGTGGGTTACACTTTAATTTAAGGTGTCATTATTACAGTGTAATTAGACATTTAAGCACTGAGTAATATTAATTAACTACATGTACTTAATATAGGGTTGGGGTAGGATTAGGGTTTGATTCAGGGTTAGTTGCATGTTATTATGCATAATTTATAGTTATTACTATAGTAACTACATGTAACATATGCAACAATGACACTGTAAAATAAAGTGTTACCATAAAGTGTTACAGAATTTTCCTTTCTCTTTTGAAATAAAGAGCTTGATGTCTAGAAGATATACAAAATATAACATCCAACAAATAATTTACGTGTACGTAACAATCAAAAAATAAACAAGTAAACAATGTATATATATATTTAAAACTGATAATACAGCAGCGAGACACATTGCCAATTACATCAAATTCGATTTTCATGATTAGACAACTTTATATGGTTTTGATTTTGCGATTCCATTTGGTAACACTAGTGGAACAAAATTGTCAGTTTTAAACCTTAAGTTTAACCAACAGTTTAAAACTAATTCTAACTGTTTTTGTTTGAATGAACATTTGCTAATACTAAAAGTGGACTAAAAACTTTTAAATAGGGTTTAAATAGGGTGTCTGCAACCCAGCGAGTTATCCATTCATATAGCGTTTGGCTTAGAGAAGCAGATGAGTGTTGGCGGTGTCTATTATAACAGCTGGGTTTCACAGTAACGCACAGACAAAAGCTTAAATATTTATGAAGATCACATCTTACCAGCAGCTCTCGATGAGCCATGAGCACCGCAAAGTTGGTGAGATGACTACAGGAGCAGGTGGTGTGACTTTTATTGGCGTGGATGAGTTTGCAGCCCTGAGTGGACCAGTATCCCATCATGGTTCTCTCGGAGTAGTTCCAGAAAGAGCAGTTTGAGTTATAGTAATGCTGCATCTGTAATCGACAGGAGGAGACAGAAACATTCCTCATGAGTTAGCATATGATAATAAATTGATATTTAGTAGCTGTCCCTCTGATAATGGCACCCGCACATAAACATATGAGAAACAGCATTGTAATTCACTCTGAGTGTTGGCGTTCATTCTTTCGCAAATGATACGCTGGCCATATCAAACACTCTTTTGAATGCGCAGTGTGTGTTCTCACATAAACGACTAAAGAATCTAATAAGGTTAAATGACTGCGAAATCTAGCATGGGACCATTGATTATATGAGGTGCTAACAGGGGGCAGAATGGTTTGAAGGCATGTCTGTGGAAATCACACAATTACTTTGATAGAGAGCAAAAATCAAGCCGGGTCTCCTCTGGGAGTGTTCCTGACACTTTAAAAGAGAGCGAGATGATAATTGGTCCTCTGGTAATTTCATCCTGCATTGTATAGCTAATCTGGGAGTTAATTTTCCACTCCAAAAAAAGGAAATTGCATCATTTACATCCTAATGTCGACAAACGAATTAGTTTTCATTAAGAATTTGGTCTAGGCTGGTAATAATCATTGGTTCAGACTTTGTTAATTTCATGTTCGATGGCTTAAATAAACCCCTCTGTGACCTTGTAGGGTGTTTGAATTGAGACTGCTTTTATTTTATTTTCTTCGCTGTCTTGCTTTGCTATCCTGCTGCTTTTACGACCCCTTTGTTTGTTTATTGCTTGCACTCACATCGATGTGCTCCAGGGTGAAAATCACAGGCTCCGATATAAATACACGACTGGATTCTTTGTTTATGGAGGCGGCAATGACGTCGGAATTCACAGCCACGGAGAGGTTGCGTCCGTTAGCCTCGTGGCCGAGCTTCATTGTTGCATTCTCCGTGCTAAGAAACTGCCCGAGGTTCTTATAAAGGGCAAAAACCAACTTGGCAACACCTGCAAAGAGAAAACGGCACACCTTACTTCTCATTACAGTCTATTATGTCAGTGAGCCTCACAAAAACTAAATTAATGTTTTGCATAATTAAGCTTATTAGGAATAGGATTTTGCAATGTGAGATTATTCTTATGACATTTAAAATACCAGTTCTCAGTAGCCTACTGTAAATCAAAAAAGAAATAATCATTTATCATTCAAGTATATTTGTAAATTTCAATTTTAATAATGTTAAATTTGATTGTGTGGTGAATTTTGCACTCACCCACGTATACCAGAAAACATAATAGTCCCAAAAATATATATACGCCACAAAAGTTTCTAACCTCAGTAATTTATTTTCAAAGTGACCCAACAGCAGATCCAGTTATGTTTGTCGAAAACAACATATGTTGAGCAGTATGTTCACATCAATGTTCAGATCTTTCTCTGACCATGAGAGCATTTCTATCTCCATAGTTACAGGAGCAGTTGGATCTTATATGTTCTTATTCTCACTGGACTAATGCAGTTCAATGACCGTATATGTGTGCGTAGGCTGGAACATACCATTACGACTGTTGAGTTTCACAGTATTGGAAGACAATTGGATAGAAATACCACCCCTGCCGCTCTGGGGAAACCTGAAATCTTGAACCTGCCCATCTGTGCTCAGCACGTAAACATCCAGAACTGCAGAGACAAATGTTTCAAAATGTTAGTTCACCAAGCGGAAACAGAGAAAAAATAAGGGGGGTGGTTTATTTGCATGCACTATCTGAGTTGTTCGAATCACTAAAGGAATTATGCAAATTAGTTAGCAATGAAAACGCACCCACAAAATCTGTGCTGAGCGCAATTTGCATAACGCTATTCTGAATTTGAAGTGCAGACTTTAGCAATATGGCTTACTTTACTAGCATTTTATTTTTTTTATTTTTAAAGTGTGCTTGTCTACTCCACATCTCTGCATATAACACTCTTCTCCATCACCTGATGACTAAGTGATCTCATGATCAACAAAAATTCCCTATTATCGTCTGTAAATAAGTTTTCTAAATAAGGCACGATATGTAATGCGCCTCATTTACATAGGAGGGAGGCATGTTTGTGCTGAATATAATGACTTTGAAATATGGCACAGCGTATACCAATAAAAAAAAAAGTGAATTCACCCCATCACCTATTTTCATTTAAGCCTAAATTCAAGTGTTGATTGGTAGGTCCTTGTTCTTTATTATTCCCAGCAGTATATAAGAAATAAAAGTTTTAAGGGAAAGTGTATAGGTCCAGTAACTGGTCAAAATTTCTTTATACACCATTTTTAATCACATTTTTGCCTTCACTTCATTTTTAAAAGGTCCTGCGGCGTGGCAAATGAATGAAGTAGAACTATTCCATGTAGAGTCTCAATTAATATGAGGTCGTAAAAGCTGCATGCATAACAGTAATAAAGGAATTAGGAAAATGCTGTTTAAAATAGTACGAGACGGAGTTTAGCATGCCACACTGCAGGACACGTCAACTTCCCAAAAGTATTTTGTGTCAACTACCCATGTGTTAGTGGATGCTGTTATTAAAATTTCACGGCTGAATCATATTTGAAAAGTCAAACTGATCAGCAGCAAAATAAGCCTTTTATTTTGTCAGTTCTCTTAGTTTTGCACATCTCTCATACTCACTTATATTATTGGCTGGTACTTTCACGATGGCCGGTTCCATTAAATTGTCAGCAAGGACAAAGGCTCCTTCCTCCAGGGTGTCCAGTAACATAGTAGCGGCGTGCGTCTGCTCCGTGGTATTCATATCTCGCCACGATTTCAGAGCCTCCGGTCTGAGGAGGTTGTCGACTGTATCCACGATAGCCTGCAGCCCAATGAGACGCTTGTGTCAGCACTAACCACTGTAATAAGGTCAAATGTCAAAGCCTTGACTTTATCAGCAGCTGTCTGCCCGTGCCCAAATGAAAGCAAACATGCACACTTTGTTTTAGGTCGTTATCAGGTGACACACATAAAAACAGACTCCAGAAATGTGCCCGACATGCTCTGTCTGTCTCAGAAGTGCAGTATTGAATGTCAAAGGCTCTTCAAGCACATAAACGGACACATATGCGGTAAAGAAAGACAGCCAGTCATGACACCTTATAAATGTGTCCTTTAAGATAAAGACACCATTGTTTTGTGTCATCAGAACTGAAGGCAAAGACCACTATTTTCAAATATTATCCATTTGATCTCGTTTTCAATATGAAAACATGGTAATGTCTCTAGGTCTTTATGATGCACAAATCTGAAATGAAGAAAATAGCCACTTGTTAACACTGACAGAGAATTTCTTTCTTCCATTAATTTTTGCTTTAACTGTGAGGTGACTTTTTTGCACCATTAGCGACAGAAAGCTGAATCACAATCTGTTTGATACAATGAGGCCCTTCATTAGGCAATTCAGTTTGGTTCTACTAATGACAGAGAAATTACATATTTCACCTAAAAAAAAAAATCATTTCAAGATAATGGTTTTATGCTGGATATTCTTAATATTTTCAATAATATCATATAATATCAATAAAACAGCTTCCCCAAATGTTTGGTTCAATTATAAAAAAAAAAAAAAAAAAAAAAACATTACACCTCACAGACTTACATTCTCATACTGATCAATCAGAGCTAGTGCACACATGCACCACCAGACTAAAATATCGATTCATACTTGTCGCCTCTTTGAAAATTATTGTTCATCTGATTGGTTTTGCAGCTCTGACTCATATGATAATAAACTGCATTTACAGCTTTAATTTACCACATTTGTATGGTCATTTTGAACTACTCTTAATGCTAAATCGTTTTTTTTTTTTTTTTTTGCTTCTGCACACCAATAAAATTAAAAGATGATATATGCATCGTCACAGTCCAGGGTTTCACAGTTGCTTAATTAGTTTACACAGATTTGCCTTTCCAAAACAGAATCATGCCTTTCATCTGATTTTTTTTTTTGGTAGTTCTAAAATCTTTAGCAGCTCAAGTTGGTGTGGAAAAACAAATGTAGCAATCAATAGATTTCAAGCACCACAAATTGACATCTACCCTTTACAACAAATAAGAACAAGTTGAGCGCATCAACAACACATGCACCACCAACCTGCAAATCAAGCACACGTCAACAAATATTAACACTTGACTTTAACAATAAAGAAACTGAAAAATAAATAAACAGACCACCAACAAACACATAAAAAGTCATGAACTGGGCATAAAAATTGCAGCCGCATAATTTCCAATCCACTGAAATATTCAACCCCCAGGAATGAAGACAGACACTGGCGGAGTGAAATGCTGTGGCAACAGTGAGAATGAAGGGACACAGGACCATGCTGAGAAACAATAGCAGAAAAAGAAAAGGAGAGAGTACAGAAACAAGTGAAAACCATAGTAGCGTAGCACAGATATACCTTCATATACGCCCTGCACGTCCTTTCTCGCTTTTGAAGCTTTTTCATTTGAGAGAGGACACACACAAGAACAAAAACAGACCAAAGAAACACAGTTAGAAAGGTTGATGGTATACTAATGGGTTCTCCAATCCACAAGCACTTCAGAAACACAGTATAGCAGTTGGATCTGCTATGATGAAATCATGTAACGAATGAATGTAAGGGTGAACAGAGTTGCCTTGCTTTGAGAACAACAATTTAGTCTGGTGATTTCAAAACCAAAAGGTGCTCTTGCAAAGTAAAAAAAAGAATCAGTAACTCATTAACCATCTGAAATATGCAATTGAAACATATGCAAGACAATATGCAGACACAGATTGCCTAAATCAATGTGTGGTTTACACACTGTGTGGATTGAGATCAGGGTTGGGGAATGAATGTGAAAGCTGAATTAAGAGAAGAGGTTGAGGTTGCGAGTAAAGGTGATGGTTAGTAATAGGAATTAAAAGGTAGGTTTTCAAATTCTTCGTCCTATGCAAAACATATGCTAAACAACATGCACACGCATATTGTCTAATTCAAGGTGTGGTTCAACTCTATAAGATCGAGATTAGGGTTGGGGATAGCTAAGCTAAGCCTAGCTTAGCTAAGAGAAGGGGTTGGGATTGGATAGGGTTGGAGGTTAGGAGTAAAGGTGACGGTTAGAAATAGTGGTTAGGCTAGAAAAGTTGGTGCTTTGTTAGAGCCAAAGGTTGAGATCCAGGTTAGATAACAGAGTTTACAGTCAGGAAAAAATGACATATATATTAATTAAAGTTTAGTTCAATGGAAGGACAAAACAAAAGTCATATGGATTTGGAATGGGTTCATGAATAAATGATTCCTTTAACAACTAAAGTCCAACCCCACCAAGTGATTTATATTAAATATAGGCTCAGAAGCCTTGCTGAATAGAGCCATACATCTTTAAAACTCATGTTTGATGAATGTATGCCCCCAAAGCTGATCACTTATGATTGAAGTAAATGTTACATATCGGCCAGTAACCAGAAGGGTTGGTATGCAGGTAAGAACATAAAGTGGTCTTACATATGAATTTTAAATGCAATGCAAAGGTTTTATATAAATCCAGCTAATATTTTTTGTAAACTGATAACTGGCTTCATTCATTTCCTTGTGACCTACTTTCAGAAAGTTACTGAGGCTGCATTCTAATTAGCATACTTGTAAAATGCACTAAAATATATACTATTCTGTTGAAGTGAAAATGAAAAGTGTGCAGTAAGACAGTGTGCTAATATTGGGACATATTGCCATATTATATAATTGTGCCGTGAAACCACAGCCCCCCAATGTCATGTACCTTTTATGTTTGCATCTAAATACATTGCCTAAATATTCTTTTTATCCCTCTCTCATTTCAACCTTGTCATTCATTTTCATTTGTGCATTTAAAAACTGCTGTGCAGCTTCAAACACACCTCACCATTTTTACAACTGAAAAAGTCATCTTCTGTTACTCAAGTTATATTAGTTAAAAATTCATGTACGAATGCACACGTCATCATACGGAGACACACTAATTCTAATTAGACATACTATTTAGGATGGCTAGTACGCAAATTGCACTGAGGGATTCGCTTCGGTCAGTGCATTTATTCTATTTTTGATTCACTAAAAGCACAATGGGGTGTAACAAAATGAGTTTGATGCTGTTTAACAGTCAAGTGTCCTTTAAGCAAAGTGCCTCTGAAAGAGACCAAGGCATGCTGCTGCTTATTAAAAATCATGTTGAAAATGAAATCTTGTTAATACCTTATTGAAGCTGCGGCCGGTGGAGTCTTTCTCGCTGGGTCGCAGTTCCTGTAACTGAGCGTCTAGAATATCCACCAGCTGCTCCATGAGCCTCATGGTAGAGCTAATGTCACCGGCAAAAATGGCTCCTTTGGTATGTTTGGCCAGCTCGTTCGCCAGGTTGGCTGCATTTTCCCCACTCCGGATCTGAGAGATTACAGAAATTAACCTCACAGCATGGCTCTGAAAAATATCATTTTATATCTACGAGGCTCTTGACTCCCATTATGACATCACCATGCTGATTCAGCAACTGCCCCCGTGAGCAAATACAGCTATCATTAGAAACTGGTAACACTTTGGAAGAGCATTTGGAAACACTTCCTGTGTTTCAATGGCTAAGGCATTTCTGCAACTTTAGTTATTTTTTATTTTTTTTGTGGCTGTACTATAGGAAGTTTGTTGTCCCATTGTGCACATCCATTCTATTTACAGGAAGCATCTCACATTAACACAAAAGAACACACTGAAACATGCACCAGATCAATCTGTAAGATCCCTGTTGGATGTTTGAAGGCCGTGAGTCTTCGTCTTAACAAGTGATGACAGAAAGAATGAGCTCCAAAATATGGCACTGGAGAGTATTTTATTTTTATGATGTTATGCTCTAAAAATTGCCGCATATTTTTGCTCCTCATTCTGCGAGGACAGAAATGTTCTGGAACTACAAACCTTTTGAGCGACTTGATTCACCCAGTGGGAAGTACAGTTGCTCAGATCTGGGCCTTTTGGGTTCCAGGTCCCAGTGGAGAGAACACATAGGTAGGAGGCAGTACCTGTTTAAAAAGGACATCATCATTATCATTATTATTAGCTGCATTTGCACTAATAGTCCTTTGTATGCAAGAACAATATAGATTGTTTAAGCTCTAAAATAATATTGTTTGATCTTTATGATTTGAAGTTACCAATAAGGACCAACTGACTGTACATAATTTTGATTATTACGTGGCTACTTACCAATAAATAAATAAATACATGGACATTAAGTATTGTTAATTATTATCAACAAATAATTGTAATAAACAAACACCTTTGTTAACAAGCTGTGGTAAAATCACAGTAACACTTGGCCTCTCATGGCTTTGTTGCTTTATTCAAATGTTGATGAAGTCGATCCTAAGAGAATAGACACATTTCTCTGTGCCTATCGGCAAAAACGCATATCAAAATAACTTGTGTGTGACTGATAGCAATTCAAAGAGCCCTGAGCGGAGAACTGCAGTGTGTTACACTCCAACAGGTACATGCACCCACCTCGAGTTCCTTTGGGACAGGGTCGTTCCACCAGCATGCCCCTCTGCGTCTGCGGCCACAGTATCTCCCTAAGCTCTACGCTCTCACAGAAGCGCTCAGGTGGAGGGAAAGACTCCAGTGAGGGTGGTGTGGTGGTTTGGGGAAGTACAGCTGGTGATTTGGGTGTCTTATTAACAGCTCTGGTCCCTGTAGTGGTAACAGTAGTCACTTGACCTCTCGGCTGAGTAGTGGTTGTTGTAGTGGTTGTTGGTTTTAGTAACTTTGGTGTTGTGGATGCCTCTGGGATAGGTGGTGCTAAAAAGAATAATGGGTAAAATTAGTAATTAGGCGCAAATTACGACATGTTTTGGTTGTTTTTGTTAATGCTTGAAATATCATTTGTCATCTGAAATATCTTGTCTTATCTGGAGAAAAATACAGCATTTTTTTTTATCCTGAGATATAATTCTCACTGTATAATGCTTAATAAAAAAATAATAATTATGAAATAAAATATTCTTGCCTACAAGACCTTCAAGCTCTGTTATATCTCAAGAACTTATTTAAGAGCTGAATCGCTTAGTTGTTTGAACATACAGTGCTGTATATTTTCTCTCACCCTCTCTTTCTTTGTTCCTGTCTCTTTATTTCATAATCATAATATATAACTAATATATTGCCACAGGCAAGAGAAACATGGTACACATATCAGCGTAAACTGAGCAAAGTTTGCAGGCCACACTTAAAAAATGTTATTACGTTTTTCCTACCTAGAAAGTTACATAATGATAACCAGAAAGACATTCATACATGAACTAAAGGGTTTGGGTCCCAGATAACTCAATATTCTTTGCAGTTTGCATTGGTTCTTCCTGTACATGAACCCAGAAATCCCTCTGAACCTCACCTGCTGCTTTCTAACCAGATGCTTTGAACGACAGTGCACAGCCAACAAACCCATTGATGAAGTGGCTTATAGAAGTGTGAGAGATTTTAGCACAGTATTGGTTTGAGAGAATCTCCATCTATGTTTGTGAGAGGAAAAAGGCTGATCAAGTGAAAGAAAAGGCTTTCTTTTTGAGGTTAGATGTGACCTACTGTGAATTCGTGTCAACTGGCCAGCCAGAGCTCTGGTTCAGTTAAAAACTGAGCAAAAACAGTTGCAATGTAGACCTGTAGACCCCCATCTTTACTGTTTCCATCCATGTGTGTGAGTTTTGACACGGTTGGCATGACTGGTGTGCTATTATTGGGTTTTCACTTCAGATTCTGGCTGTTTGTCATGATGGCTGTAAAACAAGCTTAAGCTCAATGTTCCAGAATTAAACCACAGATGAGAGAAGCCTGTTAAAGTCAACAGGAAACCAAATTCGCATCCCATTTTACTATATATGCTGTAGCCATAACTATTTGTCTATTAGGTAACATTATCCATGCTCAGGTTACGTGATCCAAAAAAGTTGTTCAGGCAGAATAATATGTACTGATGAATTGTGAATAGAAATGTGTATTAAGAAAGAGAACAGTCAATTTCCCTACTGATCAGACAAAAATAATGACCAGTGTCAATTCCAAAAGAAGCATCCTAGTACAATGGCACTTTTTGTGATAGATGTGTGACAACTATTGTCCTTTGTGCTTTAGGTTTAATTTCAGTGTGGATTGTGCTGAACACTGAACATGCAGGCAGTAAATTAATACTTAGTCAGCTTTCTTAGCACCTAGATGTTATTATTTTACAGAACACCTTTGAAATCTGATTTATGGGTAGAAGTATTAATTTTCTCTTTGTTGTAACAAAGGCAATTTCTCTTAAGATAAGTACATTTGCAATGCTGTAATGAAAATGTGTCTGACTCCCATTAAGCTCAAAGGAACCTACAGTTCATTGCCAAAAAAGAAGAAATATTATCTTCGCAACAGAACAATTTCAACCCAAATATTCAAATTAAGTTGTGCTAATAAGCCCCCACGTACTACCTTTAGTATGATGGGGAATTTCCAGTAACTTATTTTGTTTTTACATTGAGCTAATTATACTTTTTTAAACCTTTCCCTAACCCAAACATTCAAAAAATAGGCATTTCTATGTTTATTAAAATGTTTGGCCGGTCCTGAAAATGTAGGCAAATTCAGAAAACACGCACTTACCTGACTAAATGACTAAATTTTCAGTGTGAGAACTACAAAAATGTAAAAAAAAAAAAAATAAATAAAATAAAATAATAAAAATAATAATAATAATAATAATAATAATAGAAAAATAAAAATAAAAAAAAGAGAGAGGGAGAGGGAGGGGAAATTGGCTAAATGAAGTTATACTGGGCATGTGGGAGGGGCTAAATAAGAATTAACTGGGGGAGAGGCGAAATTTTATTATCTGGGGAGGAGCTAAATGTGGGAGGGCTGGTGACAAGAGTAAATGGTTGGGCTGGAGGAGGGGTTTAAAATAGCACCTAGAGACAGATTGAGAGGAGTGGGCAAAGAGAGAAGGTGAAGCTCACAAGGTGAAAAATGGCATCTAATAGATATTGTAGCTGTATCAAAAGTAATCATTTTTAATCCAAGGAAGGTCTTTAACAAAAATAGAGGCCACAGAACAATCTCTCCAATTGGAAGTAGAAGTGAGACTAAAATAAAGCCAAATCCATTAGTGGTCTTCTGAACCCAAAACAGTATTTTTACAGGCAGGAGAAGAGCAGGCTCTGCATACATTTTGCAAACCATCAGCATGTAATATCACATGGCAATTATCACAATCAGTGTCAAACTAATTCCATTAATGACGAGCAAACATTAGATTAAGTGGCAAGCAGCGTAATGTGCGTTTTCCACCCCGATTCAGATGGCAAATATAAATGCTGTCTGTCTCTTTCACATCAAGATGATTCCCCATTATGATCCCAGTATGAATATGCTGCTAGTTTTAATCATTTTCTCTTTCAACAAACGGCATCTATGATGCCATTTAGATTTTTTATGAGATATCACACTAATATGTTATGCCTGCATTCAACATGAAGGAACAATCTATCAAGCCAGCAAACAAGCAACCAATCAAGTATTCTGGCAGGTCGGTGGTATGCATTCAACAAATGCATAATATTTAATACATTTAAAACTTATATTTAATATGTATTACCAGAAAGTAAAATACACAACAACAATAAAATTAAATTGCAAATTTCATAGAAAATTAACAGAAAATTAAACAGCACTCATAATATTGTGTTGGATCTCCTGAGATTGCCGACCATCATTTTCAGAATGTTAAACTTCTTCTTTCACTGGTCATTCAACAAAATGTTATATTTGTTAGAAAAGTCAAAACAGTTTCAGGCCTATTTGTGTCTGTGGCTGGGTATGATCTGTTGGTCTATGTCAGAAGAAGTGAGTCAGAATTCAAAGGACCAGAGAAGCATATGTCTCCTTTCAGCTGAGAGCTTTAAAAAAAAAAAAAAAAAAAAAAAAAAAACCTGTCTGTATTTACAGCCAGAATAATGTGATCATTAAAGTCTGAGCAAAATGAAAGAGTTTAATTTCTAAATGAATAACTCTAATTAAGCCAAAGAGTATTGAATAAGCCACACTTAATACTGACCTTCTGCAGTCATTGATGTAGTTATTGGAGTATTTCTTCTAGTTGCATCAAGTAAACTAGATATACTGTACACAAGCAGAACTGTAATTATTGTTTTCTGAATCAAATAAATCCAATGGTATAATCTGATCTGTTATAAATCTGATATAATTTTCAGCACAGTCTGTAGAGTTTTTATTTAGTTTTTCTAGTTACTATTATTATTATTATTATTATTTTCAACTTAATCTATTATAGTGGTAATAATTGTTTCAAATGAACCTGTCCCTAAACAGCACATAAAAACAAAACAAAATGTTGTTGTTGGCTTTACATTTTGATCAAGGTCTCTTCCTTTCAAAATGGGCAGTTCTTGGCTAGAATAAATTGCAAAGTGGACCAGATTTTATTCCAAATGTCAAAAGTATAGGCCAGGAATGTGATTTGCTTAATAGCCAGACAATTAATCTCAGAATCGCTCCATCCCTGAAAAGGAGGAGCTTATCTTACCTCTAACTTAAATGAGAGGCCTTATCATGTCTTACATACTCTAGTGGTTCGTTGTACCAATGTGTCAAAATCAAGGTAATTTCACAGCTATCAAAGTAAAGTGGAGCAAACATCAACTCTACAGAGCACAACTCTGACGGCTGTGTGAGTGAGCTGATTATTGAGATGATGAGATAATAACCACATCTAAAATAGAGAAAACACATCAGTATACAAATGATGGCAGATTAGATTCAAGTGGGAATGGAGGGGGTGGGGTATCATTCAACCCGCGCACCGCACAGGAGCTAATGCTAGTGAAATTAGCATGTTTTTGTCCTTCATCAGTACTGATTGTAGAGCTAATTACTTCCTTTACAGGCGGCTAAAAGAGAGGCAGAACATACACGGGCATATTCAATCAGCCACATCGCATAAGTGTGAACCACAAGTGGATACATTGTGGTAACAATGTGATAACATTTCCTTAATGAAAGATTCGAACCCTCCGAGGTAACACCCTAGAGAAATGTTCAATGAATTTTATATTGAAGCCCCTAATACTTTGAACCTGAAGTGATATTGAGTTGATATTTCTTACTTAATTGCTTGCTTGTGCAGGGATGAATTTGTTCGATGGTTTTAATTCAGTGTTAGCAATTGCTTCAGGCTAAAGCAAAGCTGCTAGCACATGCTAGAAATGACTCAGATGATTCTATACTGATCTCAAAAATAAGTCTGATGTAATAAGTAGTGCAGATAGTAATATGATTATGAATGTCATACACAGCCCTCCGAGAGGTGTTTTGGCTCTGTTCCAAAGCCTTTCTGTATACGGCTTACATAGACACATTTTAAAGCAGTGTCTTAACTGAAATTAAGGCTGAAATTAAAGTAAATGATTTGCGAGGAAAAAAATAGCATTCCTCATGCATGGAAGACTCAATTTACAATTGATTTCTATATGGTTTGTAGTTAGCATGTTCTTAATCTAATGCAATAATTCATAAAAATGCACTTCACTTACAAATATTGGGTAAATTAGTGTTGATATAACTTTTTATATAACTTTTTCTCAATAATTAATTAAATATACAATGTATGGTCATTATCCGTTAAGTTTATGGACATTTTCTTTAACCCTAAAACAAAACACTGCATAATACAATACATAATTCAAAATATGGGTAAACACCTGAAAAATCAATACACAAGAAAATTGCTTCATTTTAACACAGTACATCGGGCACTATTTTGTTATGGACTTTTCTTACTGTATGTAAGGGAACAGCCTTAATTTGGTTCTCATCCTACCTTAAGGGGAGATTTTTCTTCTTTAGCCATTGAAAACTATACTTCTTTCTCTGCTGCATGTGCATGTGGTGTACCGCAGGGTTCTGTTTTAGGCCCCGTCTTATTTTCCCTCTATCTTCTTCCTTTAGCCAAGATCTTTCGTAAGCATCAGATTTTATATCTGTGCTAACATCCTCTCAAAATGTCTTATCCCTGTGACTCATGCACGGAATCTGTCCGTAATTTTTTGACACGACTCTTACATTTAAAAAAAAATATATATATAATTAGTTCAGGCTGATTGTTAAAATAAAAATCTTCTATTCCTCAAAGGGATCTGGAAACTGTTATTCATGAATTTATTGACTGCACTGGACTACTGAAGCTCAATGGTTTTAGTGATTGCTTGATTTTGTTTTTCTCGCCTTCAGCTGGTCCAAAATGTGGCGGCCAAACTCTTAACAGGGACTAGAAAGAGGGAAAGTATTACTCCTGTTTTGATTAGTTTGCATTTGGTTTAGAATTCAGTTTAAGGTATTATAGTTTGTGTACAAGTCACTGGTAGGCTTGGCACCATCCTACCTCTCTGATCTTCTGTCCTACCATCAGACCAATAGGCCTTTAAGGTCAACAGATACTTTGCTGTTGTCGGTACCAATGACGCGCTTGAAACTCAAGGGCAATCGTGCATTTTCTGTGGTAGCACCCAGAATGTGAAATAATTTGCCGTTGTATATACAATCTGCTACTTCACTTCAGGTTTTTAAATCATTGCTTAAGACGTATCTTTTTAAAAAAGCCTATGGGCTGGAGTAATCTGCTGTATAATACTTTACTATTTACTATTTTATTGTTGGGTAAATGTGTGTTTCGTTTTATTCTGTTATTTGTTTTGTGTTCCTATTTTACTTTTGTGCAGCACTTTAGTTGACTCTGCTGTTATTAAATGTGCTTTATAAATCAATAAAACTAAACTAAAACTGTGTGTATTTATAATTTATAATAATAATAATAATAATTTATATAATAAAACATTTCTGTCAATTCATACATTATATTTTTTTCATTTAACCTTTTTCATAGAGCTTTGATGCTGCCTTGAAATTTTTGTCAGTTAAAAAAGCTGCAGCCTTCAAACCAGAAGCACACCTATGATGGCTGGTTATTAATGCACCTTTTAAGTTCTTTTGAATGCTATAAGCAGTCAAATATGCTTTTATCCAAAATACTTTATTCAAAGTACACTCGTTACGAGTACAGTTTCACGATGGCTCTGGGTACAGTTACTGCGTTCAGTGTCTGCACAAGCAGATTCATCAGTAAGGTAGACACCGCTGGGTTTCAGCGGAAGAAAGACACTCATATTTTAAATTCTTAAGCCCTAGTAATCTGCGTAAAGTTGTTTGACCTCTATGCTTAGCCAAGACTTTCTGGAGTAATGCAAGAATCTCGGCCTCTAGACTGAGCTGGGATTATGGTAATTACAGTTATTATTTCTTCAATATAAAGATGATCTGACACATAGTATGGCCATCTTCTCACAGCTCTTGACAGCTAAATTAAAAACAGGCTATGGTGACGTGACCTTCGGGACTGATCCGGTCTCAATGGAGAGCCATCTCTCAGCTCAGACACATTGAGAGACCTGCGAGCAAAAGTGTAAGTTGTTTGTTTTGAGGTGGTTAGGGAACAAGATCCACTCTGTTGGGGGAGAGCCACTGTTGCCGCAAGGCTGCCGACGTACCTGTCCAGACAGGTAACCCTTTACCAATGAGGGAAGCGGTACCCTTCTCAGTGAGACAGTGAGAGGGAGTTTAGTCTAAACATCGGGGAGGGATGGCTCTGTCTTCTGAAACCCCAAGGGATGCGTCTCTTATTATATGCTAACAACGCCTATGATGTTGTTTACTGCTGAGACCCACCACTTCACTCTGAGATGTTGCTTGCACTGAGAAAGGTTTCCGGAATACATCAAGCACATATTAAATCTGAAATTAAAAATCAGTCATCCGTGACATTTGACACACAGACTCGGGTGCCAGAGGAATACCAACTCAGTGGCTGAAATCTCACGACCACTTAAACAGATATCCAGAGGGACTGTGTGTGTGTGTGAGTGGCTAGACGGATTCGAGACAGGGCTTACCGTGAGCTGGATCAGGTGGTCCAAACACCAGATTGTACCGCAGGATGTAGAAGTTATTCCACACATACAGCTGGTTGTCTCGGGGGTTGTATTCCACAGCGGCGATGTACTGGTACTGGTTGGGGAAGTGGATGTCGACGTATTCGCCTCGGTTCAGTTTGGTGTTGTACATGTAGTCGATCAGGCTCTTACTAACCTCGCTCTCGTTGTCTTCATATGTGGATCGGACAACATACAGAACCCCGCAGATCATGAAAGCATTGGAGGCTGATCGCTTGTCGTAGGTGGTCTCCCAGGTCGCCTCAAAGCGAAGGGTGTAGGGGTTGAGCTGACTGATCACCATCATACCGTTGTTCTGCTCAGTGGCATAGATCACCCAAAGACCATTTTCATCTACCGCCAAGTCGATGTCTGTTTTCCCACCCCACTTATAAGGTGAGGTGTCATGATAATTTGCGTTATTTATAATAGCCTCCCCGCTTTTAATTCTGGTCCGAAGGTCAAATTTGACAATGTTACGAGTCCTTTCCTTGTTAAAAAACACCGCGCCATCGTATACAACAAATCCTGTGCCGTCGACCCGATGGGGGAGTTTATATGTCGTAGTCTGTCGAGAGTTTTGAAAGTCGTCGAGCGAGTTGTACTCGATAAGAGTATCTGTTCTGTAAGGGGTCCAGGGCATGAAATAAACCTTGTCTCCTGCTTGGAGGGGGTCTTTGCACCACGACCCTGCTTGTTGCTCCGCCTCGTACAGAAATGACGGATCTCCAACCGCTTTCAGAGTTCCGGGACAAACAAAAACTAGTGATGGGAAGAACAGAGCAGAAAACAGTCAAACGTAAGCTTACACAGATCACACTAGTTGAAAGCAGAGGGCAAAGTGCCGTCTGACTCTACATCGCTCTGATAACTGGGTAGTCGGTGAAAACAGAAACACACACTAAGAGGTCTAACAACTACCCACATTGACAAGCAGTAAAAGGTGCGAAGAATCTGCATCTGAAGGTTATTGAAGCTTAAACGGAAGCAAAAACAGTTTTTATGTGTCCATAAGCAAACAGTTTCGGCTCACTGCTGCTTGGACATACTGAAGGGGAGTGATGGAAAAATCAAACCACAACCAAACACAAAGGAAAAAAGGAAGGAATACGACAAATCTGCCCTGCAAATAAAAGCAGACGACTAAATAAGGCTTGAGAAAGACGCAGAGAAGAGCAGCATACAGGCAGTCTGTGTCCTGAGACAAGTTTTTCCACAGCTTTTACATCTTTCCTACGGGCCTAATGTTGCAATGATTTTACAGCATAAAGCATTTCCTTTTCTTCTTAACAAAGCCATAATAATCAAACATGTAGAAAGGGTAAAGTGAGAAAGCAAGAGAGATACAGAGATAGAGAAAGAGATATAGATATAGATAGAGAGAGAGAGAGGGAGAGGGAGAGAGAGATAGAGAGATAGAAAGACAGACAATTAGAGTTAGGGAAAGCGAGAAACTGTAGAGGCAGTGTAAAGTCTAGAGTAAATCTGTTACCAGAGCATGCTGGGAGTCTGGAGTGGGACTGGGGTTCGAACAGGCAATAAAAGAGTGTGGAGGAAAGGAAGAGGAGGGGGAAATGGGCATTTGTACCCTCGGCATTACCGCTAACATTTAACTTGTGCTTTATCATTTTCTTTTAAAGCTTCCCTCCGATTGCAGCTCGTGCACTGACCTTTACTACAATATAAGACCCTTTCTGCTACTGCCTGCTATCAGAACAGCAAGAGTGGGCACAGGAAGGTTTTACAACCACAAAAAAAAAAAAAATGTATATAAATATATATATTAAAGAAAGAAAAACAAGGAGCTGATTGTGTCAGTGATTTACCTTTTTGCTCCACTTCTATTTTAAGCGTTGGAAGAGAGAATGAAAGGAGTGCAA
Organism: Abramis brama; assembly: GCF_963993115.1. Lineage (NCBI taxonomy): Eukaryota > Metazoa > Chordata > Actinopteri > Cypriniformes > Leuciscidae > Abramis > Abramis brama. Next base: position 23,272,008 of record NC_139985.1, read on the forward strand.
GGGGAAAAAGAGATTAAAATGAATTAACCATCATGTCCACGATCACATGCAGTTAACATGTCATGAGGTTACGGGCATAATGCACAGAGCTACAGCTGTCAGAGGAGGAAGAGAACGCAGGTAGACACCTTAAACATGAAAGAGAGGCAGGTTAAAGGCTGTTCTGTCACAGTACAAAAGGACAGCGTATGTGGCATTGAAGACAAATCAATCTGCTTTTGTCGAGGGAAAGCTGCGGGGAAATACACGGGCTGAATTCTAGATAGCGGCGTATAGATTTTCATAAGAACTCAGGGACATCGACCAGGGAAATCTGAATTCCAGGTGGACAGATGGTAAGTTGTGCTGGAGGGAAACTCAAAACCAGAAAAATAAAGCTGTTCCTCATCTCTACAGATCCTCTCCAACCACAGAGTTTTTGTCAGCCCTTCTAGGCTTTATTGGAACACTAGCTGTTTGGATTTCCAACATGCACATAAAGTTTGTCAAATATAGTCATACTTTTTAAAAAGCCATATTTTCATTTTTCTTTCGACCAGATTAGGGTGGCAGCGGGTGATTGGTGATTTATGTCATTTTCTAGGGTTACTTTTCCTAATTAAAGTCTATGGAGCCAAATGCAAACCATTTTCTCACCCTCAAAAAAAATAAAAATAAAAAAATATTTTGAACAATATCATTCTTATCCATGCAATTGCAATAAGGCTGTGCATCAGCTTTGAGTAAAAATAATATTAACTTTAAAATGTTTAAAGAGTTTTAACTTTACAAATCTATCAAATGACTTGCACACAAGTCACATGAACCACCACTTTCATTACTTTTTAATGGTAGTTCTTTGTCATATCAGAGTTTAACAGCATTTTCACTTTTGTAATATTGAAATGAGTGACCAGAATTTTCTTTAAAAGGTAACTTTTTATATGGGTTAATATTAATATAATTATAATACCCATATTATAAATAAATATGGGTTTGGAACATCATGAGGGTGAGTAAATAATGAATGTTTCATCTGTAATGTACATTATTGCAATGCAATTTTTATTATTTGTAATTATACAATTTAAATTATTATTTTTTATTTTTTTTTGCCTGTTTCACTGAATAACAGTGCAGTGCCAGTTCCAAATGTTACTGACAGCTTTTTCAGCTTTTTTCAGCTTTTTCCATGGATCATAATTTTCTTAAACATATTTCTAAACATCAAAAAAAATAATTAGCTTACACAGCTTATTTAGATGTTTCAGATCTTTTTGGCTGGAACGGTAATGCTTGTTTAAAATAGCTTTTTTTTTTTTTTTTTTTTTTTTTTGTGCATATGATTTTCAAATAACTAATTTACTAGCCAAGAAGGATATAATGCTAGTAAGATCAATTCAATTCAAGTTCAATTCTTAACGTCATTGTTTTGTACGGGCCAATACACTGTCCTTCAAAAATTTTCCATAGCACCAGATAAAGAGAGACATATAGACAGACAGAAAGACGGAATGCAGACAGACATACAATAGAATCTTGACAGTCTTCAGGAGTTTTATCTCATGAAGGCCATCCTCAGCAGCAGTATGTTGCATAATCCAAAACGTGAACATTTCCAACAATATAAAGCTACATTTCTCAGATTTCCTTCTTGTATTATTATGATCGATCTACAATGGATCGAGGGTGTCCATTCCCTGGACAATGAGACTGAGCATGGTGTTCTTTTTTATTGAAGTCACCATTTTGTACAGGAGCTCTATTAAGCATTTAAATGAATCTCATAAACCTTTCCAGAACACATAAAAAATACAAAGAAGATGTAACAAAATACATTTTGCAGAAAATAAATTATATTTGTTAGTAGGACCATTAATAATAATGTATATTTAACTTTTTTGCAACGTGTCAAGTTGTATGATAGCTTTGATAGTATTTGTTGGTTTGCTGCCTTTAAATACTGTAATAATTTTTTTTATTTTTTTTTTATTTTTTATTGTAGTACTGATGTATAATGTGAATCACAATTGAGAATAATAAAAATTGCAAAGACGAAAAAAAAAAAAAAACTCCCATCTGGATGCATCATAGTATCATATTTTTGGTTTGAAAATTTGCTTAATTGTCCTGAAAATAATATAAAAAAAAAAAAAAAAAAAAGGTCCATCAAATTGGTTTCAGTTTCTTAATATTACAGCAAAAAAAAAAAAAAAAGGCTTGAATGAATGAATGAATAAATAAATGATTGAATGAAAGAAAAAATGAATAAATAAACAAACAAATAAACAAATAAAAAAAAATAGCCTTACCCATTGAAAAATAAAATAAGTTAGTAACCCTTATAGTTCCGGGTTACTAATGAGGTAGGTTACAACTAATGGGAAAAAAGAAAAGCATGGCAACTTCCATCTATGAGGCAAATCATTTATAGTTTAGTCAGCCAATATCTTTGGCTGGATCACAAAGTATGCAGTCCACTACTGGGACAAATCCTGTTCTCTGGGATACCATCAGCCAAAGAACCATGAACATTCCACTGTTGCAACCAAACAAGACAAGAAAATAATAAAGTCGAAAACAGCATTCAGCAGCCTGAGGGTGACATGAGGGCTCCTATGGAGTCAAACTGTGATTAGTAAATAAAACTGTTCCGGACCGCCAGGAAATGCCTAGAGGAGGTAATGCAAAAACATTAAGACAAAAAAAAAAAAAACTATTCTGTGAAGGTTCTTGCATATCAGCATAGAAAAGGTGAACAATCACAGATATTCCAGGAGAAAAGCTGAAAAACATGAAACTTTGTGAAACAACAGCTTTCAAAATTTTCTATGGAATTTTACTTCAATAACCCATAGATACGGTTGTAGACTAAACTAATATTAAGCACTAAAATCCAGTGGGCCTTTGTTATCTTGGTGGGAAATGTGCGGCAGAGGACCCCGTCTGGCATGTGAAGTCTCTGGAAACATTCTCTGAGAAGACGAGACAATTCAATCAGAGAATAATATTACTATCTAATTGTTTAATGGAGCAAAACAATCCATACTCTTAATGTAATGGGAAATCTGAGAATAGAAGTGAGGCGTTTGTTTGGAGTTTGCTCATGTTAGATCCATGTGCAGTCATTTGTCTTTTCTGACAGTCGTATAGTTGTGGTTTCTTACAAGCAAACACAATAATCAAGCGCTAACGTAAAATATCTTAGGTCTGTTTATTAGTTGGCATAAAACCGGCATAACTCTGCTTAGCCAAATAATTTTTTTTAAGGCCAAAGAAATCATGCTGGTCTCTGAGCGATTATATTACTGGACAACAGAGAACGTTGCTTTTCTTTCATGTATTGCTGTGATGATCCTGATAGTTTACAGACGGCTAAAAAGAAACTTTTCAAAGGGAGAAAAGCACATTGAAATGGTTTACATGTAACTGCTTACATTTTAGTTTTTGTCGAATTTAAACAAGGCAGCAAAAAACATTTTGTACCAAGCTCTGTGCGCTACAATCGAGCCTAATCCACTCTACAAGGTTTTAGGATACAAATCAAACAGTAAAATCATGAATAACTATTTCTGTCCTGAAGGAAATAGCAGTGCTTGCAAGGCAGCAAACGAATAGTGTTTTACATTTTAATCTTAGATTTTGGTGCAAATGAAATGCTGCATCAAAGACACTTTGGTGTTTTCATGACACTGTGTGCTCGTTTTATTTTCCAAAGACAAAATCAGCTATATATGGTTAAATAGCAAGAAAACAAAAATATCAATCAGGATGCATGTGTACAGTAAATAAATGTAAGAAGACTAATGAGAATACACTGTGCAAATATGCCATCACTGTCATAAAATCACTACAGATACGTATACAGTCTTGCAAACACTGATATTGATAATACAGTGCCTATAAAAAGTTTTATATACAGTATATTTGTATATAAACACTGTATATATGCTAAATGCATAAATATAAATAGCAGTATACATATTCTTACATAAATTATTATTATTATTATCATTATTTTTATTATTACTTCCATGTCGCACTGCAATTAAATTTCAAAAAATTTGTAAAAATGTATTTCGGCTATTTTAACGAATATTTACTAATTCAAAAACTGAGACCACACAACCTTCTTCCACCTGTTTTGAGACCTCATGCCCTGCAAATTGTAGCCAAGATGTCATATGACTTATTTTTAACAACAGTAGCTTTATCTTTGGCACTCTCTCATAAAGCCCCGACTGGAGAAGCACTCAGGCAACAGTTGTTGTATGCACAGTCTCCAGCAACTGAAGCTTGTAAATCATTGGTCTCTTGGTGGTCTCTCTCACCAGTCTTACACGGTCACTCGGTTATTGAGGACGGTCTAGGTAGATTTACAGCTGTGCCATACTCTTTCCATTTCTTAATTGTTGATTTAACTGTACCCCAAGGGATATTCAATGTCTTGGACATTCCCTTGAATCCATCCCCTGCCCTGTGCTTTTCAATTACATTTCACTTTCACTGTTTGGAGTCTGAAACTTCTGCAATAATGAATGCCCAGAAGTTGGGCCTTCTAGATAGAGCTGTATTTATACTACAATCAAATGAAACTACTTAACTTCTCACAAGTGATCTATTTAAATCTATTTAACTGACTTCAGAAAACATATTAGCTATGCCGATGATTATCCATGTGTGTCATTTTAAAGAGTGTGATTTTTTTTTTTGTGTGTGTGTGTGTGTGTGTGTGTGTGTGTGTGTGTGTGTGTGCGTGTGTATTTTTAAACTATTTTACTTTTGACATGAAAAAGTCTCTTTTTTAGTTGATCAGTGGCAAATGCTGTACAATGACAAAACCTGTAAAAGTGCCAACTGAACATGTTTTATAAACACTGTATCATCAAGGACAAAAACGGTATCCTGGAGAAATACATTTGAAGGCACAACCAAAAAAATGCTTTTAGTCTTAAACATAAATATATATAGATAAAAAAATAAAATAAAAAAAAGGCTTATACTTACTGTAGGGAACACATTCATACTGGACTTCAAGGTACTTATACGTTCCTGGGCAGGGGTCAGGAAAAACATCTGGTCCAGTGATGACGATGCACTGCGTTCTGTTGTTACACCTGAATGGAGCAAGAGAAATATAAAAGGAAATCAGATGAGTGAAACACATACACACAAAACACAAACACACACAAAAATGCCCCAGAGTTCAAAGGAATGTTCTGGATTTTGCTCTAGCAACATAATTTGTGGAGTAATGTTGATTAAAATGGAAAGTTAAACTAAAACTAAAAACGTATGCATTTTGGCCGTGCATTTACACAACAACATTTTTGAAAACGATACTGTTCTGTAAACTACAAAAACTTGAATTTGTGAAAACGGTTGCGCCACTTGCATTCAGTCTATAAGCGCACACTGTAAAAAAAAAAATCTGTTAGATTTACGGTAAAATAACGGCAGCTGTGGTTGCCGGTACTTTACCGTAAACAATAGGGTAGCAACATTTTAGATTTTACAGACTTAACTTAAATTTACAGTAATTTATCTGATATAATGGTAAATTACCGACATATTGTACTAATATTTGTTTTGTACCATTGTAATACACTGACAGCCACCAATCACAGTGGTGATTAGAGTCATTTGATGAATCAAAGCTCATCACAAGAAGCTTTTCCACAAGCTGAGAAAGTTATTACTATTATTTCGAAGCTGCACAGTGTCATTCATACAAACACTAAACACCATCATGGCAACACACATGCAATTTTAAAAATGCAATAAACATTAATTTAACTACATTAAATGCAACATAAAATACGAATGTACATAACTGATAAAAAAAAAAAAAAAAAAAAAGTTATTTCAACAAAAATACATCAAATGTGAAGTGTCACGCAGGGAATTGTGGGAATGTCATTTACGTTTTTTCACTGTAAATTATACAATGATTTGAATTTACTGTAAAATGTATGGTTCACTGTATATAGTACGGAAACTTTCTGTTAACCAATTAACAGTTTTTCACCATAGCATTTTTACAGTCTTTTACCGTTAAAATCACAATCATTTTTTCACAAACTACTAGCCTGGCATGCATAATTCAGCCTTTTTTGTTGTTTTCGCGGATTCATGTGAACGAGGATCGTTTTGACAATATTATTGTCTGTAACAAAAAGCGCAAAAAGAGTGGTGGTGTAAGCGTACCCTAAATGATTTTTGTGTTAAGCTTAACTTGTATTGAACCCTGAACATTCCTGTATCAATCAGCTGTGAATACAATAGCTGCCTCTGTGGCTCGCATCAAACCAAGAGCAACCCTGCAGACAGAGCTGATGGACGGAGGGATGGTGGCCCAGAGCAGGAACCAGATAAAAGACGGCGGGAATTAGCGGAGCGGATAGATGCCAAAGTGGACCTTTTCAGCCCAACGACAAAGATAAACAGCCTCATCTATGAGTGTTCATACCTGCCAGCACATGAGTTATACATCTGTATGAATCCCCCCTGGGGCCAGGCTGATTGTACCTATGATGGATTCATTTTCCCTATATGCCATTTCACTCAGAATGAACTAACCATCCCTCCACTGCCTGTTTAACAGGAAGTCATGCAGAAGGTGGTTTATGTGGGTTCTAGGAACTAAAATTAAGCACATCAATAAAAGATAAAGTGCAGAAATGATCTCATGGCTTAGAGACACAGTGTACAGCAAAATGCTGAAAAAGTAGCGGCAGTGTAGTCCATCAATCTGTGTCACGTTGTTCCTGAGGTCTGCATCTATGCTGTCCCCTGGCTAAATCTTCTAAGCAACTACATATTTCCCTGAAAAATAATGGTTCAATTTAGAGCCAAAAAGGTTTTAAAGCCTTAAATGTGTTTGTTTGTTTGTTTTTCTCCCCAGTTTCCACAAATAACTCTAGTTCTTTATTAACCATCAATATACTTGTTTCAAAAAACCCAGAATCCAATACAAAATAATGGTTCAATTTAGAACCAAAAAACCTTAAATGCTGTTTTCTTTTAGTTCCACAACTAACTTAGTTGCTAAAAAAAAAAAAAAAAAAAAAATGTTTATATACATATGTAGTGTATGTATAGTATATGTGTGTGATTATTATTATTATTATTTTTTTTTTTTCATGTTATCCATTCCTGTTACGGCAAAGCTGAATTTTAAGCAGCCATCACCTGATCCTTCAGAAATCATTCTAATATGCTGATTTGGTGCTTGAGAATTTCTTCTATTAATTCCATTGTTAACAGCTTTTGTTGCACCAATTCAGCATTTTACAATGATTTCTCAAGGTTCACGTGACACTGAAAACTGAAGTAATACCAACTGAAAATTCAGCTTTGATCACAGGAATAAATTACAACATAACAACAAAATTTAAATTGCAATATTTCACAGTTTGAAACACTTTTACGAATTTGACCAAATAAATGCCTCCTTGGTGAACATTAAAGACTTCTTTCAAAAATATTACAAATCTTCAAGATTTCAAACTTTTTGTAAATGTAACCTCAAAATGTTTTTGTTTTTTTATCTCCAAAAGAACTATATAGCAACTCAAAAACAATGAATTATTGGTCCTTTAGAAGAGAACCACTAATACATATTTTTAGTGATGTGTGTTGGGCCGGATCCACAGACCAGAATATTATTGCAGATTTTAACATGAAAAATGTATGTTTTCTGAGAATAATGATAATGATTGTCCTAACAAAGGTATTTGGTTTGGGAATAGAGAGCATGTTTTCCTGTAAGCGCAGCACGTTTTTCTGACCTGGCCTTGGGGCAGCATCTCTTCCTGCAGTAATTTCTCTTTACCTCAGCACGCGACCCTGACAATTCATTTGTCTTATGTTCTATTTGCTAATAAACAAATGGAGACTCTTTTTTTTTCTTTTTTTTTCTTAAAAGCAGTGAAGCACGTGGAACTGAGTGCTACTCTGTCCACAGCTGTGAATTCCCACGGGTAATGTTTGAAGATGAAAATTTATACATAAACACAAGCTTTGCTGAAAAAACACGTCCCTCATATGGGAGTTTCTTTATTAACGAGCACTCATATGTGGTAACAGATGAGAATATCAGCATGTTTACCCATATAAATGAATTATAGATCTAAAATTATAACACACGGCCAAAGCTGGTGCCATAATGTGGCGATTGGGTGTTTGGTTATTTGTAGTTGTATTATAGGGAGACTGTTCCCATTCATATTTCATTCAGTCACACAGTGTTGTTCATTTGCATAATGTGCCATGTAAATAAATTATGATCACAAATTATCTTAAAAGAGGAAAAAGATTAATAATAACTTATGGAGTCAAAATAATGGCATAACAAGCCTAACAATGTTTTATTATTTTAGAAAACTTGCCTTGATACAATATAGATGGAATTGACACATCTTGATTTTTTTTTTTTTTTTTTTTTTTGTATTTTAATGTTTTTTTTTTTTGTACTATGTTTCTTGTAGTGTTAAAATGTCATTCTTAATGTAATTTCTGCAATTACTTTTAAGCTTTCAAAACCACTTTATTGGATATATGAAGTTACATCCCATCCAGGCCACACAGGTGTATCTCATCACATTCATCCCAACATTTGACAACCACAAAGTGTCCAAATACTTATTATTTCACTAATTAAAGCTAAACTTATTGTGACTGAAAAGTGTGTGAGTGTGCCATCTTTCATCAAGGGCGTTTTCACACCTGGCTCATTTGGAGCTTTTGTTTTGGAACCTGGTGCATTTTCTCCATTAGTTCAGTTTATTTCGGAATATATGAAAAAAAAAAAAAAAAAAAAAAAAAATGAAAACAAATTCTGGGTAGGCTTGGTTGAGGAAAAAAAGCAATACGACCCAACGTGTGTATATATATACATGTTTTTTTAATGTTTGATTAAAAACAAATCAAATCAACCTTTCTGCACCTGTTCTCTCATCATCAAAGTTTAATTTATAATTTTAAATATAATTAAATATATATAATGACGGCTACATTAATTTAGTGTTTGCATGTGAAACAGAGGAAACTCTTTACTCACATGTGACATGCATAAACACATTTTGGTACATGTGTTGCCTTGCGAAAGCAAATCAAACCAAGAAGAAAATGCAACATTGCAACAAATTAAGTTCCTGTTCCGGAACAAAGCAAACGACCTACAGGTCAGAAAACGGCCTTAAATAAACTCCACTTGATTCGATATTTTTTATCTAATATAATGACATTTATACATTTTAATATGTGGACTAACTGTCCAAATACTGGGGCTACTGTATGCTAAATTCCCTTTCTCATAATGTTCCTGTTAGCTGACAGTTGGTGTTTGCTCTTCACACCACAGTCACACATTAAGCGGTTTCACAGGACGCCCCTCATTAGACAGATCTCTCCATCCTAAACTCTGAAAACTCACAGAAGCAATGCTTTCAAGATATCACAACATTTACAGTAGAAATTTCAATCATTTAAGCAAAACAATTGTGTGGTAATTTGGAGGAAATGTTTCAGCCAGGAAATCTGGACTTCGCCAATGTAATATAAAATGGCCACACAAAAGAAAAAATATATATATTACAAATGAGATTCTTTGATATATCAGTTGTTTCAAGCAAATGAACTGATGTGTATATAAACAATTGTTGAAACTAGATATAAAAGAATCTAGAAAGTTTTAGTTAAGGAGCCCAGAAAATGGACACAGAAAATAAAATATTGAGTTTTCATGTTTTACGGGGACTTTACATAGACTTTGATTGGTGATCTGCGTGATAGCGTGATACAGTTCTTGACTGATCTATAAAAACATCATAAAAATATATAATAAAGCACTTCTAAGATGATGCAGAGAACATTCTGTATTTGTCACAGTAACATGACATAAAGTAAAATAAAAAAAATGTTGATGCCTGGAAGAACATAACTGCTCAATATTCAAAATTTCATATCTGAATATGAAACAAATTGATCTATATTATCATTATATCTATATATTATTATATTTATTCTCTGAATATATGCAGTGTTATGGCAGATAAGATAAAAAACATAACCACTTGTTGTTTGAATCTTTAGTTTAGGAAGAACCAGATTTGTTTGTAATAATTACACATTAATCAGGGAAAATGGTCAAACTGAAAAGGACAGAGATCAACCGAAGAATAGATCATCATGCATCCAATACAAAGTAAAACAAATCAAATCCTAGAATGAAATCAAATGTAAACAAAATTATGGCAGTATAATTGCAGTACTTTGATATTAAAAAGCAAAACACGATTACTATTGTCTGTTATGAACTAAACCTCACTTCCTCTATTCATAGCATTAAAGCAGCCCGAACCTCACATATCTAATTCAATCAGGAATCGTGGGCTTTATTTAAGGCTTTATTACCAGGCCAATAAATTCCCAATGCTCTGAATTCTTAAACAGGTGTAGCTGTTGTTTCTAGAAGCCTGTATTTACGGTGACTTATGAAAGCTTAATCTGCAATGCTTGAAGTATTCACTAATACCATATGTACAGAGGGAGAGCCGTACACGGCTGTGCGCTAACGCTGGTCTTCTGAGAGCCATGCCGACGCCTCTGTCACGGATATTAATGGTGTGAATACAGAACAAATTTCCCCCGTACAGCACTGCAGCCGTTCCCTCATGTTCCCCAAAGCAGGGTACTTAGCAGAGCAAGGACGACAGGAACAAGAGAATTTCTGCAACAAAAGTTTTGTTTCAGATGTGTTGCTAAAGGACTAATGCAAAAACTTAAATAGTAATTTGAGCACAGCTGTGCTTATAAGTTAAATAAGTTTATTAGCCACGTTAATTTAAAAAAAAAAAAAAAAAAAAAAAAGCGCAGCACACATATTTCTAACTTGTTGAGCCATGGTTCTAATGCGAATGATCCAGTCTGCAGCATTTTTAAATTCCATTCCCCCTATGTCTTCCCAATAACTTCCCGTTTCTCTCAACACTCACAGAATGCTAAATGCAAGAACAATTTGGCTTTAGTGAATAAAGGACTCGACAGTCGGCGGGAATTTTATTATAATATGAACATTTATAATCCTTGCATTAAAGTGCAACTTCACCGATTTTCAACCCGCTTTGTATTGTTATAATATCGGTAGTATATGTAAATTAACAATGTTTACTCATTCTCTATGTTACCTGGACCGAGAAATTATTATTTGTTAAAAAATACAAAATTTGTCGGCTCCAGGGATTTGGTGAAAACTATAGATTATACTTTGTGGTAATATGGAGCAGCTTTCTTACCTGTATATGTGACGGGGTTTTGATTTGGGCGTTGGGCGGAACTGACAAAACAGCAGTTTATTTCAGTTTACCCCTTCGTTTGGCTTAAAACACTGTGTTTGTGGTCATACAGTTTGAAATGTTGACTACAAACAGGCAGGTTTCTCAGATTTTCCATGGTGGCATTCGTATTTAATAAAATAAAACTAAACTAAATGTTTACACTTTGAATTAGATCACCTGGGAACAAAACAAGTTGACACCATTATGACTAAATGTTTGCTAAGAAGTGTTTCCTACTAAAGGCGGTATTTAGTTAAGCATATCCATAGCAGACTGGTGGGAGTGGCCTTAGATGGCAACATGCCCAGTGCATTATGGGTGTTGAAGTTTTCCTACCAATTTGATAAAAGGACCAAATAGACATTTTACTCTCTGTTCTCTCAAGTCAGGTAGCACCAATTATTTTATTTTTTTGCCTTTCTACTGTATAGCCAGGCTAGTTTTATTGAAAACCCATTTTGCCGGTGGTGAAGTGTCCTTTTAAGTCATAAAAAAACACTTTAAAATGTTCACCTGTTTGTCGCAAATATAAATAAAAGAAAAACAATTCTATTGTCAATATAGGATAAAAATATACATACATTTTACTGGCTTCTCTGACGTTGTCCAGATATTTATTTTGGACCCTGCTCTCAACAATATCTCAAGTGTCTAATGTTCAAAAAGACCAAGAGAAGTGTATTACAAAATAATGTAGAACGTGCTTCTAGTTGCTCGAATCCTCATATAATTCCACATTATTAAACAAGTTAATAGGCGACACAAACCCACGGGACATAGCATGAGGTGTTTATATCAATTAATTTGATATAAGCCTATATAAATCAACAGTTAAAAAAAGAGACAGTTTTCTTTTACAAAGAAATGAAGTAGCACTGAGTGAAAGCTTCCATTATTAAGTATAGTAATCTATTATTAATGTAACTGTAGCAATGACAGATTGTGAAGTTATTGGTGATTCATTATTGACCAGAAAACTATCAAGATGAAAAGTGCACAACAATGCAATTTCACATCTGGACTTCTGCAGACCTGCGGAGGCAAATCCCTGCCTAGAGTTCCTGTGTAGATTAACACCCACTTGAGACGCCTAATTGCCTGCAGCTGAAAGGACTAATTGAGACGCCACATTTTCAAACCTTTTTCCTCACGAATCACGACATTCTTATAATAAGCAGAGCGGAACTGTATGCCACTCCCGCAGCAATACGTATCAAAGCCAGGCTCACACATCACTTCCTGTTTTTTAGCACAAGCCTCCAGATGTACGACACTGTCTAAGCTCAAAAGAAAATCGGATATGAGAGCACTGAGATCTGTTTGGTTTGGTTGTGGAGAGAAATGTTCTTCATGCACGCCACTGAAGATGCTCGTATTCATGCACTGTGTAATCAAAGACGGCCAAATGAGAGAGAAGACACGTTTTGAAGAGAGAGTTTTGGGAAAGGAGGGTGAAATGTGACAGATCTTAGCATGGAAATGTGTTTGCATGAAAGAACTTGCCTTTGAGACATGATTTTGAATGCATCGGGCAGATAACAGTTGATGTTCTCCATTTGAAAGGGGTCAGCATCGCAGATCTTGTCGTCTGTCCGGCCATAATTGGCAGTCTCAATCATGATGACATCACTTCCTGGACAGCGTAGGTCAATGGGATAACCCTCGCAAGACAGCTCCCGCCTCACCAGACCAAACGGCATAGTTGCCCGGCTAAACCCTGAAAGATAGAGAGAAACTTTAGGGGGGGGGGGGTTCTTTTTTTCCACTGAAAAAAGTGAATTTGCTTAAACATAACATTCTCATAACTGCAATGTGAAAAAAATGTGATTAGATCATATTATTGAAATTGTAAAATCTTTATACATCACAGTAGGTGTAAGATAATTGATCATTTGGAGGAAAATAATACCACAATGCTAAAAACTATATTATAACTATATTTATAATAATTATATAAATAGTTTACCAAAATAAAACAAAAATACATCAGTGAAATCCAAAGATGGTTTTTTTTTTGTATTATTAATTTAAATGAATGACAGATGCAACAATGCTAACAATCCATGTTACAATAAAGTACTGACAAAAGTATTTCTCTCCATTTTATGGAAGGGTGAGAAATGCCAAACAACAAGAGAAATACAGTCAGTGAAAGAAAAAAAATAAAAAAATAATGTTCTGCTAATGTGAAGAGCTTCAAATGTCTGTGTTGAGAGTGAAATCTGGTACTGAGTTCAGAGCAGCAAACACAAATATAATTCAGCCAATCACAGGCCCTGACCTTAAATATAGCTCTATTTTTAGAAATTAATCTCACATGCAAAACAGAGCGCGGATGCACCAGAAAATACGTATACAAAAACCAATTATGTGCTATGACTGAGAATTACACATATCCATCTGTCTAGAAGGTGTATTTCCAAACAAACTATCATTAAAAAATAATAATAAATAAAAATAAATAAATATCAGTAGAGGTCATGTTTATTTCTGAGGTGCATCATTTTTTATTTGCCTGCTGCATCATACTGTAAATGGTGTTAAAATGTGTCTTGTTAAAAATTACATAATTTATTAGAAAGATTCATAACCTGAGAGAAAGACTGCTGTTTAATCTATATTTCCTCCAGCAACGTGTATAAACGAGGCCACATTAAGTAAAAATCCATCTAAAATCAGTCTGTACGATTGATTTATTCATGTAAGTGAAATTATAAAGTCAACATGACTCTGATTTTTTTAAATGAAGAGGAAAATAATCTGTCTGCTGAGAAGCTTCTCCTGTAATTATTCAGTCAGAACACAGTCACTGCGCGTTTTATCCACAGCATTTCCCCCTGAGTTTGACATGCTGAGATGTTCTCAAAGACACTGACAGCAAAATGGATTCAAATGACTTTAAAAAGTCCATTCAGTGGAAATCAAATCTAGGGCTGTTGAACCAAGATTTATCGCTGGGGTTTTTTCAGATCTTTAGTCATTCCTTGTGACCATTGGAAACGAAACACAGCAGCAAGTTTTGACTGATGACAGGTGTTACCGCCTCACATATGTCATTTTATAGTGCGTGCAGCTCAACAACATGCAATTCACTTTGTGACTCTGTAAAACCACCAGTGAGAGGTAAAGCTTAATAAAATGCTAACTGATAGTTTTGAATCTGCACTATGATTGGATGAACAGCATTCAAAACCATTGTAAAATGGCAATAAAATAGTTGCTACGCAACTAAAAAACGATATTACTTGGGTGAAGTATTGTCTATTCATATGCCATTATTATTTTTATTTAGATATTGGTATTGTTTATCTCTTGCCAACATTTTGTTAAAAAAAAAAAAAAAAAAAAACTGTACTTTTTTTTCTCTCTAAAAAATACACTACTGTTCAAAAGTTGTTGAATACATTGTTTTGTTTTTTTTGTTTTGTTTTTTTGTAGTCTGCAATAATGCATTCAATTGATCAAAAGTGACAGTAAAGACTTTACAATTGTCACACAAAAAATTATCTAGGCTATTTAAAATAAATGCTGTTCTTTTGAACACCATACTGCAAAAAAATGTAATCAACAAATCCTGAAAAAAAATATGTTTAACAATATTAGGAATCTGTTTTTAAAATTGATAATAATAAGAAATGTGTCTTGAGCACCAAATCAGCATATACAAATTATTTATGATTGATCATGTGACACTGAAGACTGCAGTAACGATGCTGAAAATTCATCACAGGAACAAATTACAAATATATTAAAATAGAAAACAGTTCTTTTAAATTGTAATGCTATTTCACAATCACAACATTACTGTTTTACTGTATTTTTGATCAAATAATTGCAGCTTTGGTGATCATAAGAGACTAATTTTAAAACATTCAACATTTTTTATCATGTGCATATTTTTAAAATGGACCTGTCGTGGGTTGCAGAGCTGGCTTATTTTAAGCGATCAGAGCTCATGAAGCATTCAGGTAAATTGACATAGATAATGTGATTAAATTTGATCATGATTTATTTGCTCAGGTCTTTTCTGACTTTTTTCTTTAACATTTAAAGTCACGGCCCCTTTCCCCTGGCCTACATTCCACCGTACTCTAATGCAACTCGATTGCGAGGTCACAATGGTGTTTGAGCGGATCAATGGGGCTGCGGCGATGTCCATCAGATCGCTCTGCATTTTCTCACTCGGCCCTTTTCCCTTCTGACTCCAACTACACAGGAATAGCACAGCCAAACCCGCCCCCTTTTCACCTCATCCGATCGACTCTGCTAAAACTCTCCGTTTTCCTGAGCTGCGGTTCTGCCACATGCAGCAGATTTGATCCTCTCAACCACACTCCATTCACCATTTCACCAGAACGCCAGGAAAACCAGAGTATGTTGAGGGCGTGGAAGGGACGATAATGAGAAACTTTGACGTGTTTCTGCGGCCTGGCATGTCAAGTTTACAACACGCGGTACTTCTCGAGTGTCTGGGAATTACATTAAACGCATTCCCATTGCCAGAGCCCCGAAACGCCCACCAGCGCAGTTCATGCATCATGTAGTCTGCTGGAGCCTGCTTCATAAACAGCTTTCCAAAAGCAGGACAATTGATTAGGCCTGGAGTCACTGCTGACTCACGCTGTTATGGACGGATATTTCAGGACACGGTCAAATCTATACAGTAGAGAGAGAGAGAGAGGGAAGTAAAAATGGGACAGACTTTCAAATCTAATTAAGGGGAAAAGACTTCATTCTGTGAAGAGGGATTTTATACTGTAAAAATGTTACAAAGCAGATTAAAGTAGTTCAAGCAGGCTGGAACATTAACATTATATAAGTTAATGAAATATATATTATAGCAAATTCCTTGCTGCCACAGCTTTTAAATTTAAAATATTTTTTAACGCTCAAACACCGAACGCCTTTAAAAGCGTTTCGTACATCTCTCGCTGCTGCAGTCTGACTAACATTTTCTGACAGTAAAGGAGCTTCTTACTGCAGATTTTAAGCAGTTGATTAACTAATGAACAGTGTTAATGATTTTTGTGTGGGGCAAATATAGGACATATTACTCCTGACGTGTAAGACAAACGCCCCCAACAACCAGTCTATTAAACCATCAGATAAAGTCTAAAGGTCAATGATTATTCAATTCTAGTAGATAAATGTGTCCTTCATGACCTGCTTAAAGGCTGGCCCACGCTAAAATATTTTTCAAATCTTCAAAATGTCAGAGACCACAAACAACAAACATTACGCTAAAATAAATCATAGATTTAACAGATTTATTCCAATAGTGGATATGTTCCAATAGTTAAAGTGCCGCGACGTGACCAAGACAGCACAACACACAACTAACAGATTCCATTCACAAACAGCTAGATTCCTGACAGTAAATGCGGGAAATATAGCAAAATCTCTTGTGGTCAAATATGACTTTAGAATAAACAAACATGGCGGACAACGGGCCAGAATAATGCAATAATAATGTTTGGACTGCTTTTTACAGTACATTTTCAGGGGGAAAAAAGGTGTGGATTAGTTTGTGTTATGCTTCCGTCTTCCGTCAGCTCGCTTTCTGATTGGGGATCGTTTCGTTCCATGTGACAATCAACAGAGTCCATGCACGTTTGTCCTCAGGGGTTCCCCTCACACAACTGGATTTCTGATCGGAAATATTCAGCATGTTGGATATTTACGATTTGGTGCAGCCCCAACATTCTTCCAAGCAGATTCAGTCACTCTTAACACACCTCACACCACAGGAAAATGATATAAGATAATCTGTAGAATCATCAAGATAATCGGGACTTTACCTAGGATTATCGGGAGGGAAGAATTGGTCCCCAAATCTACCCGATTATCTTGTATGGGTGTGTGGGTGCCTTAAGAGGAACACTCAGAGTTGATACAGCCATGACTAAAGAGAAATTATGATTATATTACAGAAAACATTAACCTTTTTTTTTTCATATAAAATTGTTCAAAGGGTGAAGAAATGACACAATGACGAATAAACTGAATTCTGTACTTTGCTTATCTTAAGTTTACCACATAACTAAGGAGGATTGTGCCAAATTGATGAATACATCTTTTATTATTCCCCGGTTTCACAAACAAGGCTTAAGCCTAAATTTGTGCTGTTTTAACCAAAAGAAATTTGCACTGACAAATCTTAAAATATGTCAGTTCTATTGTTTTGTCTCAAGAGGCACACCAGCAATGTTTCTAAGGCACGATAATAAAAGCTACTTAAATGCCCTAATTGAACTAATGCCTAACCCTGGCTGTCTGTGAAACCGGGCCTAAAAGTGTCAGTCTACAGATATATACATAAATATTTAATCTGGCTTCTTTATACTTTTCTAAGTTATTATACTTTGACATTTGCCTATAACACCCCAGCAACCGACAAGAACACCATAGCAACTCTGTCGCAATTTGAACACCTTGACAACCACCCAAAACATCCTAGAATTGTAGCGATGGGTTTTGGATGGGCAAGCACCTTTCACATTTTCTTCAGAAAATCCAAAAATCCAGTTTTATTAAAGATAATATTATATTAAGGCTCATGACTGAAAACAAACGTTTTTAATCTTAGAAAATATAGAGACGTTGTATTAAGTGAAAAACATAGTGACAACAAGAAACCACATTTGGCATTTTGCTCAAGAGAAAGAAAAGTCATTTAGATTAGAGCACCCAATAGCGTTTGTAAACGGATTATAATTCTTTCAAGAAAAAATGGTTTTTACGTATTATGCTGCATAGAGAGATTTGGAAGTCAGATCCTCCTTTCTTGCTTAATTTCCTTTATTATCTCAATAAAGCCAAGGACCCACTGTCTCCTTTGTCTCAAAGTTGAACGTTTATATAATTTCCGCTCTGGTTTTAGCCGGTCAGGGTCAATGAGCATTCGTGGTCAGACAGCAGGAAGGACAAAGTCCATTTGAAAGACATTTGCACCTCAATGACATGGAGCCAAAGTTTCCTCTATAGAATCTTTAGAGATGTCCACTAACTACTTGAATTTGACATGTTCAGTCCTGTGTAACATGACCAAAGCCCACTGAGCGATGGGTCAGCCATTCTACTCCCAATGTTATGAGTTTGCTCATTCAAACGTAATATTCAAATGTCTTCAAACTTCAATCAACTACTCACTCATTTGCCATTTGAAGCGCTTCACCTAAAAACTGCCATAACATGTATTTGACTTGTTTAATAATAGTCTGGACATGTCAAAACATTTTTGCTTTTTCATATACATAGACTTTATGGACTAATTCTGAGTCATCCAGTGATTTGTATTGTTTGTTTTGGCTTTAAAGAAACAGCCTGTGGACTGCCTCTTGTGCCTTTCCTGCGGCGATGCGTAAACTGGCTGTTGGTATGGTTTTCATGTATAGTTTATGATCAGCCTGGTCCTTTTTTTTAGCATCTGTATTATGCTGTGCGAAACCCAGGCATAGGTGTGTGAACTTCCTGTGCATGAACCGGTGCTTTTAAAAGTGAATGGGTCTCCTGCTCTCCTGATTAAATGACGTGGGTCAGGAACGGAGGCAGTAAATAATATATTAAAGAGAATGCTCGATTTCATCGCCATGGCAACCTCTCCAGCAGTGCCATAATCGCTATAATCTCCCCCTGAGGCTTATCAGTCATTCTGGTCAGTCACCACAAGGGTCGCTTTTCAATTCCTTTCAGGTAGATAGGTAGCCAACTCTGAACTCCAGCGAACAGGCCCCACGTCGACACACAATGGAGTACTTTCAGAGCCCTACCTTATCAGTTGCACTGCTGTACACGACTCCACAGATCTGCTTGGTGCGACTGGTGGGAGAGCCTTTTAATCAGGGCTCAAATACACCTCCCATTTAACCTTGTCGTGCTCTGTTACCGTGTAAATGTTTTTATACATACAAGGTGCTTTTGTACCATCGAGATTCGTTGCGGAAAACCGATACATGTGTTTTTAATTACACACGATTTTGTACAATGTCGGGGCAAAGAGGTTTCGATAATGCATCTTATTACACTGCATTAAAAACATGCCGTTAGTAGTTTAATTCCTATATCCAGTGCTGCTCAACTAGCAATTTGCAGTTAATCTGCAATAGTAAAATAAAAATAATAAAATCACTAACCGTATAATTGTGCCCAGTTAGGATAGCAAAATAAAAAGGTTTATTAACTTTCGAAATGGAGGACATTTCTGTGTTGTTTTGTACAAAATTGCTGGTAGTGTATTGAGTCCCCATTTGGTTTAAAACACCAAATCCCAATATGAAATCTGAATCCTGAGGTAAAACCAGTATAGAAACACTGCTATAGCACTGGTGGTAACACTTTACTTGAAGCCTTTTTTTAAAGTATTTTTAATGCATTAATTATGCAACTTATAATGCATTGTATGATGAATAACTGTAACCACAGTTAAAATACATAATAATACTAGCCTTTATAAAAGTATTATGCATTAAAATACATGACAAACAACCAATTGCAGATGTAACCAGGAATCTCTAAATAGTATAATACATTTTAACTTTGGTTACAATTATTTATGAAAAGATTTATTGCATTATATAACACACATTATGAATACGTTTATTATGCATTATACATAAAGGCTTTAAGTAAAGTGTTAGCGCACTGGAAGTACAGGGATGTTCAGAAAAATGAGGCTGACACAATATAAAACTTACCAGCTTTGCTCATGAATATTTATTGACACGACGTATGCCTGACAGTGCTAAATGATTTGACGAAAGGTGAACACGGGTAAACAGATGCTAGTTAGATGCTAGTTTTAGTACTGCTTAAATTACATGGTTTGTTTGTTCAGTTCACTCCCGATGCAACCAAGTTACAGAGGCTTTGGCTTGGTCTTAAAGGGATAGTTAACTTTGAAATTAAATTTTGGTATGTTTTAGCTTACCTCAAGGGCATCCAAGATGTAGGTGTCTTTGTTTCCGCAGTAGTTTCAATTTTGATATTTTTAGGTCAAACCGTTCTTGTCTGTCAGTCATATAATGCAGGTCTATGGTCACCACCTCAAAGAGCATGCACAGAGAAGTCCAAATTAAACAATTCCCCATCGTAAGTACACATTGATGGCCTAAGACATGAAACGAGCGGTTTGTGTGAGAAAACGAACAGTATTTATATCGTTTTTACCTCTTGTACACAACCACGTCCAAGTGATCTGAGGGTCCGCGCGCTTCCTGGTGTGTGACGTGTGCGCGCGTTCTGGCTTAGTCTGCTTGGATGTGGTTGTGTACAAGAGGTAAAAACGATATAAATTCTGTTCGTTTTCTCACACAAACCGCTCGTTTCGTGTCTTAGACCATCAATGTGTACTTATGATGGGGAATTGTTTAATTTGGACTTCTCTGTGCATGCTCTTTGAGGTGGTGACCATAGACCTGCATTATATGACTGACAGACAAGAACGGTTTGACCTAAAAAAATCTAAATTGAAACTACTGCGGAAACAAAGACACCTACATCTTGGATGCCCTTGAGGTAAGCTAAAACATACCAAAATTTAATTTCAAAGTGAACTATCCCTTTAAGTTTCTCCATTCCAAGTAAAATAAACCTGTTTAAAATATAATGATTGTATATAAAAAAAATTAAAAATTCAAAAAATGGTGGGTACTTAGTACTTAGAAATTTATAAAAGTATGAACGCGTTTATATGCTAGCTACACCCACCGTAACCACAGTAGTCCTAGGCGTCCTTACCGGAAACACCCGGATCAGCTTTCGTCGCTGTGACAGTAAATCAGGAGTTCCTGCATCTCTGCTGCCCAATTCCCATGATCCTACTCTAATTCCGTCATCACCTTTGGGGTGACATTGACCCATTCTGTGAGCAACAGCCAGGCAAAAATGCTAATTTGACGAGGACAGCGGACGGTCTCTTCGGAGCCATAATATTTTAATCTCCCCAACGTGGCAAATCAATCGGAAAGTGACCATCTGCCAGGATATGAGTGTCACAGCAAAGGGGTAATGAACAGAGCGCGAGTGATAAAGATCACCATCATCGGTCTGCTGTAAGCTCCATCGTACCGACCGCAGAGGAGCCAGATGACAAACAGATGAGTCATGTCACCATGTCACCTAATAAAGAAATATTACCAGACTCAAGAAAACAGCCCACGGAAGAGTCCCTTATGCTCTGCGATTTCCGTGTATGATAATAGAATGCAGTGGTTTTGGTATTTGCAATAAGGTTGAGGTGTGATCTAAACTGCTTTCGTAGTCTTCCGGGAACAGCCACTGGGGCCGACAGCAAAGAGTTTTAATATGGTTATTCAAGCTTGACACAGCATGCTGTCCCACCGAGAACCGAAAAGATTCCGGACCTCATCATGCTTGCCAAGCCCTGTTAATGTAGTTTGAACTGTGCTTTGTCCTGTCAATGGCTACAGCTGTTTGTAAATGAGCTCGCAGTTTCAAAGCTGGCCACTATTATTACACACTTGCGGTTGACGACGTTGCTTACTGGGGGAGTTTTAAAGGAGGAAAGGGACCCATTATACCCCGAATCAGCTTGCAGCCACTGGAGACGCAGCTTGATACCTGCAATTTTTTGTTGCTTTTTTGCTCCCTGCTAGCCAAATACTAGAGAAATCTATGGAAGGCAAAGACGCCAATGAGGAGACGACTCTTCCTCCCACAGAGCGGTTTCCATAATCCCGCAATATCCTTTATAAGGGCATGTTGTCTTTAGAAGTCAGGTCTCACCAGAGGGAGAACAACAGGGCAATGCAAATATCCTCAACAGGGGAGATGCTCTCAGGCTGAATGAGATTTGTGTGGGGAACAAAAAAAAATGTTTTTATTGAAGCTCGGTAAGCTACGATAAGGATTCAACCCTCAGCGTGGGTCCGAGCAAACATCTTCGGTATTCTGTGGCCAAATCGTAGCAATCGTAACTTTATTAACTAGGCAAATGCCTACAGTGGAAACTGAAGCCTGGTATTAATCCAGATATTGAGATTGCGTACAACACGCCCCCTCTTACTGTCCTGACCCTTTATTGGGTCCAACAAAAAAAAACGCAGTGTCAGTAGTTTAGCAAAAAAACGTTAAACATGTTTGTAAGCTACCAGCTCGTAGGCTCATTGGTATTCAACACCACTATTTGCCCCAATTCATCTGCATCCTTCTCTTCCATGGCAACAGCAGGCAGGCTATCAGGAGGTTCTTTGATATAGGTACATGCTGGTAAAAAAAAAAACAACAACAAAAAAACCACTATGTCATTTAGTTTGGGGTAGGACTATAAAACACGTCCTGCTGGTTCTCGCATTGTTAAGAGACATCTTTGTAAAACTGGCTTCAAGCTTGTTATGATTCGCATGAGGTCCAGCCAGTCCTCCCTTTTTTTACGTAACTCTGCCGAGACCATTTTTTAAATCAGTTTTACAGACTATTGCATGGTCTGACGCTATTTTTTGGCCTATATATTAATTAATTATTATTTATTTAATTTAAATGAGCATGTTTTTATTATTATTATTATTATTATTATGACATTTTCCAAGCAAATTAGTTAAGTGCACTTAGTAAATTTTAACTATAAAGAAATTTTATATATAAAGAAATGAATAGTGCTTACATGATATTCATATTAGTAGCCATTTTATTTTACATGGAGTGGGTCACCTAATGGAGACCTATGTTCAGATCACATGGCCAGTCAATAACTATACACTTTATCCCTGTCACTTTCACTGGATGACTGAGGATAAGCATTTTATTTTATTTTATTATTATTTATTTTTTTATAATAGTAACTGAACACATTTGCTTTTGCATGTTTTTACTTATTCCAAAGACCTTTGTAATATACATAATGTACATATCTTAAAACAGGCATCAAATATTCTTGAAACTAAGTGGTTTTACAATAAAAAAAATATAAAAAAGATAGTTATTATCACATTTTAATGACTAAGTCCAGCTATTAGATAAGAAGCCATCCATATTTCTGTGTGTTTTTTGGTGCTGTTAAGTGGCACAAGCAAGACCAACAACCTCCACACTGACTCACACATGTAAATCAACCTTTACACTTAATTAAGCACAATGGGCCATATCAAGGTCATGAATTCTTCCTTTATAGTCGTCTATTGACGAAGCATCAACTGCACCGCCAGCGTCTGGCTTCCACACCCTGCTTCATATCTGAAAACCCTCGAGGGGACACTAAAAATGCAAGGACAACCTAGAATAAAAAGGCCTATATGACACTTGTGCTGTATGGTTTTAAGTTCACAAGCTATGGGTATTCATTAGCAAGATATACGGTGAGATAATTCCACCCCGGAATCTATCTGCTTCTCTTAAATTGCTCATACTGACAGAAATTAGTGCTTATATGCCTTGTTCGAATTCTCATTTAACTACACCAGAAGAGAAAGACCCAGGGCAAAGAGTTTGCTGACATTTACAGAGACATGTTGGAATATTCTATTTTTGGGTAACACTCAGTTAATGGTCCATGACAATCTCATATCCTAATAAACCTTTTCCATCCAATCAAACAAGATTGCAATTCACACTATACTGTATTAAAGACTAGACTAAGTCTTCACCCTGCCTAGTATAACTGAAAATCAAATGGAAAACGGAGTTACCACATCCATGGTGGCTTACAGATGTCTTATGAAATAGAATGTAGTAAAGTTCGGAAACTTTAACTTCGGGGGGATGGGGAATTGTAGAGCATCACTATTAATATAAATAGTTTGGAATTAGAACAAATCTTTGCATGGAATATCCAATAGACTAACATAAAAGAAGGGTCCAAAATAAAGAGTCGGGATAGGCTCTTTTTCAACCACATTTTCAACCACCCAGAACACGCTGGGAACGGCAAAGACGTGTAAAGAAAAACACCCCGAAGACTTTAGCAACCACATTGCGACTCCCTGGCATCAACCCACAACACCCTAAAAACAATAGAGGCTTTTGCAGTGCTCTAGCTATATTATTCTTCAATAAAATGTGTTTTATTTTAAGTAATGTGTTTTATTATGTAAAGCCTCTTTCTCTCAGAAATGTCAATTCTTAGTAAATAAAAAAGTGAACTTCAGTTAAGGCTTGAAGCTCTTTGCATGTAGTTTTAATACTCTTGACCTTGAGGTTCACATAATGTGCTTTAGAATCAGACGACACCACCTCTGGTACAAAATAAAATGCCTCCAGAAGACTTTCAAGGCTAAAATATGCTAATAAATGAATGCGAGAAAGAAATAGACAAAATATGTGCTGGATTGCTGTTCTGACCTATAATGTGTTGCTGTATGGATTTCTGACCTTAAATGCTACATTCAACATACAGCCAGGTTATTTGGCCCACTGTGTGTTTGTCACACTCTGTGTTCATGGCTCATGATATATAATATTTGTTCATCTCTCCTGATACCATTACTTATTACTGCAGGAAACCCATCACACAAGTTATTGTCACTTCAGAGAGGATTCTTTTCCGTGCTTTATACGTTTTATAAGAAAAAATTACTAAAGTTTTGTCAAGTTTTAAATGTTTTTTATATGTCTATGTGGTGTTTTTAATATGCTTTAAGACAAACCATGTGCAAATTCATAAGTCAACACCATTGGTGAGTATTTTCTCTATTGTCTCAAAAACACGGTTTGAAATCCCCTGGTGTTTCTGACGTCACAAACTACCTTGTAACCAATCACGTCAACGTGTGATCATCAACGAGCGGATCTCTGAGCTGGTGTGAGTGAGTGGAGGCGTGGCTAATTTGCATATTCATAGAACAGCATATACTAAATGAGGCAAGGGAGTAGTGTTACATTCAAGCTATTTTGAGGCATGAATAATTTTTTTAAAGAAAAAAAAAAGTTTAAATATGTAATTTTGGTGAACAAAGGTGAGTATTAAGGGATACAATTATTGACTACAGGGGGATTTAAAAAAAGCTATGGATATTAAATAAATTATTATTATTATTATTATTATTATTAAAACAATTTATATCAGGGTAGAATTCTCACTATTATCTTACTATTAACTACAACTTTTGCCTCAAACTCCTAATTACTGCTTATGAATAGTTAGTAACGTAGTTAACTAACTATTAATTCTAATTTTAAGTTTAGGTATTGGGTAGGATTAAGGGATGTAGAATATGGTCATGCAGAATAAGGCATTAATATGTGCTCTATAAGTACTAATAAATAGCCAATATCCTAGTAATATGCATGCTAATAAGCAAATGGTTAATAGTGAGAATTGGACCCTAAACTAAAGTGTTACCATTATTACTATTAAAGACAACTAGAAAAGTCATGGGAATTCACTGACATTGGAGACAAAGTTAATACTTTAATAAAACATAAGAACTCAACTGAGCTATAAAAGTAAAAAAAAAAAAAAAAAAAAAAATCCTCTGGGTTGATAAATAGTCTCTCCGTCAAACTCAAGACCTCATGTTTGCAGTCTGAACGGTACAAGAAAGCACTTGAGCCTCTGTTTTACAAAGTTCATGGGAATTGGCTTTGGTCAACATTACTTTAAATGTATGAATGTGAGGTTCTTAACTTTTGGACCACTTTTCAGTAAAATCACATGCACCCAGACTCTTCAGCACATAACAGCCCCCGCTGTAGTCCGGCTGAAAGGATGAGTGTGTTTGAAAACGTGTCTGACGCTGTCTGAAAAATATCAGAACGTAGTCAGTCACTCTGCAGACTGCAGAGACGAGGCGCAGATGGCCCGGAATGCTTGAGATGCTACAGCAAAAGGAAAACTGACTGAACAAAAGACTGAACATGAGCTATTTCCAACGTATTATATATATATACACAGTATGTATATACACTAGCATGGAATGCTTTTTTCCACATTAAAATGTCATATTCAATAATTATTATTTTAGGAAAGATTATATAAATCACGCGGACATAAACCAGATTCAAGGTGTTTCTTTTCAAACATTGTTTCAAATACTGCAATGGGATTTAAGCACCAATTTTGAGCTTTATTTTATCTTTTTTTTTTTCATCTGAAAGATAAACATTTTGCTCAGTCATTCAAGTGCTTGGGGAAAAATACATTATATTCTCATAAATCAGAGGAATTTTGCATCCAAAATGAATATTATTGCGCAAAGATAATAAAAAGGACGTTCGTTTTCCATTCTGAAATCTCATTTTAAAAATTCCTTTAAGAAATGTGTTTGTTAATAAACAATCTCAATTAATTAATATTAAGATGGGCGATAATCTACATTAAAAAGTAACAGGGTTGACAGTTTTACAGTTAATTTACTAGTCTGCGTTTAAGGTCATTTCACTTCCTTCAATATATGTTTTAACACAGAGAACCATACCAATACTATTCAATATATATATATATATATAGTAATAGGGTTGACATGTTAGGTTTAAATATCAAAATGTCAAAATATATGATAAAGTGAAAAGGGGATAAATGTATTTGTTCTTGTCAAGTTTTTTTTAAATTATTTTTATAATGATTATGCCTTTTTTTTTTTTTTTTTTTTTTTTATAGTTATGATGGTAACAGGGTTGATAATATGTGCACGACACATTTATGTAAAGTGAATTACCTTGCTTAAAACCTAAATGGTTAGTCTGCCATTTATTTTTAAATGTATTATTATTGTATTATTTACACATATGTTAATGAGAAACACAAAAGGTACTCATTTTACAGAATGTCTCAGCATCAACCTTTTGTAAAAGGCTCAATTCCAAGGCACAAAGTAAAACTTAACAACACCAGCTTTCCGACCTTTAGATTAATCTTGTTCTTGGGAATGTTTCTTTGTCTGGGTGTCTACCTCAAAGCATTTTTTAAACTACAACAGGATACAGTTCATTTAGTAGGACTAGCAAGAACAAACCTCCCTGTGAGTAACAGAATCTGCTGCACATTTTCAGCCATCGATCTTTGAGATGACATCACTGATACACTCTCTGCTGAAGAACGACTGCAACATCTGCTGTGACGGCCACACAAATGGGAACTGTCCTAATTTATATGGCAAGAAACTGAGGATTGCTTAGCTAGTCTTTTAATACTAACTTTGAGAATGAAGCTATTCAAAAGCCAACTTTCATGTTATATTTGTTGTTATATTAATAGTTCACCATTTTTTTTTTTTTTTTTTACTCACAGTCACATCATTAATAAAATATATTATTTTTATGTATATATACTGTATATTAGTGCTGTCAAATCGATTAATCACAATTAATCGCATCTAACATAAATGTTTGTGTTTACATAATATATAAGCCTAATAATAATACTTTTATTTCTCCATTATTTTTAATTCAATTAAAATGATGTTCACAATGCTTCAAGGGATTGTAGTTCTTTCCCTCACTAAAGCCATTAAGCAGCCAACACAGTCTTGTACCAAAAGCATTTTTGCTTCAAATCAAAGTTTGTAGTGTTCACCTTGTAGTTGATTGGCTTGGTGCATGGGTTATAACTCTTTAATGAAGAATTTTTGGTAACACTTTATTTTACAGTGTCATTGTTACATATGTTACATGTAATTACTGTAGTGATAACTATAAATTATGCATAATTACATGTAATTAACCCTAAACCAAACCCTCATCCTAACCCTAACCCTAACCCTATAGTAAGTACATGCAGTTAATTAGTATTACTCAGTACTTAATTAAGTACTGTAAGAACTTAATTAAGTAACTTTGCAACTACATGTCAACTAACTCTCATTAGAGTATTAGTAGACTGTAGTAGACTGTTAGGCTATGGTTAGGTGTTATGGTTCTCGTTAGTAGAATAAGTTGACTTGTAGTTGGCAAATTACTTATAGTCAGTAGAATGTCAGTTGGGGGAGCATCAAAATAATGTGTTAGCAGATATTAAGCATACAGTCTACAAATACTCTAATGACAGTTAGTTGACGTGTAGTTGTAAAGTTACTTATAGTTAGTAGAATGTCTAAAGTGGACTATCAAAATAAAGTGTTACCCTTAAATGTATAATTATACTGTAATACTGATAACTTAAAATAAAGTGTAACAATTATTATTATTATTATTTTTTTTTTATATCCCTATGGGAACAAATGTATGGAAAAAAATACTCCTGAAAGGATCCAGGCACTCTTTGTCATATAAGTTTTAAATAACATGAAGGTGGGTTAATAGCAACATCATTTTCTTTTTGGGGTGAATTATCCATGTCATTGTTAAAATGACTTCAGTTCCAGTAAGTGAAAGAGAGACCTGTTATCTAAAGTCAACATGGGAGAGACAGTCTGTGTGATCAGCGTCACCACTCTACCGCCATCTTGAATTTAGATCAGCGATGATGATGATCAGAGATTCAGGAGTAAAACAGAAGAAAGGAGATGAGTAACAGTGATGCATCTTTTCATCTTTGTTTTCAAAGATCCGAGACTAGAACATCTCAGAGGCGAATCCATAACCCCATCTCTCTCCTTCATCCATCAGTCTGATCGAATCTTTCAGACTCGAAACAAAAGCAAGAGAAGTGAAACAAAGATGGTTATAATAGGGGCCTGCATCTCGTCACGATATCACCCCCTCAAGATCTCCTAAACAACCACATTACAGAGAAACAGTCCTAGGAGCGCCAGAGAGCCGAATCGTAAATATATTTCACAGCACAATTCTGTTTAGATTTGATATGCGCTTTAACAAGAAGATAAGGTGTAAGGTCTGATTTCAGTGGGTCTGCTGTGACCTCCTGCTGCTGTACCCATCATTTCACCAACCAGCTTGACACCAAACAAGATAAGAGAGAGCCAGAGCCAGAGACACAACACACAGAGACTCATGTGGGCTGCATCCACTGAAAACCTGCAAACACTCAGGAACGTGTAATAAGAGATGGTCTTCATCACTGTCAATTTAAGCAATGCATAGTTGTCTTCTCAGCTGAAACTGTCCATGAAAGAGCAGGCATTTCCCTCTAATGCCATCAGTGTTGAGGAAGCAACTTTTGAAACTGCAGCTTGCCAAGCTGCAAATAATTTGAAGTACTTCAATTTGCAGTCAAGCTTCTCCTAAATAAGTAGTTATTCACAGCTAACAAAACGTAACTCACTACACTGAACCTGCTTATTATCTACCAGCATATATTGACGGAATATATATTCACTGAAAAACCAGCAATTGTTGTTGATTTGCTGATAATTTGTTATGATACAACTTTGACTTGAATAAAACTGGATAAATGAAATGTTATTACATGAAGAACAATTTTAATTTACCTGAAAAAATGCTGCAGTTTCGGTTGTCTAAAAATGTAAGGTCTTCTGCATAAATGCTTAAAATAACATGTGTTGACCATTTTTATTTATGCAATGTTTATCTTTCACAAACCAATGAGGACGATATGTTTGGACTACTAGTCAGTATCAAACTGCAACTTTGAGAAACTTATACTTCAATAAGATCTTCTGTAAACTATGGAAGCTTCTTTCCGCAACAGAATCAAACATTTTAAAAGATAATTGTGACTTTTTATCTCACAATTGCGAGTTTACATCTCATGCATATAAACTTACAATAACAAGTTAAAAAGTTAACATCTCACAATTCTGACTTTATAACTCACAACTGCGACTTTACATCTCATGCATATAAACTTATAATAACAAGTTAAAAAGTTAACATCTCACAATTCTGACTTTATAACTCACAACTGCGACTTTATATCACACAATTTTAATACTCAGTTGTGAGTTCATATCACGCAATTCAGACTTTTTTTTTAAGCAATTGCAAGTTTATATCTCGCAATTCTGAAAAAAAGAGTCTGAATTGCCAGATGTGAACTCGCAATTGTGAGAAAAAAAAGTCAGAATTGTGAGATAAAAAGTTGCAATTACCTTTATTATTTTTTATTCTGTGGCGAAAACAAGCTTCCAAAGGAAACTGTCAAAACTACCTTGTCGTTTTTCTTTAAATGGCATTTGTAGTATTTTTACCACAAAAACAAAAGCAGACCAAACTGCAACATTTGTGGAACGTTTTAGTTTAGGCTTAAAATAACATAGGATAGGAAACATTACCACAGTGTTTTAACAGCTTTAATAAAAAAGCCCTGAACTAATATAGGAAAACAGCTATCACTATCACATGACTTTGTTTGTACAAGTTTGTACTGCTGCCTATTTTAGTTAGGTGTTCCCCAACTGAATGCCACACGAAGAATTTCAGGCCTTCCTTATGTTAATCTGCTTTATGCACCTGATTAGGGCTAAATGCAAAACAATGCAAATGAACTGACAACATGAAGGAGT
This sequence comes from Abramis brama, assembly GCF_963993115.1. Classification (NCBI taxonomy): domain Eukaryota; kingdom Metazoa; phylum Chordata; class Actinopteri; order Cypriniformes; family Leuciscidae; genus Abramis; species Abramis brama. The sequence goes on from NC_139985.1 coordinate 23,302,639, forward strand.
TTCAGTCACTTTCTCATCAGATTCATCACCCACACCCACAAGTCTATTATCCCGAAACCATGCTGCAAGCTCACTAACACTAACAGAGACCAATAACACAATGTTTTGTATCATCCAGACCTTGCGGGAAGAACAGGAAACAAAGTAACATGTGACTGGCCCTGTTTGATTTTTGCATGACAAACACCAATCAGGAGGCAGCTGTGATGAGGCTTAATCCATTAAAACCAGCGTCTCCTCCCGGTTAAATCCTAATGAGGATTTAAAGAGCTCGGCTACAGGGGGCCGTCGGACAACAGACACACCTTGCTGAGCAGTCTGCCCCCGACCCACTATTCTCCTTTCTTATCATACAGATCAGGAGGAGGGCTGATGAAAGACGGTGAAGACGAATGCGGGCATATTGACCCCCCGGCCGCTCGGCATTATGGGAAGTCTGATCCCTCAGTCTGATAGAAAACCCCTGGGTAAGAGGAAAAACAAAAAGCAGGAGACAAGAAGAAGAAAGACACAAAGAGAGCTGTGTAGTCTGAGGTATAAAACCGAAAACAAAGGAATCCGAGATCTGGATCCAAGATCTTAATAAAGAAGCTTAATACGGGCGAATTCAGATATATTGATATTGACGGAACGTCGATATGAACAAAAAGCCACAGGGCTGAGGCTGAGGGGAATTGGCTTTAGCCGCTCAAAGATAATCAGTTTCGCTAGTTTAAATGTTTCCTTGCAAAGTGTAACTGCACAGATGGGATTTTGAGGCATGTGAAAGGCTTGTCCACACTTGTCCGTCTCTAAAGAGAATGGCGCTTTTTCACAGCAGGATCCACATAATTTAATCAGACCCTTCAGAAAGAAACAAATCTGTGACGAATCTTGCACTGGGTAGAATGAGTCAGTTGCTGATTCCAAAATACATGACAACATTTTTTGTTAGTATTGTAATCCATTATATTACACATTTAAAGTAATGTAATTTGACTACTTTTAGATTACTTTTGGATTACTTTTGACCTAACTCAATTATCACATTGATTTGAATAGGATAGTCTTGTACCGTATTGATATAACATACAAAGAAAAAGAAAATATATTTTATTCTTTATCAACAACATGAAGTGCATTAAATATTACATTACGTTGTCGGCACCGATAGCCTCGTGGGCAGCGCACCAACAGTGCTGTTGTGCTTCGGGCGATCCGAGTTTAAATTCCAGCTCGTGGACCTTTCCCGATCTCGCTTCCTGTCCACTCTATACTATCCTTTCACAATAAAGGCAAAAATCACCAAAAGTAAATCTTTAAAAAATAAATAAAAAAAATACATTACGTCAGGGTTTCTCTGGGGGATTGTGAGTTTAATGAAAAGCTTGATTAAATAAAAAATAAATAAATAAATAAAATAAAATAAAAATAACTACTAAAAACTAAAGTAAAATATAAAATAAATACTTACTAAAGATTAAAAATGTATGTTCACCTGCGTGTCAAGTGACCATTATACATCAGATTACAGTGAATTTAATTTAATTATTATTATTGGCTTAGTTGTATTATTGACCTATCTTATTGACTTAAATCTCAGGGGGTAATTCAAGTAAGTATATTAGGTCAAAGAGGTTCAGCTGCCAAAAAAAAAAAAAAAAAAAAAAAAAGGGGAATCCCTATTATGAGACTAACATGTAATCTTGTAATCAATAAAAACGTAAGTCTGATTACAAGTATTTTAATATGTAATATAGTCAAATTACAAGTACTTAATTTTTGGAAACTGATTCCGTAGTACAGATTACATGTAATCAGTTGCAACCCAGCACTGTATTTATACCAGCCTAAACTGGTCTACAAGACTGGCTGAGCTGGTTAGGCTAGTCTATTTTGATGATTCAATAAGAGGTTTGGGCACTTCTCAACTGGCCATGCTTCGGAACCAGCAAAGACCAGCAAAATCCCTTAGGCAGTTTTTTTTTTGAGCAGGGTTAACATTACCAAAATGGATCTAGATCCCGGATCAAGAAAAAACAATTAGAAAATAGCTAGTTCTATTATTTTTGTTTCACTTACATTCCCGGGAATAGACATAAAATCACAATACAAAACACATTTTTCCGTAAAATACTTGCTTGACACATGAAGAGACAAATGCACAACCCCGTCAATCAAAGAACCTGGAAAGATCAGCTCTAATTCTGTCTGTGTGTGAGTTCAGAGAGACCAACAGCCCAGAGACATGTAGAAAAGGACAGAAGATGAGAGAGAGACGGGGTTGGGGGAAAGACCGGGAGAGTGAGACAGCTAGACAGAAACAACTCGACAAACCTTGATATGAGCATTTCCACAAAAAACAACAACAACAACAAAAACTAGAACAACCAGCCTTCATTTCTCATGATGCAACACAAAACTTATATTTGTGGACTCACACAAGCACACACATATATATATATATAACTGCCATTCTAGATGTCCCTGTGACATATTTTTACTGTTAATCAGCAGACATTCAACTGAGGTGTTTAAAGAGTCGAGATAGACAGCTCATTTCAGTCAGAGAGACAGATGGCTCATTTCTGCCAGAAAGACAGACGGCTCGTTTCAGACAGAGAGACAGACAGCTCATTTCAGTCAGAGTTTGAAGGCAAGAGGGACAGCAGCTGTCCAAATAAGGGGCCCATTTGTGGTGGAAAATGTGATTTTTAGGTTACACTTAAATATGGAAGAGTGTTAACCTTTGGGAGATGATTCAAATGTAACAAGGATTTGTAGAATTGTGGTAGGTGATATGACCAAAATTCATGGTATAAGTAATTTCATAACGCGGTTACTGTGCATATATATTTTTGTACCTATGTTTTTGTTTTTGTTATTTTGGAAATTTTTTGAATATATTGGGAGTATTTTAAAGATGAGATTATCTGATAATGTTCTTTTTTAGAACTTAGAACGAAAATCAACAAATTATTTAAACCAATTGTTTCACATTACGTAACATTACTAAAAACTTAAAATAATAGTAGTAGTAGTAGTAGTAGTAATAAGAATAATAAAAGGATGGTTTTGTAAAATTATACAGTAAAGCATGCAGATAGACAGTTGTGCAGATATAGAGTGTTGGCACATTTCGAACATTATGCGGTGTATATCGTTCAGCTCTTGCCAATGGTGAGAGTTTTCATCCCAAACATTTTCATGTGCTTTGGAGACATGCAAATGACCTACAGCCCTGTATTTATGCATATCGTGTTTCGAATCCGAAAAAAAAAAAAAAAAAATCAATAGGGAAGACCTTTACATATCTAAAAAGACTGACCAAATCTCCAATTCTGAGTTAAAAAGTGCAGTTGAAATGGAGGCATCATAGGTCAAGATTCCAATTGGCTTCCACGAAAAAAAGAACATTATGAAAGGAAACTATTCACTCGAAGAAAAACTGGGTTATATATTTGCCTAATAGAGGTAGGTGAACGTTAGCTCTTCGTAAATCAAAAGTTCAATCTTTAATTCTATTTTGTCAAAAGGCTACAGCCGCCAAGAATGCTGTTAATTCTTAAATGTGTGATTTGCCTGTCTGGAAGTCACACAGAAGCTGTTCTGATATGAATTAAGATGGAAATTAAGTGTTTTTATGAATACAGGCGGGTGGCCACCGGTCGAGGCCATGGTTCCCTGCTATTCCTTCTGAATGAGCCCAAGGCAGCAGGACACGGACGGATATTATTCAGTCCTTTCCATAATTAAAAAAAAAGAACGGCTCATATTACTCACAATCCTTACCGGCAAATTGTCTAGACATATGAAGCAAAGCTTTCTTTCAGTACTGCTTAGCCCCATCGTGAAATAAGCCAGTGACAGTGTGTTCAAAGAAAACTGTAATTGCTGGTAAATAATGATGCTAATTTATCAGACAATAAACCTGCACCACATTACTGTACATGAATGAGTCAATATGAGTCCTGTTGTATTTTATAGTAAGTACAAAAAAAAAGCCTTTACCCAAAAAATGCAGACACAAATGCTTGGTCAAAATTTCACTTTCATTTTTACAAAACTATGGCAGTGAGAATGCAACAATTCTTATTAATCATGTTCTGACACTGAAATTGAGATTGTGTAAAAGTGTCTGCATTCACACATGTGATTGAAACATAAAGATCTATTAGCTGAGGAAAGACAACGACAAAGAATTTTTTTACATTATTAATAATGCAAGATAGTTGGTCATTCTCAGTGTTATTAAAGAATCATTATGCATATTATATAACATGTAGTTTCAATGTGTTTTCAGGCCTTTAAAATCCATCCCTATTATGACATTTCCTTCAGTTTTAAGGTTTATCATAAAATGACTCACTCTTGTAAAGCAGTAATATCGCTACGATTATCAAATAAGCATTAGGAGCTCAGACTAATATAGCATTCAGCATATACAACTCTGATTCATTTCTATAAGAGCACAATGCCACATTTCATGGCATTCAATGGCAGACATACTATCAATAAAACGGCTCCACAATACTTCATCACTGCTTTGCGTTTCAGCTTCATAAAATACCAGAAAATGTAGTTTGAGAAGATGCACGGAATACAAATGAGTTACATCCGAACTTATAGATGGCGTTCGGCCCACGAAATGAAATCAGAAAGATGAGATCTGAAGTTTCTAGGATATACTCGAGAGAAACAGGGAGCAAACCCTCAAGCAATCAATCTTTCAAAGTTTCTGCACAAGCAGAAACTTCCAGCCATGGCTATGGCAGTAACCCATTTAATTCAATTATAAAAATGCATTAAAAAGATATTACGGCAGGGACAGAGTGTAATGAGGCGTGTTTACTTGAGGATATTGTTTATAATGAGCAGTTGTAGGGTTTAGGCCTATAGTTAGAATAGGACATGAGAGTAAACAGACGGAGATGAGATGAGGGAAAACTCGGAAACACTGTATGGTCTTTCTTTTAATTTAACCAAAAAGAAAACGAAGGCAAGCTCTGTGTTAATGCACACAGCTTCCCAAGAACCTCAGGCTATCTGTCTGGAAGGAAACAGTCATTATTTATCTGAGCTATCAGAAATAGTGTCTGTCAAACATCCACCTCATAAAAGAACAAAAAAAAAAAGCACCATAAACACAAGAACAGCATTAAACCAATGACTAATTCGGATGATAACAAGAAAATGTTGCTTTTACGAAAGATTTGTGAAAAAATGTCTTACCGTCAGAACTCTGTACAACCGTCAAGACGAACACCAGGCCACAGAGGACCAAAGACTTCCATTCTGAACATCCCATGCTGGCTCTGACTGGACTTGCCGCTTTCCACATGTCTGGGTCGAAATCACTGTAGTCACAACGATCCAGGAAAGTCACTCTGAGAGATAACCATCATTGACCTCCAAGCCTGCAAGAAAACCACAGTGGACTGTCAGTGTTTGGCTGTCGATGAAGAGCTCCTCCGGCATTAAAACGTCCTCCTTTAAACTGCTCCAGTCTCACTCGCCTCAGTTCCTCCACTGATGTTTTTTTCCAGTAGCAAATTCACACAGATTTCCTCCCAGGTGTAGAAACCATCTATTGGAAGGTGACTGAGACCTGAAAAAGCACCTCCCACATTACAAACAAGCCATTTACCTCAAAGCCAGTCGTTACCGTTTATCTGACTCTCTTCTCCCAAACCTGTTCCGCTACCATCCTTTTTGGAGAGGAAGCAGGTTTCTCATCCACTAAAGCCCCCAGTGCATATTCTCCAGTTAAAGAGAACTCTGTCATATACTGTACAGTATCTCATATTTTGAATGTTTTCCTTCTCTGCATGTTTACACCCTCCACCCGCCTCCCATAAAACACACTCACAGCCTCATGGGAAACATCGTCACTCCAGTAACGAGCCACTTAGGAGCCCATTAAAAACAGTGTGTGCACCCCCCAGGTTTCTCGAAGATACACTAAATATATCTCAGCACCCTTTAATACATTATTGCATTACAGAGCATTTCCTCATGTCTAGTCAAATAAAAAAAAAGTATTGGAATTTTTGCTTCTTGGATTGTCATATGGTTATGAGGTGAGAAAAGTATTCACTGAATAGTACATTTCGGTATGAGTCTGTTTTGCTAGTTTCAGCCTGACGCAGTTATCATTTTCACGTCCTACGTCACGTTGTTTAAATAGCAAATGCATCTGCACCCATTTGTGCGCCCATGGGCGTGCTGGTCTGAAAACAAGGTGTGTTCAGGTGCACTGTTGCTATTGAAATAGACTGCTTTGTTATTTAAAGAGCACGTTAGTAATATGCGCCTATAGGCGGGTCAACAACGCTCGTAAACTTTGTCCAGTAAATGGTCTGCTTGCGCACTTTAACCTTGCACACGAGCAGATCTGTTTTCTCGCTAGAGAAGCGTTCAGTTTTCCGCCATGTAAATAGCGAATCCGCCATGGCGCGAGCGCTTCTGGCTTTTAAAGGGAATGGGAGATTAGACTGTGATTGGTTTATTTCATGTTACGCTCAAAACACACACATTACTCATTAAGAGAATAGGGACAACCCTTTTAGACTATGCACTGACCATTTTTCCCATCGTTAAACTGTGCATCGTAGGCACTATTTATAACTATAAAAATTATATGGTTATACAGTCATGTAAAATGCACGTTAAACTCCCTATAAGATATATACCATCATCAAATTAAATAATATTTTTAATAGAAAGTTTATAATTAATTTTGATATTTAATATATTTAAGCTGGCAAAACACTTAATAGATGATGTTTGTGTTTGGTTCGCATCAAACATTGTGGACACCAACAATACACCTTTCATGGAAAGACTCAAATGATGGGCGTAGCAGCGTTAGCATTAGCATTATCAAAATAACAGTGCGGTACTGTAGAGCCCCAGTAGGTTCTGAAAGAGAGTATATTTTCTCCCTAAAATTCATCTGTGCTGAGATTTTCAGAGGTAAAAAAAAACAAACAAAAAAACTAGCGAAGCCGTGGTGGCGGCTCACAGCAGTTAGCAGTGAGAAAAATAAATGCATAAAGGATGAGGGTTGATCCCTACATAGTCAAAGGGTGTTCGACTAAATCAACGACAACAGCTCCGTACTTTCATATCTTCGTCTCACGCTGTGAGCGGTTAACATGCTGATCAGTCTCCAGAAGCTGAGCCATGGACGAAGGCGGCCCGCCTGACTCTCGCGCTCCTCATTAAACGTGTTGAGGTCTCTCCCCTCCACGGGAGGCCTTATCTCCCTAAGCTGCAGCAAAGACCGCCGATCAACACCTGTTAAGTGCTTCAAACAAATACTGCCGTTCCATCGCTGACGCGGCACAGCGGGAAAGCCTGTTGTCGCCATTATGTGTGTTTTGTATTCGCAAATCAAATTAAAAACTCTAATCATGACAAATTAAGACAGCAACCATCCATCTTCAAAGGATCCAGGCCGGGATGTTTGATACTAGCACTTCCTTTGATTATGGATTATGGCTGCCGTTTTATGCCAAAAGCTTCACTGAATCGTGTTGCTTACGTAGAAACTAGCAAAGCTATACAAGGGCTGTGATCGATGGAGAGGTCTAGACCCAGAAGGCTTTTTCACAGCTGTGTACATCTGCTTCAACAGATCCGCAACACTTAGGGTTCCTCAACAAGACAGTTGCATGAAATAAAAAGAGGAACTTTGAAAGAACATTCCACTTCTCCGGGTGCGAAGAGAGCCGTTAAAATCAGAGCTGAAAGGCCAGTTTGAGATGTTAATGCCAAAACAGAGAAACAAAGGGCAGATGTGTAATTATGCGGCCGTCTTTCTCCCAAGCGGGAGTGAGACCCACCGGAGAATAGAGGAGGAGCCATCCTTTCAGAGGGGTGGGTGTAGGAATAATGCACAAGAGGCAAGGCCGAAGGGGAGGACGGAGGGGGGTTTACAAACTTTACAATGCGAGATTGACAGCTTGCAAGTCTCGCTTGACCTCTGAATTAACCCCCAAGCTTTCAATGAACTACAAAAAGAGCCATGAGATTGATGGTCAAAGAATATGACAAGTGTATAAAAAATGGGCCCATAAACAGGGACACACATTCGCACAATAGAACTCAAACAAACCAATGTTGGGACAAAGCACACAAGCTGACAAGCTAAATATTCATAAAGGGGAATTCGTGAAACATATCTTTTCCAGTTAGATAAGGTGATTTTGTAGTAGTTTTTTTTTTTTTTTTTTTTTTACATTCCATCAGACCGATAATATTTAAGTGTTAACAAATTGCAATCTTCCATTTCATGATATAGCTAAATTGTTATATTGGCATAGATTATATACTCGTAACAGAGTAACAAGGTTGCCAGTTTTACAGTTCAATTTGACAGTGACATTCCAAGGCCATGAAAATACAAGGTGCTGTCTAAAATTTAAAGTCATATTTCTACAAATATTTTTACAGTCATCAGTTGATTATAATAAAAATGCATTGTAACAGGGCATTCCCCATGTAAAATAAGATAAAGTGATAAAAGAAGAGCCTCTACATCCTTAAATCATTCACTTCTTTATTATTATTTGTATAAAATAGAACAATATTAAAGTAACAGAGTTGACACATAACCTGGAGACACTACTTTTTTTTCTAATTGAAAACAATTGAACGAATACAGACCGAATTTGAGCGACCGAATACAGACAAAACATAAGCTTTAATTTAAATATTACTGAATTTTTTTATATCTGGAACATTTAGAATATATTTGGAGAAACAGGGGGGGGGGGGGAAACAAAAACAAAAATAAAACAATTACCCTGCATTTAGAAAAATGTCTAGGAAAGGTATTAACATATTAGGTAACACTTAATTTTACCTTGTGTCCTTGTTACAGATGTTACATGTACATACTATAGTAATAACAGTAAATTATGCTTAATTATATGCAACTAAACCTAAACCAAAACCTAATCCTAATTAATATTACTCTGTACTTAAATATATAATAACTCTGCAAGGACACCTTAAAATAAAGTGTAACCATATATTGGTATTGCAAGTAAATTACTGTTCATTATTTTTTTATGATGGATACAAATGTCACCAGTTTTACAGAATGGCCCATAATAGCAACACATACCCTTTCATGAACATTTGCCAGTGAAGACTTTGTTTTCGATGTTTGCATATTTGTGCTAGAATATCAGGTCAGTGATGACAGTGTCCCATTGAGCCAGAAACACTAGAGGAAATCAATCAGCGGTCCAGGGGTGGGCCAGTTAATGCACAGCAACACATGAGTCATTCTGAACACATCCCATTTGACTCTCCTGTCACACATTCACCTTTGCCATCTGGACGCTGCCGCTTGTGTACATCTTAAAACCAGAGGACAAACATCATAATATCAGGGGTGACGGATATATTAAGGTCAGATGGACGACAATGTCAAACACTAAATGAGCAAATGACAAAAAACTCAAAATGCTATTGTGCAAGCAATGAATGAGGAAACATATGTCATTATGAACTAAATGTAGAGGACAGGAAAAGCAAACGGGATTTTTGCATTCTTTATGAAGCTTGAAAGTTTCGGTCTTCGTTCACTGCAATTAGATGGAAAAGACTGACCAGTGCAATTTCTTAATTTCTCTGTTTTTGCAACACAGAAGAAAGAAAGACATAGTTTGTAACATAAGGGTGATTAAAAATGAGAGATGTTTCAGTTTTAGGTGAACTAATCCGTTAATAGCTCTTAAACCTCTTTCACGAATACAAATGGAACACTGTACTAAAATACAGTGTATCCTGCAGCGCTTTTCAACACTTTGTTGCTATTGAATCTGCATTGATACAGCAAAAGAAATTATGTTTTATCTTTTTTGTTAGTTTGCTGCCTAAATTAAACGTAATCAGAGAGAAAGCCTGGGCAATGTGAAATATTACAAAGACAATCAATAGACAATATAGCTTTCTGTTGTGTTTTGCGCTGATTGTGCACAACAACAAACACGGAGTGTTATGGATAGTCTGACATGCGAAATATAAACTTTAGAGACAGGGCTGTGTTTCTCCTAAGCATTGTGAGCTAAGTTGATCGTGAACAACAGTAAAACAGTCAAAAACCAAACAAAAAACAACTCACGAATCATGAACAAGCTCCATTAAAATGACTAAAGGACTTGTTCATGAAATCATTTATGGTCCGGAATTGGATCAGAATTGAATCATAAAAGAAAACAAAATTGTTCATTTACTTGTGGTTCCTATTCCTGGGTTGATTCCTTACAAGCACAGCTGGCTTCTACACCAGAACTGCAAATGCATCATCTTAACTAGCCATTTAGCTCTGTTTCAGACCTGGAAAAGATACATGAAACCCTGTGTGACAAAACTGCCTCATGACCATGTCAAATCTGAATAACTACTTTAATGAAAGCATGCAGACATGGTAAAAAGGCGTATATAACGCTTTGAGTGGTGGTAAAATACGGTAATCACTCTCCGTGAATGAAATCTCACTCTTTTTAACTTCTTTTCATCCTTCTCTGAAAGAAGATGCTTGTGATCCATTAATCAGAGCAATCAAGGCCTCTATCAAGCCGCCACACAAGCAAGAGACGAGACCTCGACTCAGAACCAGAGAAGAACCAAATTCCTCAGTAAAGCTGGAGCTTCTGGAGAAGCTTCTGGAAATAGATTGAACAGCCCCTTTTTAGTAGAGAATACCGAACACCACATTCATACTCTGCAGGAAGGGGGTAGTTTACTCATCTATTCATTATTCTGATACACACCATTCTAATTCCAACAGTAAATGACATGCACACCGGCGTAATAACGTGCAGAACGCATCCGAAATCCTATTAAAATGGCACGGTGTCTCTCTAAGACGCTTATAATGGGACTCGACTGCTATGAGTAAGGAAGTTTTAATATGGCCTTCATATATTGTTAACAGTAATTTTGATGTTTTAGTGGACAAGGAGTGGATTATCTGAAAATGAAATTTAAAAATGTCATTTCCATTAACTGATAGCGCCAAATTCCTCCTTTCAGGTTGCCGACGATAAGGAGGATTCAGTCCCGTCGTGTTTTCCTGAGAAGCCTCCGTTTTAACGGTAATAGAGTGACATTAATATGGGGAGACGTATAAGAAGGTCAAAAAAAAAATTCTGAGGACCACCATTATACAGGTATCTTACACGGATTGCACCTGCCAATCAGAAGAAAGAAGTCCTTGACACTCCATGTTTCCCCTTCAGCTATGGGGATACGGGAGGGAAACAGACTTTCTTTGGCAGCAAAATGCAGAGAGCACTTCACACGAAAACAGCACACTTTGGAGTTCCATGCCTTTTTAAAAGCATTATCGGCACAAATGTTTGTTTATTTTATTTATTTATTAGAACTATTAGATATATTAGACAATCTATTGTCTAACATAAATAATTTGATCTCCTTTTAAATAACTAAAAATGTAATCCCATTCTGCATGCGACAATGTTATTGTATGATTTTGTCCTTTATGTTGCATTTAATGTAACATTACTTAAAATTGTGACATCTAAGAAATAAACATATATTAGGTCATTTCTAAACATGTAAATAATAATTTACACAATTTGTAGTGCTGATTTGTTGAGCTACACCATTCAACCATGTTAAATACGTTATGTTTTAAATGGTGAAAACGAGGATTTCTTTTTATTTAATATAAATATAAATAGATCAGTAACTACAAACCAAAATTCGGTCATGATTAGTTAGCCCCTACTAATTTAGGCTACATTTCAACCCTGTTTTGGCTGTATTTAAACACATATTTTAGTAACGGGACCGCAAAAAGCATATTTAATATTTAGTTTAGTTTAATATGTAGTACTCTTTTTACTGACTATTTGTTGAAAGGAAGAAAAAAAGTGAAAAATAAATTTAATTTTTAAGGCCTTATTCTGTACATTTTTAATGGAAAGTGACAGCACTGTGTTTTTGCAACAGCTTGGCACAACAAGGAGAGCAAACAGGGAAACAACTTATGTCTTCATGCCACAAAAAGAGAGCCACCCAATGTAAGAGGTCATAAAACATCAGGAGAGACTAGAGACAAAAAAAAAAAAAAGGTTTCTGCTATTCTCAAAGGCTCATCATCTCAGTTTCAACAAAATGCATCAATTGTTAATCCCTGCAAAAGCAATGAAAGCACTGCTGCTGTCAAAAGGGTGCAAATGCACAGGTGGAAATGCATGCATCTCTCTCTCTCTCTCTCTCTCTCTCTCTCTCTCTCTCTCTCTCTCTCTCTCTCTCTCTCTCTCTCTCTCTCTCTCTCTCTCTCTCTCTCTCTCTCTCTCTCTCCCTCTCTCTCTCTCTCTCTCTGTGTGTGTGTGTGTGTGTGTGTGTGTGTGTGTGTGTGTGTGTGTGTGTGTGTACAAAGGGACAGTCACAAACATGTTCTGTCATTCAGTATGATTTGTTCAGATACATTCATACTGACCTCACCTAAGAGCGCTCCAAATAATAATTAATAAATAAATGAACTACCATTTGAATTTTTAAGTATTTAAGTCACTGGATTATTAAATAGAATTGGTTACTGCAACTGTGATATAAAATTATTATTATTTATTTATTTTTTTTTTTTTTGGCGAGGCGGAGCCAAAATGAAAATTTGTTTCAGAGTTACATTTACATTTTGAAAAACAATTACAAAGGCAAAGATTTTTTTTTTTTTTTTAAGGATAATGTGTACCGATGGGGTGCACAATAAAATAAGGAACAAGTATTAAAAAAGTGAATCAAATTTGATTTCATGTCAGCTTTGATAAATATACTCACTCATATGTGTTTTTTATGTGTCTTTCCTTCATTGCCATTTGATTATTGATTATTTAATGCACATACACACACACACACACACACACACACAATCCAACTCGCCTGTCTCTCTCAGACAACAGCAGTTGTGTGAGCGTAACGCCTCCTCTGTCCCTCTATTAAGCACTAGATCATCAATTATTCAGCTCCATCGTGAGCCATTATTCAACAGGATGATTAATTTTTAAGATGGCAGAAGTGAACACAAAACATAAAGTGAGGGGCATTAAAAGAACGTCTTGAATGGGTGACATTAAAAGCGGGGTGGTGCAGAAATCTACCGATGATTGATTTGGGCAGGTTGATTGATTGATTTCTTATGAGAGGAAATTATTTGGAGATGATTCGAGCTCTGATGGTTCACACGCTAGCAGAGATGATTCAGGATTCCTCCACAAACCACAAACTCATTTAATTAATGACCACTTACTTTAATTAAAGTTAACAAGCTAAAACTGGAGATGGGTTTTCTTGGACATGTCAATTCTTAGCAAAAGCCTCACTTAAATCTTCAAAAACACTTTTTGTGTGTGTGTGTGTGTGTGACTTTTCCAGATAAAAGCCAGCATACTGGTGTGAGGGTGAGAACAAGCTCGACAGTAAATCGTTATAAAATCGGCAGACAGATAAGGAGGGCGGAGTTTGTTCCCGGAGAGAAATCAAGTGTCAGGTCTAAATCTCTCCTGACAACGCAACCACCAGTTAAAGCCTCATGCTAAACCTGATGCTACGATGTTGACCTTTTTCAAAGGCGCCATCAAAACGTCAAGGCCATTCACTTTTGATTTCAAATTTGCACCTGTTTTTGCACGTGAAAAAATTATGTTATTAATGCTGTTTTTGCTTGTGAAAAAACAAATGCAAATTGTTACTGTTGCAGAGCCTTCCGCCGGCCGATTTGTGCGTCTTTTGTGTCTGTGTCTATTTGGTTGAAGAGTGAGAAAGCAAAACAGTGTACTGTAGGAAAGAAGTGACTTTCATTTTACGTCCCCACCTCCCACAAGCTCAGTGGAACAGTCGGATGCTTGGCAAAGAGTCACAGAGAGTCGACTCTCTGCCATTTCTGTGGTTAAACAGGACAAACTTGTGGTCCTGTATAGGTTTTGCTTTCAAAATCACCATCTTATTAAGATACTCTCCCTGGTATCTCATTTTATCACAGTTTTGATCATAATGAACTCTATATTACTTCAATCTTCCTCTCAGACCTCTAATAATATTATATATTTTTTTCTATTGGAAGGATGAAGATATTTGACTTGCAAATATAATTGCCTGGCCCATATGTTAAAAATGAGACACTTTCAAGTGTCATATGCACAGCTTCATGGTTTCAAAACTTCTGTAACTGCTTGATGATTATGAAAGAAAAAATTATGTCATTTTAAATCTAGTGAATGGGAGAAATTGTGTGGACAGAAGGAGCCTCGAACTCAGTCTCTTATATGGCTCTGGTTTATTTGTGTGGTGATTCTGTGGTGATATATCTCATTCTGAGCTGGTAGGCTTGAGGCTCAGAAGAAGAAAGCCATGAGAGATTGTGTCTGGATCGTTAGCCTCATTTACATGTGTTAACTAACACTGTGAGCAGAGGAACTGAGACGCAGATGTCCCTACACTAGATTGAGACTGAACTCATTTGACCCCCTACACTTTTTAAACTTTTAAAGGAAGTTGAATGGCTAATCGTCAGTTCTAGATACTGACAGTTTCAGTCGAAACATCGAAAAGGCCAATTTACATGACAAGTTTTTTTCATGTGACTATGCTAATGGTTTTACAGTTATTAATGGATTAATATAAAACTGATAGTTGAGCATTTTGGTATGCAGTTTGGCAACTGTAAACACATAGTTAGGACAATGAAATACATCACTTGTACATTATATTATTCCAAAAATAATACTAGTAATAATTCAATCATGACAACCCTCACAATCATTTTAGCATTTTAATGGTTATGAAAAAAAAAAAAAAAAAAAAAAAAATATATATATATATATATATATATATTCAGCATACTACATTTTCAGTATATATATACTGTATACACTCACATATATGTGTGTATATATATATATACACACAGAGACATTTATATAATATAATATACGATTTGACAGCACTGATTAATAATACATATTTATAGTAATTATTATTACACATCTAAATAATAATAATAAAAACAATAATTACCATGGTGAATTTAGAATATTTCACAGATTAGCACCTAGTTGCTAATGTTACTAAATCAATGCATCTTCTTTATTGTCCATGTCAATGGTTCAGAAATCCCATTTCATTGTCTTTTCTGTACTTTCCCAAAGTTTTGTTGCTGAAATATCTTATTTTGGAGCCCAGACACTTGGTAATAGCTATTCTTGCAGGCTTGTGAAGTGACTTTAGGGCTGTTTGTTATCGGTAGCAAAACTGGCTTCATTTAGAAGCTAGTTAGCAGATCAGAGAATGTAACCACCAGATATGGTGGTTCTGTTTTCACACAGGTTAAATCGACACATAAACACAGTCAAACAGACACAGCTTGGAGTGACTGAAGAGTTTGTATGCTATATTAGCCTGAATGAACGGTATCTTCGCCGTCTTGTGCTCCGCCAGTCCTTCAAGCCCACGCGTAATGCTGTGATGGCAACAATCATGCAGAGAATGTGTGAAATAATATGACACCATGTTTCCTTGCAATTTTCTTCCTGTTTATAGTGTAATAAATGCATGATGGGATTGGGAACAGCAGTTTGCTGGAGGGCCTGAAGCTTGAATTTTATACCAGTTGTGAAATGTTTTCAGGAAAGGTCTCGAAACTGTTGTGAAATGGTTTCTCATCCTCATTTTGTTTATTTACAATTCAACTGTGACAAATTCAATGTCACATAGATGCTGTTATCTATCTCATGTATTTCAAAGGGATTTTTATTTCTTAAATAGAGTGCATAAATATATAGAGTGACAATATATAATGTTGGACATTCAACACCAGCAGGAATACAGGGCTGCTTCTAAGCTCATTTCAGTCAACTAATGTTTTGATTATAAAGTTCCCTCACAGTTACACTTCATTTTTTGGACAATGATGCAATCTGAACAATGATATTCCTCAGAAATTAGCCGGGGTGCATCGGAAAAGCATTCGATAGCATACTGGCGCTAGGATGTGACATTGATGGGTTTCATGTCATATAACTTTTCCTGCAGCGTTTCAAGCAATCCTCAAATGGCTTTTGTGGAGCCAGAATGCTTTTCTTTTGGGAGACATGTCATATAAGTGACCTGCGTCCAGGGAAACAACCTCCCTACAATGGACTCCGAACCTGTCCAGAAATCAAAGCCTTTAGTGTCCCGAGGAATCTTCCTGATATAAATAGATTACCAGCATTTCAGCTGTCTTCTGCCACCCACGGAAGGGCTGCAGATACAGAAAATTCCTTTTCTGCCTCTCTCTGTCTGTTGTTTTATCTCTCTAGCCTCTTTATTCATGTTCTTTCAGCTCTGGTATGTTGTGAAGGTCTCTGCCATTCAGTGTAATTTTCCACAATCTGAGTCCAGAGGAGGATATCATGAGCACACTTGGGGGTGACAGCGCAACTGTATGAAAGCAGGGATCAATTCAGGAAGGTTGCTTCACAAAGAGGTCAAAAATAACAAGTAGCGCTTCCCTCTGATCAAAGGCGTATGTTTAGATTTTAATAAGAGCTGAACATACAGTATGCAAATGATGCCATTAAATTATTTATCCATCATTCACGCAGACTTAGTGTTGCGCCGTGTCTTTGCACCCATCTAGCGTACAGTGCATATATCTTTGCTATAGCCCTTCAGTGAAAGATGACAACTGATGTTAATAGAGAGCAACGGTAGTGTTAGAAAAAAAACATACATTTTCTTCATAGTAAATACTTTTCTAGTGATTATCTATGAGACTACTACCATTAGCTGCAAGGTTATATAATTTATTAATAAAATAAAAAAAATCATGTTTAACTCCCATACTCTCAAACAACATATATTATAATATTTTTTAACACACTTAAATATATTTTATTTTATACTTATATAAAACAATATTAATGTATTAATTAAAGATGATGTTTAACTCTGTATACTCTCAAACATATATTGTAATATTTGTCAATACATTTAAATATATGCTATTTTATACTTGTATAACAATATTAATTTATTAATTAAAAAAATATAAATGTTTAACTCCCTCAAACAACATTGATTGTTATATTGTTCAATTCACTTCAATATTTGCTATGTTATACTTATATACATTACAATTAGAAAGTTTGGTGTCTGAGAGGTTTTTGTCATGTTTTTGAAAGATGTCTTTTATGCTCAACAAGGCTGCATTTATATGATCAAAAATAACGTAAAAACAGTAATATTGTAAAATAAGATCACAATTTAAAATATCTTTTTTTTTTTTAAAGTTATTCCTGAATTTGCAGCAGTCATTACTCCAGTCTTCAGTGCCACATCATTCTAATGCGCTGATTTGATGTTCAAGAAACATTTCTTGTTATAATCAATGTTGAAAACAGTTTGTAGAAAGCATAATACATTTTTTCAGGGTTGTTTGATGAATAGAACATTCAGACATCATTAAATGAATAAATTATAACATCATAAATGTATTTTCTGTCACTTTTGATCCATTTAATGCGTCCTTGCCGAATAAAAGTATTAACAATGCTGACCTCAAACTTTTGTGCTTATTTAATAATGAATAAGATGTGTTCCGAAACCTAGTGAGCTGTCTACGTAGGCATCATAGGAATGCTTTGTTGTGAGCTCTTTGAAAAAAAAAAACACAGAACTGCTGCCTGTGTAGAGCATTCCAAAATGGTCTTAGGTTCCATTCTGTTAGGATGCTGCCTAAGAAGACAGCCTATGCAGGCAGTAGATAGCAAGGCAGCACAGTAGGTTTTGCAAAAGAGTCATAGTCATTAGTTTGTATATTGCACAGTCACTGTCTCTGATTCTAGTGTGTTTATTCGCATTCTCTGGTATTTCATTTTTCTGTTGTGCTTTCAGGGAAGAAAAAACAAACAAACAAACAAAAAACACTAGCCTCCAACATGAGATGAAGGGAAAGCTAGAGAGTTTCCCTCTAAGAACATGAGAGTCTAAAATGTTATTGAGGACAGGAAACCATTTGGTGCAACAGAATGAATTAAGCCAAAGCAATACAAGATTATCCAATTATAAGACTAATATGGCTTTAGCAAAGGTAATTGCTTTGATGGGGCTTGCGATTCACTGCATGCGCCGGACAGAAAGTCCAATAGGAGATACAACTGCACCACAAAAGGCATCTTCCATCCTTATGTATTCTGTGACATAATCTATGAATCACATTAAACTCTGTGAATGAAAGCCCACGCACACACGCGCGCACAGAAGATGTTTCTACGCTTTGGTTGGGCATGTTTTCCTTTCTCTTAATTGCAGTGAAGTAACCAGACACACCACTGGAGGTTGGTGAAGCAAACACTGAGTAGATCTTATCAGAATACAACAAAAGAGGCCACTGGAGCCGTGGCGGTGACGGGGGCCGGTTGGGCCGTGGGCTTGTAGCAATCCACTCGCAGAGTATGAAGATAAAGCAGCGCTGTCCATCACGGGAGATAATGACGGTTAGAAATATGCCTATTAATTATAAATGCAATGATTTTATTTTGTTCTGTTTGTCAGCAATATGTAACTTTTGAATTTAACATTTAAATATTTTCGAATAAAATAGTATGTTTTCATTTAAAAAAAAGTGTGTGTGTGTGTGTGTGTGTGCTTGTTTATATGATTTATGAGGACATACATTTGTATAATGACATGGGTATTACACCATAAATGTGGTTCATGAGGAAATTTCCTGAGTCCTCTTAATTAAAATGGCTTAAAAAAAAAAAACAAAAAAAAAAACAATGTTTTATTAAAAATGTAAAAAAGCAGAAAGTTTTTTTTTTTTTTTTTTTTTGCTGGGTAGGTTTAGGGGTACGCTTAGGGTTAGGGGATAGAATATACAGTTTGTACAGTATAAAAACAATTACGTTTATGGAATGTACATGATAGGTGCACCAATGTGTGTGTGTGTGTGTGTGTGTGTGTTTTGGTTTATATTACATTGTGGGAACCAAATGTCCCCACAAGGATAGTAAAACATGAGATCACCTCCATTGTGGGGACCAGCCAGCGGTCCCCACGAGGGAAATGGGTTAATAAACATACTAAATTATATTTTTTTGAAAATGTAAAAATGCAGAAAGGTAGGTTTAGGGGTAGGGTTAGTGTAAAGAGATAGAATATACAGTTTGTACAGTATAAAAACCATTAAGTCTATGGAGAGTCCCCACAAAGATGTGTGTACCTGTGTGTGTGTGTGTGTGTGTGTGTGTGTGTGTGTGTGTGTGTGTGTGTGTGTGTGTGTGTGTGTGTGTGTGTGTGAAATTGAGGTCCCCATGAGGAAACAAGCTTATAAATTATACAGATTGAGTTATTATATTTTTTGGAAATGTAAAATGTAGAAAATTTTGTGTGATGGTTAGGGTTAGTGTAAGGGGACAGAATATACAGCTTGTACAGTATAAAAACCATTACGTCTATGGAGAGTCCCCACAAAGATAGTGAACCAGACGTGTGTGTGTGTCTGTGTGTGTGTGTGTGTTCTCACATTGTCCAATATATCTATATACTATATACTACTATCCTGTATATATATATATATATATATATTTTTTTTTCACATTGTAGAATATATACAATGTATTTTTAATGATGCCATTATTTTTTAAAGACTGCTCAACAGTTTCCCGTTTTATGTTTTCAGTGTTTTAAAACGCAGTATATGCTAAACTAAATCTCTTTCTTTACAGATCTTTATTTCTTTACAGATATTCAGTTAGATATCTGCTAGATATCTATGATTATGTCATGTAACTCTCTTGTGTGTGCCGCGTGACAAGCCGCCCCACCACTGTTTGTGTGTTAACTGGGGCGAAATTCACACCAGGCATGTGTGAGTTATGCAAATGCCATTAGGAAGTGTTTGACACTTCGCAGTTTTGTGGCATTCAGAGCCATTTCAGCAGGTGTGACAAACCAAAGATATCAAAACTGCCATGTGGCTAAAATACTATTTAAATAATTTAAATGTCATTGATGGGCAGCAACTGTTGAGATTTTATACATGTATTTGATCTGTAGTGTTATATTAGGTGTGTAAAAAGGTATGCTTTTCTTAAAAGTCCATGTTTATATATATTTTTACTACACATCAGCTCAGTCTTGTCTCGTCATTTTATGCTACGCCTGTAACAGTCTGTGACCTGTGTCCCCTCCTTAAGGAGTTCACATTGGAAATGCATTGTGGTCATTATAGTCAGCCTGACAATAAAGGAACTCAGCTTATATTGTCTGCTGCTTAATCCTGCGCTTTACAGTCCGAGCTACGGCCTGCCGGTGGAACACGTGCTCAAGACACACCGAGCACTGGCGCTCATTGTGGAAGACGCGATCACACTCTATCTCTCTTTACGCATCATTTCCTGTCTTCTGTACTCCTGTCTCTCAGGATAAAAACACGATATGTTAGAGAAGACATTACAATTCAAACAAGACCAAATTTCAACATGATTTCAGTTTTTCTTTTTTTAAAATCTGTTTGCAATGTATTGGGTTCTTTCTTCAAAGATAATGTATTAGTCTGCCGTTCTTTGTTTTTATTTCAATGGGGGATGGGACTTGATATAATCCAGTGAGATTTCATTGGAGCATTAAAGTGAGCGTTCCACATCAGAATGGTGCCAGACCTGAATGCGAGTTTGCAACGGATCCAAACTCAAATCTTTTGAGGAGGCTTTTTTTTTTTTTTTTTGTCCTGGGACATGAGGGCTGAAGGTCAAATTCACCCTTGATAGCATTTTAATGTATCCCAGTGTTCACTTTCCAAACTTATCATTACTTGCTATTACTGCCTTAAACATTGATTACATTAATATTGATCACATTAAACTAATTTGTTAACTATTGGCAACATTTTTGAAGGGCTATAGATTACCAAGAGCATTACTGAAACATATGGTTAATAGCTATTTGGATGGAGCCTCGGTAACATCAGCCAAAAACAAAAGTCATTTTCGAGGTGAAACAAGTCCAGGGTATATCTGCATGTTTTTTTTTATTTCTTTTTCTAGAAACAAATATCGTTTTTTTTTTATACCTTTTTTAAGACCAGCACAAATACAAAAATATTATGTATGTCCATACCAAACAAACCCATATAATCTCAAAATAAATCACGTATCTCATAATGGTTTACTTAATTAAACTTGATTAAATTAGCTTAACTGAATTAAATTAACTATAAACCTTCTATACAAGGTTTCTATACTTCTATATAAGTTGGTTTATGCACCCATATATGAATACATTTGAATATATATATATATATATATATATATATATATATATATATATTTCCTCCGATTGAGCGGCCCAGACAAAGTTGAATCAAATTACAAATACATCATTGATTGTGTCACTAAAATACCAATATTAACTAGGAAAAAAAAATGTTTGATGCATAATGTGGGACTTTCATTATAAATAAGTCGAAAATACCGCAGAACTCTTACTTTGAAATGTTTATGCATTACTACTTCAAGCTGGTCATTCAAAAAGCTGAGGGAGATACACACTCATCTATTTACCATCTACATGAGCAATCGCTTGACGTGTGCAGTGTTCACTGATGGGGAACTGCTCTGAAAGCGCCTGTAGAATGTGCAACAGCACCGCATTCTGACTCTGAATGTGCAGCACTCGTTTATTTCATTAAATCGTAGCCTTTTGAAGACTTTTTATTACCTTAAATTTCATAAAACTAAATGTAAGACTTTTTAAGGACCCCCCAGAGATCCTGAAGTCATTAAATTCGAAAGAAGATGACAACCTTTTTTTTTTTTTTTTTTTTTTTTTAATATGAACTGATAAAACATTCACAATAAAATCTCTAATGTGTGTTAGAAAATTATTTGGTTCAGATTTTATATTATATTGAAGAGGTGTCAGATCAACTTACATATCTAGTTGGCTGAAAATCACTGATAACATTCAGCAGATGATTTGTATTGTATTAATATGTCAGTCATGGTATAAAAAAAAAAAAAAAAAAAAAAAAGGATTTATATACATGAATCCAGTTTGTTCGGGTAGTAAATATTGCAGCTGTCATTCCTCAGCCTAGCATGGCTGATGCATTGCGTTAAGTAAGCACACAAAACACAATGTCGCTGACAAGTTACATTTGAGCCCGAGCGGCCAGGTGAGCGTGTCAGAGCGAAAGACACTGAAGGCTGTTTGTATTGGGCACATCAGCACTAGAGTAAAGAGTAATGACTGCTACCATAATGTAATTAACTTAGCTCTGCAACCTGGCTGTTGGTCTGAATTAAATTCTCCACTCATTATGTGTCATCTTACGCAATGTGGCCAATGGCCTCTTTTGGAAAATCAATGGAGGCGGAGATGTCAGGTGTCACTCGCAGACTGATTATCCAATCAGTGTACACCTCTGGCTTGCACAAAGGTTTCACACCTTAATATACTGCTAATCTCTATATCTGAATTTAGATTAATGCATGGTAGCAACAACATTGATTTAGTCGTAATGAAGAGTTCTCTAGCTTGCTCTATTTGGAACGACCCCAAAGTGCTGATCTAGGAACAGTATCCTTTTTGAATTCCTGAGCTTAATCAGTAAAACAATGGAGGAAAAATAAATAAATGCCAAAGATCAGTCAGTGGTGGCCAGCAACTCAACCCAAGCAGAAATCCCGTCGTCCCTATTGTCTAAAACATCACGGCGCTGTCGTCGCATAATTACAGACCACCGTTTTTTTTTTTGTTTTTTTTTATCTTGTCTGGACAGCTAATTTTTTTTTTTAAGTCCAATATTTTAATTTCAGATCTTTTCAATATACTTCACCTTAACAATCAGAATTTTCATGTCACACACTTTCATTCTAATACATGTGCTCCATTGTTCAGCTGAATCAGCACCTGACATGTGGAAAGATCATTTAAAGCAAAATTATCTATATTAGGAGGTCAAGAGATCCAGGAACACCCTCATGATTGGCTACATCTGCCCCGGTGAACCACACAAGATAAGTCTGACCTCTGACCCCGGAATGTTTTTAAGAAACAACTCACTGTTGACCCCAGATTAGATTAGTTATTTGAGGATTAGTGGAATCCGCAGGAAATGTCTTAACCATTATTCTATTTCAGTATTTTCTGATAAGAATTTACACCATCAGTGAAATGTTCCGACTCTTAACCGAAGAAACTGAAATATTAGATTCATGTATAATTCCCAAATGTCCATTGACATTTTTGATACCTTTAATGTACAATTGAAAGTAAAACAAGTAAGGTTAATAGTAAACTGTAAAGATTACTATTATGTAGTAGATAATTATATAATAATTAGTAAATAAATTATAAATAAATGTAAAAAAAACAAAAAACAACAACAGCATGAAACTTCAGAAAGTGTGCATTTTTATAATCTTTGAAATTTGGAGATTTTTTTGTTGTAGATAATGAACAAAAGCAGAATTACACTGCAGCTTAAACTCGCCTCGGCGTTCTGAAATAACAGGTGTGTCTGCTTAAAAATGGCCCTTTCAAGTGTAAGCCATCCGAGACACAACCCTTCTCCCTACCACCAGACGTCTAATAAACTCTCCCCCCTCTCCCCCTCTCCCCCTCTCCCCCTCTCCCCCTCTCTGCTCACAGATACTGTTTACCCTGTATCTGGGTTCCTACCTTCTCCTCTCTGATTAGAAATTGAATTTTTCTTTTCATTTTTTTTCCTAAATACCAATTCTGCGATAGATAAGTCATGCCTCCTGTGTGTACACCAAACTAAATATGTGTAGTTCTGAATTTGAAAACGAAATAACACGAACCATGCTGTGGACTTCATTTACATTTAAATAAAAATAAACATGCCAGAGTTAATTTAGTTTTAGTAAGTGATTGGATGTAAAAAGTGATTGAACTTATCACTCCGGCACCACTTTATTTGTTGTTATTATTTTACAGTGGAGAATTGTTACTAAAAGTGATACTATGTTGAACTATTATTATTATTATTACTTTTTATTCCTAAATTACTTTTTTAATCAACAATTGTTTGTGTTTAGAAATGATTTATATGACATGTACATATATTTTGAAATGAATGAAACTGATTGCATGAGTGAACACACTGGAGTCTGGGTGTGTTCAGAGTGCTGTGTGCTGCCCACAGTCTGCAGCTGATTAAAATGGCAGCCTGTGTATGAAGTCTGCCGTCCCACTGTCACACAAAACCTTTTGCAAGCAGAAACAAACGCTTTGACAAAATGGCAGAGAAGGCGCCCTGCCTTCCACTGATTACTGATCGTAAAATAAAAACCACCGTAAAATGCAGGTATTTGACCCACTAAAGGCAGTTGAGCACTTTACATAAAACTCCAAGTGTAACAGGGCTGTTTATTCCCCGCAAATTGGGGAGCGTTTATCGGCACAGCAGGGTGCTCTGTAAACACACAACTGAATCAAAAAACAGGGAAAGAAATCATCTGATTTGATAATCTTGCACAACTGAATGTGTTTTCGGTTTTATGCGCTTGGTAACCACGGCGTATATGGCCTGTATCACGGTTTCTCTAAAGTAACAACATTGCCCTACGGAGCAAATTACATGTCTAGTGGTCCACTTGTTTTTCCCCTCAAATTCCTCTAGCACATTATTTTTATTTTTATTTTTTTTTGCCATTAAATTCTCTAAACACTATTCAGAAACCATAGTTCAAGTCTACAAGCTGCATGGCATATCTGTTGTTCAGTGAGTCCGATTATTTGATTCGGCTGTGCAAACGCTCTGATGTTCGGAGAACAATGGCTGTCAGTGGAATTACACTGTTGTGCAAAACACACACACAAACACACAAACACACACACACACACACACACACACACACACACACACGCACACACGCACGCAATACCATGTACTAAGGCTCTAATAAAACTTATTCCACATTTTGAACAAAAGCTTTGGCTTGTTCATAAGGCTCAACTGTGATATAAAAACACTTTTTTTTTTACTTAGCTTGTGACAAAATGCTCAAATTTTATACATTTAACCATTCAGATGCTCTCCACATGTGTCTGATATTAACCATATGGCGTTGAACCTAACATTGAAATGAACACACTGGGCCACAAATCATATTTCCAGATCGACCAAAAATAAATAAATAATAATAATTTTTTTTTTTTACAAAAAATCAGAATATTATTCAAAGAGAACAGAAGAGATATATATAAGCAAATTAATATGGAGGTCGAAGACAAAGAACTCACAAAGTAAACCTAATACCATCTCGCTAACAAAATTATTCTTTAAAACAGATTGATATACGGATACACAAACTTTCAAAGCTGACTTTAAAAAAAAAAAAAATCCACATTATATTTAGGATAAAATGTCAGCACTATGAAGACGAGGTGAATCGTGAATAATCAGACATCTGCCGGGCTTTATGTGAGATTTAACTCTCATAAACATAAAGCTGCACAATTGTGAGAAGAATTTCTGTGTAGGTGTTATAAAATTCATTCATCTCTGCATTACTGGAAATGTATAGAAAAACACTACTTTTCCGCTTTGAGTGAAAATACCTAAGCAAGTTCTCTGGTGGATCTCATAATCCTGCTCATGTTTGGCTGTTTTCATTTCTCTGATGCAGGAAGGGGGCCAGAAAGAAACAGAGCCAAGGAAAATATTCCTTTGAAATGAAAAGGATGGGATAGTGTTTTCACACACAAACACAAAGACGAGGAGAAATGAACTACAAGCCCTGGTCCCCTCTCACCCCTCCTGTTCTCCGGGCCTGTGCTGAAGCTAATAGAGCACAGGGCTCAAATAGAGCTCAGGCCACTTTGAAATGCTAATGGAGCGGCTTCAAACAGAGTCCATTCACACTTATACAAATTCAAAACATTTTTTGGTCAGAGAATGTCTATTTAAAGCACAAATGGTGACATGCAAGAATCCAGACCAAAAACCACATGCCATATGGTAAAACTCCACATCCTCATCTAAAGTTCTAATTCGGAGGACTTATATTGGGTATTTAAAACAGGGTATTTGTAGCTTTATGAGATCAAATATAAGCCTAGTACTTTTTTTTTTCTAGTATATATATTACAAGATATTTTTCAATGTAATGAATGTAACAATGGAAACATGCCATTAAGAAAAATATTAGATTGGCCTGAATCATAAACTCAATTTTAAAATACAGCTCCCGTCTACATAAACAGCATCTGTAGGTCTAGACCGATCTGAAGCAGGCGAGATTTTCATTCAGGTGACTCGATATGTTTCGCATTTCAGTATTTAGTGTCTCTCACGTCATGCACCGCAATTCAAACAACACCGCGCTCATGCATTGACTCGTATTACTGGGTCTTACACACTACAGCAATGTTTACCCGAAAACAATTGTGATTTGCCCAGTGTTTTGGTAACATTTCAAATTGCAGTGTCCAGCTACATATATTATATGCTATTACATTTAATTGCTACAATAATGACAATAATAATGTGTAATTATCAGTACCGTAAATAATTATAATACATTAATTACAATAGTATTACTTATGTAATTACAATGTAACATGCATACTAATGCAAAGTTTGCCAGTTTCTCTGTGCCCCGGCAAGATGTTCGTTTCAGAGCAGTTCAGAGTGTGTTTGGGCAAAGAAGTGCCACCGACCGGATTCTGCTCATCTCACTGTTGGCACCAGGGGCCCGGGTGCGGATTAATTATGAATGTGGGGTTAAAGGATCTAATTTAACAGCGGCTGCTCACAAGTGTCCGATGTTACATTTAGAGAAAGTCAGGTTCAGACGATTTAAACTGCACTGGGTTCTTACAGTCCCCTAGTTAGCACTCTATCACTGCTGTCGGTGCACTCTGAACCATTCTTTTCACATTAATCATCCTGAGGAGTTAAAAACCAGCAAAAAGAGCCTGAAATTGCTTTTAATTATAGACACAGGACCTCAATTTAACAACCCAAGTCAAGCTTTAGTGAGTTCAACAGTTGATGTAGGTCACCACACGCTTGTTGTAGGAAGCAAAAGGCAATGACAATAAATTAAAGTGTGCAGACTTCACCGACACCTTTAAAGAATTTCCAATGGAATGAAATATCTCTATGGGATTTATTTGCAGACCCCTAGATCCCCCCCCCCCCCCCCCCCCCCCCCATTCCCACACTAATAGTTTCCATTCAAAGAGAGAGTGAGAGAAAGAAAGAAATAAGACAAAGAGAGAAATGGCAGCCTACCAAATCAATCCACATCTGGTTGTGTTTTGATTAACCATTTCTCAATTAGCCATGGTCCCCCTTTCCATCATTTTAATTACTCTTAACAGAGTAGTTTTGTTCTTTTCGAGTCATCTGACTGGAACTCAATGCTTTCATATTTTTTTTTTTCTCATTCATTTTTTTTTTTTTTTAATAAAATGTAATAGGCCTATATATTTAAAATACTCACTTTGATATAGCCTAACCTTGCAACATGCATGACCCAGATAATTAATTCCTCGTTAATATATTTTTGCACAGAAAGTTTGAGTAACCAACCCAAACTTGATAATCATCCACTAGAGCAACAGGGTTTATCAGTATACGCGCATTATGGTCATTAACAAAAAGGTTCTTACCTTTTGAGAGTGAACGGAGAGTTGAAGAAAATCAGACGGAAAGTTAATGAATCAGTTGAGGCAATTACTAGCAGGTCTTAGAATAGGAGCAGCGCGTCTCAGCGCACAACGCACACATGCTCCGCTCATCCGAGCCTTTCCCTCAGTGTGAGCGCTCACATTCCCGCAGACCCGCGCTCAGTCCTGCGCTCCGCCGTGCCGGGATGAAGAGATGCGAGTGCGGAGAGAGTCCGTGCGTCTGTCCTGCTGGAGGAGAGGGACAGAGAGGACGCGGACCTGTTCGCAAGGCAACTAATTTAAAAAAAGCAAAAAAAGAACGCAAGAAAAATAAACAAACAAAAGCAGTCCTCTTTATTTATTTCAGTCCTTAGAGCGTCTTCTTCGGGTTTGTTGAGTCCCGTTCCAGCCGGAGAGAGAGCGGCCCGCGGCTGAGGGATTTCTCTCTGTGCGAGCTGAGTCGAGATGAGAGAGAGAGAGGCAGAACTTAAAACCTGGAACTGGATTCTTGGATCACACGGATACGGAGTCTGCGAGAAAATGATCGCATAAGCATATTACCGTGAGTACAACTCAAGCAAAGGCTGTTGTGGAAGACGATTACGCAGAGCTGAGGAGGAATGCAAAGCAGATTATTTGTTTTGTATATACAACTTTTTGGCCATTATCCATTGGATTTGCTCTACGTGCCCCTCATAGAGAAAGATTCCTCTCATGCTGTGCTGGGCAGGCTGGCCTGTTCAGCCAATGACTGTACGTGTTTTCTCACTGTAATTCTAGCTTGCATCAAAAAGAAAAAGTGCAGATTTTCGTCTTTTTCCCTCAACTTGGCCTCAATCAGAAAGTGACTGTAGCCATGCTGCAACTGGAGCAGTAATCCACCGAACAAAGGGGCACATGCCATTTTCACCAACGCGCTTACCATTATTTCATTTGTTGACCATCCTCACAGTCAGTGACCCTTAAATGCAATGCACATCCTAGAACTGTTAAAGAATGAGTTGAAAAGGCCATGGAAGGAAGCATGCAACTGGATCACATCCCCCTTACACCTGGCTTTAATAAAGCTTTAGAGCAATATTTTAGTCAAATACAGCAACTCTGAGGGCGCATTTCTCTGTTTCACTCATACAGCAGGTGAAGCTTAGTGTAAGAGTGCACACTTATATTTCCATATGCATAACTTTACATAGTAATATATCCATTTTGAGGGACAAAAGAGAAAACAGATGTAGTAAAGGTCATTCTGATATTTTTTTCTGATGTTTATGCATTAGTTTTGCTGAAGTAAAACCACATGTGTGTTGCATTCTTGCAGTCAAAGGAAGGCGATGGGGTTTAGCAAAATCACATTTACACAACTACACACTCTCTCACATACACACATAACAACACATCAGTTATGTTACACACCACTGATTTTATCTATTTAAATATGCTAGGGTCGTCTCCTCAAAAAAAGCGCATTAAATGCTTTTGCTATTATGGCATTTATTTCTTCAGTACTTCAGAACAAAATCTTAAACTAAAGAAAATAAACTTTTTTAGTATCAATAGTCTTTACAAACAAGGAAAGTACAATACAAGTTACAATACATACACATCTAAATCTGTACGAAATGTAATTGAATCTTAAAAGCATTCATAAGAGAAGAGATTATGCTAATAATAATAATAATAATGATGATGATAATGATAATCATCCTAGAAAGCAACATAAAATGTCATGTTTAATTTTGCACATGTGGATTTTAAAGAAGCAGACCTTGTAAAGTGAATATGTGCAGCGGAGAACCTGTGACAGATATTTGTCCGTTTTACATGAATACGAATTCAGCTGAACTATGGTGTATTGTAACCGGATTGACGAAAATAACACTGGTTGATCATTTCAGGAAGGAATTCTATTCATTTTAGTTGCTCTTTATGTTATGTGGCACAGCAGATTGTAGCTTAAATAAGGATTAGTGCAGGTATTAGCTGTGTAACACTCTTCTAATCATGATCATCAGAAAATGTTCGGCTTTCCTCTGCTTAGCTGTCTTTGCTATGTCACATCAGACCAACCGCCCCCCCCCCCCCCCCCCCCCAAAAAAAATTCCTCTGAAATATCAAGCAGCAACCCTCCCAGTCTTCTGTTTGTAATGTTTTATTTACATTGGCCTGTGTATGTGTATGTGTGTGCTTGTGTTTTTCTCATTTCTATGTTTTTATAATCTGTGGTTCCTACATTTTGTATGGAAACAGATTTTTCATCATCAAACTGATTTTATTGCAGTAAACACGAGGGTTGCGAACGTAAATGTGTATGTTAGTAAATGTGTTGTGCCTCATTTGACATTCACAATACCAGCAGAAAGCAACTGTCCTGACTTCACACATGTCCAGATCACTTTCTGTTAAACTTGGTCATGTATGCATTATCCCTCAGGATAGCCTACAGAGAGAATGTGTGTGTGTGTGTGTGTGTGTGTGCGCGCGCGCGCGCGTGTGTGTTGTTCAGGTATGCTATGGGTACAATATGCCCCCACAAAGATGGCAATATCTGAAATTCTTGTCCTTGTTGTGACTTTTTTTGGTCCCCATGAAAAAAAAACAATTTATAAATCATACAGACTGCTGTTTTTATGTAAAAGTTTTCTGTGATCGGTAGGGGTAGGGTAGAGAATTATAGTTTGTACTATGTTTATAACTACAATTAGATGTTGTTTTGGACCGTTCTGATTTTTTGAAAGGTTGGCAGGCATGCAATTTAAGATTAAAATGTATAAATCTATGAGCAATTGCTTTGGACACGAAAATCACAAAAATGTCTCAGTCTATGCCTAGGTTTGCCAAAATACCAAAGTCAGAGACTTCAAAATAAGCTCAAACGTTTCTCATTAAATTCTTCAAATGCCAAATGTTGTTCTCTTTGCCATCCTCTGTTTCCTTTTCTCCCAAGGAATTTTAGGAGAACATCTTAGACAAAGTTGGTACTTAAATTCCGACTCCCCTGAGTTATGTAATGTATTTTTTTCCGTGTTTTAAAATCAAGTAAAATTCATCCAGACCACAAAACCAACTGCTTTTGACAGAAACAAAACGAAAAAGTTGTAATGAACACCCAAAACTATTTTAAATAAATTCAAAATGCTATCAAGTAAAACCACCCCTCCTCAAATGTCTCCTCACCACTCCAAATTTCACTATTTACTCAGGAGAGAACGGGGAGGAACAGTCCCAAGCCTCAGAGGAAGTTCGCATTCTGCTTTCTTCATGACCACATAGGTTTCTGGATTACACAAATGTCAAATAACTGACCTGTAAAGCTAATGGCTTATACAAACAAATGCCACTCTCCCACATTTAACACTAACACAGCCTTCAACAGTTTCTACGTGTATGTCACTGTATTACGCCGCAATTTTGCATTCTCTCTCAAACTCTTTCTCTCTCTCTCTCTCCGAAACACGATATCTGCTAAAAGAAATATCTGTGAAACAAATCTAACCAGTGCTGAATGGTTTAGCAACTGTTATTAAGGTCACTGTAATTTAAAGTCAC
Organism: Abramis brama; assembly: GCF_963993115.1. Taxonomy (NCBI): domain Eukaryota; kingdom Metazoa; phylum Chordata; class Actinopteri; order Cypriniformes; family Leuciscidae; genus Abramis; species Abramis brama. The sequence continues at coordinate 23,333,839 of NC_139985.1, forward strand.
TGTTACGTCTGAACTTGGAGGCTCGATGCAAAGATGTCCACAGCCAAGTGGAAACAGATGTGGCGTAAAAGCAGATACAGCTCTAGCCGACAGCTCAGCCCTTCTCTGAGGTCCGCCAGTTAAGATTAATATAGCCCAGACATTAGCATATACAACTGCCGTACGATGACCTGCAAGACTCCAATTCATATTATTTACACAAGAGGCCAAAAAACACATTCTGCAATAATGTTGTCCCTTACCCATTAGGAAGCTTGGGGTGACTCAATGTCTTATCCAAACTGAACAATTATCTGATGTTTATACAATCCAGATATCATCTTTAAAATTAATAAAGTCCAGAATATTGCAGAACCAAAAACCGTAAACGGGCTTAATTTAATAATAACAATAATAATTTTAGTTATTTGCTTTTGTTTTGAGTCTTGCTGTTTGTTAGATTATTGTATGCATTTCATTCACAATGAACTGAAGGCCATTTAATGTATCCATTTAAATTGAATTAATTCCATAATCTAATATGTATTGCCATTTTAGGTAAATGGCTGGATATTAAATGCTAAAATACATAAACTAATAAATGAGCAGTCATTGTGTAATATTTACACCCGTGAACAATTTTAGAGGTATAGACAATGAATGAATGAATGACGATTAGCGGACCTCCACCAGTTTTTGTTTTACAAAAAAAAAAAAAAAAACTAGGAAAATACCTCAAACTTATGCACACAAAAAGATAATAATTGATCTGCCACATGTGTTTGGACATGCGAAGATGCTGCTGGGAAGTTTCTCTAGTTTTAATTAACATAAGTACAGTAAGAGAAAGGTAGACGTTCAAAACCAATGTGTCACTACAGGTCCCCTCTGAGGTCAATAATCTTCTGAAATAATTGCCTGAATATTTAATTGAGAGAAGATGAAATATCTCTCACAGTCATACATAATTGTAAATGCGCAATCCTCAGTCCAGCTGTGTACTCTTATTAATTATATTCATTTAAAGAGAACTCTTTCGGTTCACATAAAAGATGATAATTATAAAACTTTTTGAATGCATACAGCTTATTTCCATAAAACAGTATTGTCCTAAATGTATTCATTGAGTGCTCAGTTATGCATAAATTGGTGGAAATGAATGTTTAAACTCAGCTTAACTCCATAACAACTATCCAACCTCATGAGGCTTGTGGCACAGTAAAACAGGTTGGATGAAAATTTCATTTCCTATTTACATCACCTAATGAACTTAATTTAAATTGGACTAAATGGCAATTCAGTGTTGTGTCCCGTAATTTCTGGAAGCTCTTTGTATTGTATATGAACTGTTTTTTTTTTTTTTTTTTTTTAGTTCCGCCACATATCTTTAGGTGAAATCTTCTTTAATGTGTGTTAGGAAGAAAGGAAGGGAAAACTAAACACTGTGTATAAGATCAATGGCCAACTCATTTGGCACGATATTTCTTCAGCCATTGATATAAACACCAGTGGCAGCTCTGGCTCTCTTGGTGTCCTGAGAAGACAAAAAGAGATGTAAACTTCAATGCAAAATAAAATAAATTTGTAAGATGGGCTAGTCTGGCGGTACATGTTTTTAACATTAACGGGTTAAACTTGCATTTTTGGCTGAGTTTGGAGCAACATGAGGGTCACAATTTCAAAATCACAATTTGGATATACTGTATTCTTTTTTTTTTTTTTTTAATTGACTTAATATTATTTATTTATTTATTTATTGCATTCAAAATGTATTTGGCTCAAATATCAAATGGGCTACTGATTGGTCATGACTCTTTATTTGCAAATGCTTTGGAGTCAAGGGACAAAATAAATGTGAATTTTCAAAACTCGTGGTTCATATTTTATCCAGTCTGGATTTGGTTAACCCGGGCTAGTTGGGTTCAGGTAAGCCCTGTCTGCTTTGAATCAAGTCTCAGTTGCTTTATTTGTGTTTCTGATTTTTTTGCAAGCAAAATATTGATTCATTTAGAGGTTTCAATACCTTTAGGTTTTTATTTTCTGAAGGACATACCAGTACTTGCAAGTCAGCAAAAGAAAAGTTGTAACTTTAAATATAAATAAATGGGAAAATGGAGATCGATTGATAAAAATATGCGATATAGATGGATAAAAAGAAAGGCAAGCAGCTCAATGTTTCACCTTCTCAGTCTGAAGGTTGTATTAAAAAGAACCACCAATCACAATGCATTATGCAAAGAGAAAGAGCACCAATCAGAATTTAGCAACTCAAAAAAAAAAAAAAAATCACTCAGTGAGAAATTTCTCATTTTATACCTTAATTTTATGGCTCACACAAAAAAAGATAGCACAAGTTTTGGGGTGGGGTGGAGAGGGTTCTGAAAGAAAAAAAATGCACAAAACTCACAGCCATGGGAGTAGTGAATGGTTGACGGGGCATTGTTATGCAGTTGCTAAGGTATTCTGAATGGTTTTAGAATTTTGCTATGCTGTTGCTGGGGTTTTCTGGGTGGTTGCTTCCTGGTCCAAGTCAAAAGAGCTCACCGCCCTTGTCTCTGTGGTCACGTACACACTGCTAAATTTTTAAATTGACAGCTACAGTACATTTGAATGCAGGAGTGAATCACCTACTTTAAATTAACGTTCCATGTGTGTGCAGAGAATAGTAGTTACTTTGATGATTCACTTAACAATAACCGTAACAACGTTTTAACTTTTCATGATAGTAAACTACAAACTACATTGTCAACAATTTAACCCTTTTATATGTTTTGGAAATTCTTTATAATCAGTATACTGTAATATATACTTTGTAAGTATAGTTATAAAGTAAGTATGATATATATGTAAGTATGTAAGGTGCTTACAAATCATTTGCAAACTATTAGTTTATAGTTAATTTATACAGTATATATTGTAGTCTCTTTGTTAATATATACAAATAGTGAGTTCTTCATTCATTTTCACTGTAATTAACAAAATTATTATTATTATATTATTAAAATTTTTATTATTATTATAACAAAAAATATTCAAAATAGTTAGATCATGTTTTGTTATGCTTTTGTGATCAAATTATTAACCATATAAGTGATGTAAAGTATTTTAAACCGGTATTAAATGAGTTGTTACATACATAAACACAAGCACACACACACACACACGCACACGCACACACACACACACACGCACACGCACACGCACACGCACACGCACACACACACACACACACACACACACACACACACACAGTATATAGCCTACTGATATATTAACAATGTAGAGACTACAACATAATAAACTGAATTAACTATAGTTTACAGATGATTTGTAAGTACTTTATGACTGTATACTTATTATAAAGTATTACTGGTTATTTTTTAATTAAAAAAAAACAAACAAACAAACATGATATGAACAATTTGAGACATATTTTTGGGCCAGAAATCATTAGCAGAGCTGGTATGTTATAAGATTTTAAGCAAGTTTCTCTAGACTGAAATGCAGAGAGTGTGTTTCTGACACAGGTTGGTAAGAGAAATAATGGAGAGTATCATAATTTGCCAATTAGTGTAGACAGAGACCTAATTACATTAACAACTGGTTGTTCAGTTAATGTTAGTCCCTATATTAGCAACAATACAAAGTATTTGCTTTGGCAAACACAATTACAAACGCCACATCAGCGAACATATCAACTGCCATCCTCCGGCTGTCTGGGAACAAGAAAAGAGATTTATTTAAACTGTAAAAAAAAAAAAAAATCCCTCCCAAGCCTTTGAATCATTTGAAGACTTGCCACCTACTAGAAGACAGTTGTACACACAGCTAGAGGATATAACTTCAGCAAAAGAGAATGACCTCTGTATGCCTCAGAGCTCCAAATCACACAGACCTTCATTTCTCCTATGAAAGACATCCCTGCTGCTTGGACTTCACAGCTGCCGAGCAACTCCATTGGAATATATTGGATTATTGGGAGAGCCGAGTGCACTGTGGAGTCTAGCCTCGCTGGGGTTGATTTTAATGTTAATTTACCACTGCAGAGTGTCTTCAGCGATACAATGGTCTGAAAGAAGAAGAGACGTCCCTGTCAACAAAATCCCAAACAGCAGCGTGAGGTGGCGGACTCCTCTTTAGAACAGAAATAATCCTTCGATGAAATCTGAGCCCAATTCCAAGTCAAACTTTGCTAGCCCATTACACGGTATCAGAAAAGAGTATGCATTCATTTTCCTTTTTCTCAGCATCATTTTCATTTTCAGCCGATGGAAAGCCTGCTTGCATGTTCCTTCATTCCTGCTGCCACTTTCTATGTTCATATATTGTATGCAGCAATGTTTGCTTCATTGGACTTCAATTTAGTAATATGTTATTTTCTAGTTCATATACTTGGAATTGGGTTGGGATTTGTCATAGTTCCATAGAACAGAGATATAGGATTGCAAATCAAAGTCCACTATTATAAACAGGAATGCATTTGTATGTTCTTTTGTGCATACTCCTGTTGATTTGGTGGGAAAAAAAGACAGCAAACAGCCGTAAAAACTAGTTACAATACCTCACACAGTCAGCAGTTACTTAACTCAAAGCAAATTAGTTTACAATTGGTAACATAGTCCAGAAACGTGAGGCAGATGACATAACCAATCACTCTCCAGTCTCACGGTTTCATCAGAACGGTTGTCTAACAGTTAACCTATTACTGTGCTGGTAAAATTTCCCGAATTGCATAGGATTCTGAAATGCCATCAGTGTTAATAAAGTGAATCTGAAGCAGTAGATTGTCTTTCTCCCTTTGCCTGCCTGTCCACAGAATAAATTAGCTCTCACAGATTCGCCTGTGTGTTTTGACGTAGAGCACCACAGCTATAGTATTTCCGAAGAATGTCATATTGCAGATATGTGAAACTGTAAAGCTGAATATGAAGCCAAGAGCCAAGAAATGTCATTCCTTTGACATTGTACATATTTCAGTGGATTTTCATTCTGTCAGTTATGGCTCCCTATACATGCCAGGAAGCAGAAAGCCAACAAATTATTTAACTAATTTTTCAGAAATTCTATGAAAGCCATTTTGCTTTTTTTTCTAGAAATTTCAGCCTCAATTAGTAATAAATCCAGCATTAAACTCATGTGTGTATCCAGTTACAATAATTGCTCTATTGACAAAAGCATGCCTGGGCCTTTCGGAGTGGATATTCTCTCTATGGTTCGCCGTCGGGCAGCTGTTGAAAGGCTTGGTTGCACCTTTGAGTGACTGCTTGTCAGCAAAGTTCTCTGGTATCAGACAGAAGCCAAGCTCAGGTGACTGGGAGCCCGAACCATCATGAAGTCTTGCAGCGGGTCCCTGGAGCCCAACTGCATTTCCTCACCATCACTCAACTCGGAAACATTTCATCCTTCGCTCTCTCTCACTCTCATTCCTCCCGGCAACCACCATGACTTGGTCTGACTCATAGTTTTGCGCTCTTTGCTTGAGGTCTCGGGTCCCTGAATGTTTGGGCATGAACTGAGGGATTATTGCCCTGATTTCAAGACTTGTTCTTTCCATTTATATGAATATGCTGGAATCGTGTGATAGGCGTACTATAATTGTGTGCACGGTTGACAAATCTTGAAGGACCTTTCAAATTAAATGTATAATGATTCCTTATCCCTCTTGTGGAATATTGTCTGTTTTTGGAATATCACAGAGCATTAAATGATGCCATATGGTCTATTGGAAGTAGTAAAAGACTGAAATACAACACTCCATCTGAGCATGCTGAACACATGATCAATATGCAGCTACAATTCACGAACCAAGAAACTGATTAGCAGCAGTGTGAATTGATTATTCCACACCCACACTGATCTTTGTATCCTGAGACCGCTCACTGCATGCAAGTTCTGTATAATTACTTACACTAATCTCTCGTAGGCATGCTGATCTTTATATATTCTCGAAGACCTCTCTGTTCATATCTCTACATACTCCATCTGATCTCTGGTCTTTCTTATACTGATCTCTCTCTATGTTGAATGGTCTTACAATACTCAGTACGATTTATCCATACTGCCTCTGATCTTTCCATTATGAATTTATACCTGACACCTCCTGCTTAAAACCCAAAAAATCCAACAGGATTATAAGGCCCCAATTTCACTGGCTATATACAATCTGAAAATCAAACTCTTTCAATACTCCCTATGATGCATCCATACAGCTTCTGATCTCTCCATACTCAGAGATATCTGCATACTCAGTTGGATCTCTTTCTATACTCATTCAGATCGCTCCATACTCTAATCTCAGAATATTCACTCTGATCTCTCCTCAATTCAGATATCATTATACTCATTCTGAGCTCACCATCTGAAAGTGTCCGAAATCACATATTCTCTGAGTTGGTAGGTCTTTTGAATAAGTAATTACTTTGCGAGTGTTTAAAAATGATATTTTATACAGCATGAATGTGTGTAGAATGAATAAAACCCTGACATACTAAATCCATCATGTTGTCATGTGACTTGTGTCACTTCACTGCCATTCACAATCTCGCCGGAAGTAGTAAGTTATCTGGTGTCTTTTTGCCTACTGTTTTACATGGGAATTCGGGCATACTACTCTTTTTACATGCTGTTTTTCATCAATATATAGTATGCGAGTACACGATTTTGGATGCAGACTCTCCATACTGATCTCTCCATGCTCTTTTGATCCCTCTATACTCACTTCGATCTCTCCATACCCACTTAGGTCTCTCATGCGTTTGTCTTGATCTCAATAGAATCCCTACATTCTCAATCTCTCTGAATTCCACACACTAATCTTTTCATAATTACCCAAGATGATAACTCCCAGTATTTATTCACTGTGATCTTTCTGTTTATGCATTAATCCTTCAGTTTTAGTATTACATAGTAAAGGTATTATGGGGAATTACATAAAAGTGAAATTCCTAATACGTTTAAATGCTTTATATATAAGAATATTAAAGAGCATATAATTGATTGGTTCAAATGAAAAGTATACAATACAGTACAATGAAATACAAAAACTATATCCAATACTAGAACAGGGGCTGCTCTGGGGTTCTCATCGGTTTCCACTACCCATACAACAGAGTGGCAGATGGAAACAGTTTTTAATGAAATGACTCACGTTTTAATGCTACTGTGGCTCCACTTGAGAGGAGCTAGCCACCCCTAGCCTGAGCAGTCTGGATCCTTTAATATACTGCAGGTTTTATTGCAGTTGCGATCTATACAGATCTGATCAATGGATGATAAATTTGTGATTTCTTCAGGCCGTTTTCACGACCGTCAAAATTCCTCTTGTCCCAAGCTTTAGTGCTACCTTACCAAACGGCTTAACCCAGTTATGAAACTATGCAGTAATACACAAAAGTGAGCCACACCTCCTCCCAAACTGAAATAACTCAATGGGTATAACAAGCGGCTGTCAGTGTATGATAAAGCACCTGATCTGTGACAGGCCAACCTTGTGATACACAGAAATGTGAAATGGACATCTTTAACAATCACTGTCAGAACACAAACAGGAAGGTTGTGTAGATGTTGACTGGAGAATATGCTTGTGGAAATACTCTGACATGTTAAAAATATTACCTGCATTGCCAAAACCGAATGCTGTGCAAAACTGCAAATACAAACCTGCCTTGAAAAATGGTGTCAGGTCCTATTTTTCAATAAACAACCTGATCATTATGGCCTTGGAGATAGCAAAAAACAAACAAATACTTTACGATTTTGTCCATAATGTTTTCCCTTTCTCTTGTTCATGGGATAGTACAAGGGCAGATGTTCATTCTAATAACAAGATTATTTGTAAATGCTCTAACATGTATATGTATGTATATATGTACATATGTATGTATATATGTATATAAAGTTCAAGCTTTCAAAAAAAAAATTTAAAAAATAAATAAAATAAAAGTAGGCAATTTGAAACATCCTTGAATATCCTGCAGATAGTGCAAAAGTCATACAAGCTGTGCTTATAGTGCTTTTGTGTCCTTTTTGGAACTTTGGAAAATATCTTTGTGAAGATTCTCCAAAATTTTTGAGGGAGAAATAAAAGGTCAGCAAATGGCTGGATTTTAAAAGAATGAGAAATCAAATGAATGTCGCGCTTAGGTGTCTCCACAACTTCACTTATGCTGACTCTCCAACAGATCCGCTACTTCAGATTCCTAGACCTGCTTGAAAATAACCGAAATGTCCTCCAAACAAGATTTGTGAAATCAACTCTACAGACCAGACAGAGAACATAATTAACATTTCTATCTTCTTTCCCCATGGCTCTTTTGCCCCATTAATCTGAAGAGAAAGTTTGGTGATCATCAGTGTTGTTGTTACTGATTGCACTCAATTTGTCAAAGTCATAAAGATGTGTTAACAACTAGAATAACACTCTCATCAGTATACTGTGCCAAAATACTCAACCTAAGCAGTATGTTGAATCAGTTCATAGTCCACAGAAAAGCCTATCAGAGGGAGGGATTTACTGCTGTCACTTAGGGCAGCAACCAATCAGATTACATCTCGTTCTAGGGACATTCGAGATGAGTCTGGTCTTTGTGGACTCATAATGGCTGCCTCTTGGTATAATGTTGGATGTTCTTCCAGCTGGTCGCAAATTGTCTTATCTCGGCACAATGGGTACATGTCAACAAGGTGGCATCACTTAAAGGATAGTAGGAACATGACGAAATAGCTCTCCTCTTAAAAATAAAGAAAGGAATTGATTAGAGCATCCTATTCTATAAATACCCAGTATATGAGTTGGCTCATGAGGCAGGCAGAGGAAGAAGGGTAAAAGTGGCTTGCATCAGATACTCTCAGGCAACCCATGTGAAATATTTAAATGAAAGGAGTTTTTTTCTAGTGCATAAGCTAATAGAAAAGCCTCTCTGTTGGCACCAGACTGTCTGACACAAACTCAAATTGATTCCTAATTGAGTTTGTATGGATTTTGATCCAGCTTTTGTTGGTTACATTAAGACCTGACCAGTCTCATTTTACTGGGGTCTATGTGGGCTGCAGGCAGCTCTGCACAGCGCACATTGGCTTACACGGCGAGTACTAAAACTGTTGGGGGGAAAAAAAGCACGTAATGGAAGAATCTTTCTTCTATTTTACTGGCCTGTTTCCTTTCTCTCACTGTGCTCTAGGCTCCTGATAAATCAAAGGAGATTTTACTAAAGGTGACAAAAGATGTTGTATTTTTTCTTCAGGCTGGTTGCCTTTTCTTGGAAAGGAGTACATATTTCACACCAGAAGGTTTTCCACTTGGGCTTCTAGTTTTATACAACATTAAATGTGTGGAAAACAAAACTATCATGTATATCAAGCTTTTGCCTTTGGCCTTTTGTGCAAGATAATATTTGAAATATCTGGAGTCATTTCAAAAGAAATTGGGCTATTTTGAAAACATTTATCTAATTTGAAAGGAACGCTTACTGTGCTAGGGAGACTAAATACTTTACCATCTGAAAAATAGGTTAAAGCCACTCAGGTAAAATATAAAGTCCACACAATGAAGATGAACCAGCCGGCGAATTAGCAAAGTCTCTCTGGTTTATTCAAATGTCCAATTATTTGGATCAAAGAGAGTGGGGCAGCGGGCAGTGGAGGTAATTTAACTGTCTATTCAGCGGGTCAGCCGTTGGGGTGAGAGTAAATTAACACACTCTGTGGAGACTTGTGATTTTTCTTTCGTTTAATGGGTGACAATTTTTGTTTTTTTATTTTATTTGATAAAGCACCAAACGCATGGTGGACTTCTATGATTAAGAGAAATTATGACAATTTCTTCTACTATTAATTTATTGTGGTTTAATTAGTTTCTCTTTCTCTCTCTCTCTCTCTCTCTCTCTCTCTCTCTCTGTCACAATGAATTTGGAAATAAATCCCATCTTTGTGAGGAATACGGAAAGGAAAACTGTGATCTTTAAAAGGAACGAACAGTGACAACTGTAGTATTTTACTAATATCTTTATGGCATCACTACTGAGTCGTTGGCAAGACGCCCACCATGGGTTTGCCTGTGTGAGCTCAAGGTGGTCTCTTAACATCTCTGATGATGTCAGCTGTGACTAATAATGCCACTACCAAAGTCCCAGATCTAAGGTTTCGGTCACATCAGTTAAAATGAAACAAGGGTTCAATGACAGAAAAAGTACAGCACAAATTGGCTCAGAAGCTCTCTCTTTTCATAAAGATCCCTGATCAGTCAAGATACACCAGCTGACTAAAATTCATTTTTGCTTCACCTCTCAGGTTTCATTGAGAGCATTAACAGAGCAGTTAAAGCGGATTTGGATTGAGGCCAGTTTCTCCGGTTCAGCCGCCACAGTGGCATCAACACTCTGCTCTCTTTCTATGGCACCTCTGAGAACAACAAGGTGCTAATTACCACGCAGTGATCAGAAATTCTCGCGAAAGGGACGTCGGCTGACCTCCACACCAGCTGTGATGAATGGCTTTGTAAACACCACCATAGTGCAGAAGATGAGGAGGTGCCAAGGTGTGAAAAGTGTGAATACGAACAACTATATGTGTCAGTGTTTGTGTGTATGTAAAAAAAAAGAAAAAAAGAACTACGGTAACAGGAAAACAGGTCAGAATGAATGTCTTTATAAAACCACAAACACATTCTTGAGAGTGTATGGACTCAATTATTTTGTAAGGCTTTTGTCGGTTTTCCGGTGTAACATTTGGTTTGACAAATACTCCAGTAACCTTTCATTAGCCAAATGTTAACTTGCAAAAGGTTTTCCTGCCTCTGGTTTTGGCTTAGTTCACTCTGGCATGGATCAACAGCTGAATAATGAAACTGAAAAAGCAAGAAGGTGTGAAAGATACGTGAGAGATCACACATTTAAAATGTTCAAGACCTCCCCTGCTAAGAGCTTATAGGGTTTGATTTGGAACACAAAGAAGCATACATTTATTTTGTGCTATTCACTAATAAAGAGCAAAATATTTTTGTCCGTTCATTTTAACTGGCGTTTTGGAATTCTAACTGAATTATTTAAAGGTGATTTTAAAGGGTTTTTTTTTTTTTTTTTTTTTTTTTTTTTTTGAGCACCTAGTAAGTGCAGAAATACAACAAGATGGTTTTCACACATGCACTGAAATAATCAGTCAAATCATTCTATTCTAAATATAAAGCCAAATGATCAAGTGACAACCCACTATAGTGCTAACACAAATAGAAATTCCCTAGTAGCTCAACGTGAGCGATATCAATGCCTGCGTGCTGTTTCCTTAGTGAGAGATGTGTATGAATCAGAAATGAATTGAGCACAAAGAGTGAAATAAAAAAGGAAAACAAAACCTTCTGCATTTCTCATATGTGTAAAATAGCATATTCAAACCATTTTCATTCAGAGAAGTAACAATAACTTCAGACTGCAATCTGATAATGCAACTGCAGTGATCAACCAGACAAAACAAAACAAACCATTTTTGTTTTGGAGTCTTTTTATTTCCAAATATGTAAACTACAATTATGGAATGAGATTAAGAAATCACACATAATACACATCACTCTTTTTTTTTTTTCTAATTATAAAATCTCTGTACATTGTTGCAGTCAAAATATCACAAAACTAGTGGCTTTGATTTGAATGATGTGAAAAAATATTTTAAACAAAATATAGCCCAGTTGTGTGTATATATATATATAGTTTTTATTTATTATTAATATTATTTATTATTTTTCTTTTTCTTTAAAGGCATGGAGAAAATATGTCAGTTTTGTTCTAGAATAGAAACATTTCATCAAGGACCTTGATTTAATTTCAATAAATCCATTCTGAGTGAGGGACATAGTTGTTCTTTATTAAAGAATATTAAAACATCTTCCCACTGAATTTAATATGACCATTCTATATGACAATCACTGTAAGTGAGTTTTAACTGAGTAGAAATCTCTTAGTCAATATAGCCATCTTCACCATAGCGAGGGAGGGATTGGTCGTGGATTTTTAAAGGAATCTTTTAAACTACAATCATATCTTAGATAATAAAAACCAATTGCGTTTGGCCCGTAAAGAAGTTTATCTTTGCTGGTCATAGTAGCCTGCAGGGACAGGAGAGTTAACAGCATGGAAAAGAAGCAAATGGTGGAGAACATTTCTTAATCTGTTCCTGCTCGTCCTTAAACGCTGTAAAATCTTTCGCCATTGATGCGTTCAAGAGTCCCGAGATTAAAAAAAAAATAGCATCCCAACTGTGTGGATTTTAGATAAGAAACGCCAGGCAGTTTATGCTTCAATAATTTAGTGTTTCACAATGCAAGGATGATGCATTTTGAAGATAATTCTAGTAAATTGTTCTGTTGCCCATCAATATTACATTAATACCACAACAATAATATTGCAGATCTTTGGGTCTGGTTCTTTTCTCAGCGGAACAAGTACCTACACGCATTGAAGTAATATTTCAACCAAAAATTGAACTTCTGTTGTCATTTACTCTCATTCCAAAACCTTATCCGATTCTTTTTTCTGCGGAACACACACGCAAAAAAAGACCTTTCAATATTACATAGATTTTTCATGTAATTACAAAGATTCAGAACTGGAGCTTTTAAGGTTCAAAAGGGATGCAAAAGCATAAAAGTAGGTTATACTTGTATTCTGTATACAAGTCATTCAGTTGAATATAAGCTGTTGATGCAAGAAATTTGAACTCAAGAACTGGATTTGGGTTTGGTTGATATGTGAGTAAAGTAAATAATGGTAAAAAAAAGAAAGAAAAGACAACGCACAATGTAAAATCCTCTGCGTTGAACTGTGTTCAGTTTGATGACATATAGTAAAACACAGCTTTAGCCAAGAAGAAAGACCAACCAAAATCAGAAGTGACTTTACAAAGAAAACACAATGACCCTTAAAGAGGTCAACTGCACATAAAGTGTCATAGCTAGAGAAAACTGACGAACCAACCAGAAAGGCTTTTGAAAGTGATGTCCACCCATGATTTACACACGTCCTGTGAGCAAAAGCTGGTCCGTCTGTCTCTAAAACTGTATTTACTGGCAGAGACAGCAGGAAAAGCGTAAACGGATGGACCTCAAGACATGGGGAATTAAAGCTTTCAGCTCGATTGGACATGCTAACAGATACATCAGGGCGACCATGCAGCTGTTTCTCAAACACTTTACAGCATCCTGCAGAAACAGAACTAACGCTGAACAAAACATACGGCAATATCAGCCCACACTGAACACATTAACTGGCAATATGGTGTCTTTGTCTTCTACAAAGAAGAATGTTCCTCCAACACCATATTGTGAGATGAAAGTGAGCGTATCTCAGAATCAAAAAAATAAAAAATAAAAAACTTAAACAGGACTATCAGAGGGAGGCCTGTCTATTTTAAAAAGTAGTAACATTTCTGACCAGCCCAGGCTCATTAGAAAAAGGTAGCCTACCTGTGACAACATTTTTGCAAAACGCAAAACATTGTGCACATTTCGCGACAGTTTTAAAGTGAAATGTCCAGTGAGTGACTCTAAAAGCCTGTTTAGTTTTCTCCGGAACAGATGAACGCGAATATGGCAATGTTTTATTACGTTGGAGTTTGTACGCATCACCGCAGTTCTGAATTGAAATGTTCGCAAAGTGGCGCTAAAAGCTTAATGCTCCATTTTAAAATAACGTACACCTACACTAAACACTAAACTTACTCGATAATGTAAACAAAAGTAATGTGACATAAAAATGCAATTGTATCATGGCATTTTAGCTTGTTTTTGAAATCTTGTTTTTGAGCTCTTTTATAGTGGCTTGTCTTTCACAGGATTCGTACCAGAGCTCTCCGCATTACAAGTACAATTCTGTAGTAGCTGAGCTATCGAGCAAGCTTAGCACGTTAAAACCGAACATATGGATTTGGTTAAGTGATGCAAACTCCAAAATATATTCGTTTACAAATCATGCAATATCGTAAAAAGTGTTTTGTGGTCATAACATAATTGTGCATTTCTGTATTTTTGCATCACAAGTAACTTATTTAAACTGCATAGACTGATAAATGAATGCACAAATGAATGAATAGATTTAAAAGCTGTGCATTTTTGTCAACCACTATTCTAACTAGTTATTTCTATAGTGATTTTGTTAATTACTGTGGTATATTCATAATTATATCTTAGTTCATAATTAATGGATAATTAATCGTTCACATTAATAAAGGGAAATTAATCCAAAAAAAATTCCCCAACTTGTTGTTGGGTTCACTTTTTTTTAATGCATACTTTGTAATTATCAGGGAAGTTATTTGTTTATTTAATAAAAAGAATCATTTTGTCTCACATTTGTAGTTTTAGGTCGTTCTCTTTTGAACACTGTGGTTCAGTGTCGCTGTGAGTCGGGGGCCAGTGCTGCTGTGAGAGCTCGTGTCAACTGGCTGGTCTGTTTGCAGGAATAAATTGTAAGCATATGGTGTGCTGACAGAATCACTCAATCTTTTCAGTACATGAAGTGCACATTCATCATTCTGCCGCTTTCATCACACAGGAATTTCTGCTCCATTCTTTCAGGTGAAATTTTGTTTACACACAGACTGCTTTATATCTGCAGCCCATTCAAACTCAAAGAATCAATGCAGAAGTTTTGTGCTGCATTCAACAAAGCAAAGTTATACATGCACGTATCTGAATGTGTTATTTTTGAGCAAACTGATCTTTGCAGTTGGATAATCAATATTACTCTCTAGTTCAGCTATTTTCGCCCTGTGGACCTGATCAAAAGTCATTTCACAAAACATCTCGAATTGTGGTGGAAATGACAATTTAAACATTTTTGCAACAAAAAATTCTAATAATAATGAATTAAGGCATGGGAAAAAAAAACTTTTTGAGATAGTTGTAATGTTATCTTCATATATATATATGGTAAAACCTAATGGAAATATAATAAATAAATAAAAAAAACGAAATAGACTTAAAGAAACAACAATGTGAACAAATTCTAAATTTCAAAAGGACATTCATTTTTAGAGCAATGCTATTTAGACAAATTCATAAAAAAAGTGACAATTAAATTCAAAATAATTATTGTGTTGTAATCTTAGTACCATTTATCACAACACAATCACATTTTAAAATGTTCTGAATGAAACGTACAAAGCAACTTCTTTTTCCAATCTGTTAGAATGGCACAGTGGCCTCATCTGTGTGTGTGTGTGTGTGTTTGTGTGTGTGTAAGGCAGAGAAATGGAGATGAAAACACTGAGCCTAATTATCCGTTTAATGAATCAGACACATTTAGACTGGCAATAATTTACAAAATATTTCCCACATTAAAACAATGTTCGCACACTGAGAGAGCGTTTGGATGAGGATTTGTGTTGGAGCTTGTGTGAGAGTGTGTAAGTGTGTGTTCGGGAGTGTATAGGGTCACACACACCAATTCACACATGTAAGAACAGTGTTGTAGCACCACCTTTATGCCAGAGATGTGATCTCGGGTCTGCGCAGCTTTATTAAAAATGCCCCATTCTTTTTTTATTTAATTCTGCGCAGTTTTATTACAAATGGCCCATGGTTTCATTTAATGCTCTCTTTTTTTTTTCAATGTATTTGACATTAAAAAAAATGTTTTAATAAATTTGATGTTTGTAGACATTTTAATTAATTTGTTAATATTTTAAGATCGTCAGTGCCGCCTTATAGCAAACTTTTAAAAACACAAAATTACACAATACTGTATTCACATTTTCTGTTAATATGGTGTAAATTTTGTCTAAAATTTGTGTTTAAAACAATTTTCTCATATCATATTATGTATAGGCTATCATAGGCTCTCTAGATACTAAAAATAATAAAAACAGCCAATAAAAAAGCTGCAGCTACTCAACATGTCAAAAAAAACGTCCGTGAGAGTAGTGAAACGACATGGATTGCACATCTTAGTGCAAATAATAGCTACTCAATGCATTTTGCCTTCTGAGAACACAGAAATTTATGTCTGTAGTTTGACACAAAAGCACATCTGTAGTTTTATAGTACTGTCGCCTGCTTGCTCGGAGCTATTACCTGTCTATTTGAAAACGGGGTGAATGATGTGGTAGAAAAACCTGGCAGTCAGCGCATAGTACAAAGCTAGGGCAAGGGTAGGGTATAGGGAATCTCAGCTTTTCAGTCTTTTCCCATATGAATGACAGACAGGATGTGACTGTATGTCACAAAACATGAAATCTCATTATTATGAAGTACTTTGATTAAATTCCCTAACATCGGCATTGTCGTAACTGAAATTTCTGTTAAACCCGCTGAATTTCTGAGCGGGCTGCACATAAAACAGAAGCTACATTAACGTGTCCATTCTTTACCTCCTCCCAAAACTCAGTGAAAGACAAGTTTGTAATATTAATGAAAAATAACTCTATGGTATGAAAGAGGCATTTCATTTTTTCAGCCATAAATGTACAGGAGATTCACGGTGCCCAGCTCAGGTTCTGAATAAAACATAACTCTTGATAATTGGCTGGGGCAATGTTTTCTTTTTCCTCTCTCACTCTCATTGGTAATTTTTTTCCTGAAGCTTTCACCCGTTTCTCCGGCAGATCAAAGTTAGTGTCACATGACTCTAGCGGAGAGCAGCAGAGTGACGTCTCTCCCGCTGAACGTTATCCCACAATTCATGATTAAAGCATGTAGGGTGGAAGGCGGAATTCAAGACAGAAATTTTTACATTTTTATACATGACCTGGATTCAGTTGAATGACGAGGATCGTGGCTTTGTAGGACGATGTAAATGAAGACTAACCTAGCGTTTCAGTCGCTTTGTGTATGCACACAAACTGATGAGTCATCATCAAAGACTGTAAAAAAAAAGTCTACGGCTACACGGAAACTAGTTCCAACTATAACAAAACCAAAGAAATTTAGTGTTTTGAAACTTTCTACCATATTTTGCAAGTTAAAGTCATAGTTCCGTCATTCCGTCATTATTTTCCCTATAATACCGAGCGAGTTGTAAGTAACAGTACACTGTTAAAAAAATCTGTAGAAATTACAGTATTATTGGCAGCTACTTGCCAGTAACTTACTGTAGATTTAAATTGATCTAACATTAAACATTAAGTCTTTATCTTTACAGAATAAAACTAAAATAACAGCCTCATGCAAAGCATTCTGGGAACCAAAATCTGAAGGAAAAAAACAGAAAAAGGTTGATGAAGATTTCTGGTTCCCAGAATGCTTTGCATTAGGTTGTTATTTTATAGTTTTATTCTGTAAAGACAAAGACTTGTTAATGTTTAATGTTCATTTAACTTTGAACAAACTGTTGCCAGTAAATAACATCGATTTAAATCTACAGTAAGTTACTGGCAAACAGCTGCAAAACTACAGCAAATCTTTTACAGTGTAGGTGCGCTGGGTTGCAAAACTATGCATTTTGCACGTTGTACATGCATTTATCAAAGCTATCAAATTTACTTCCAAATAAGTTCTACTTCCAAATTTACTTGCAAGTTTTACCTTTCTCCATCCCATTTCATTTAAAGCATGTTCATTTAAAAAAGTGTGGGGGAAAGGAAACATTTATTCTAAAATATGTAAAATAATGCATTATTATTATTATTTAAAAAAAAGTTTACATCTTTTTAAACAAAGATAATCTTCTGATTTAGAGTATTTCAGTTCTGTCATTTACCATTTATTAACCTGATAATATCCCAGAAGTGAAATGTTGATTTTTCTACCTCTATTTGTACACAGAAATGTAAAACTTGGTGGTCATGTATGATAGCATTTTCATCCTTGTAGCAAATAAGTGTTAAAACCGGTCTCCCCTACATGTAATACAGTCATACTGCATGAAAAAATCTTTCTTATTCTACTGTTATATATTTTTTTTAAAAAGAAAGACAAAAAACTTCAAGGTTTTTGATGACATGGACACATTTTTAGTTTTTGTTTGAATTGTTTTTGTTTCATTTTTTTTTTAAATATATATATATATATATATATATATATATATATATATATATATATTATTATTATTATTATTTATTTATTTATTTTTATTTTTTTAAAGATTAACTAAACGTGCATTGTGATCCCCATTTTGATGTCTTAAATAGTCATCAATGTGTAAATCCACCCATCGTACATACTATACTCTAAAGTTGTATATACCGGAGCTCTACTAGAAGCATCTTCACAGTCTCTGCATGTTCTGTTCTGAAACAGACGGCCCACGGTTCGTAAACAGGCTCTCAGAAATGTTCAGTCGTCTCATCCCGAGGGTTCTGCTGCAGTGGAGCAGAAGAATTGAACCAGAGAAGACCTTGCTGTTTAGCAAACATTCATACTTTGGAGAGCAATTAATAATTTACAACCGTGGACCAACGCAACCTCATTTTATTGTACCGCAAAAGACTGGTCATCAGCACGGCACAAGTTTATATAGCCTTGTCCTTCTCTTGCTCTACACAAATTTATTAATGTGTCATTGATTAAATTAGTCCACCTCAATGGTCCACTTTCCTGTTGAATTGTGAATTAGCCGTACATGTCACGGAACAGATGGCTTGGAGGGTACGTGGATGAGTTACTCTCAGTGGATGGCAGTGTTTCCATATGTTTTTGAACACTTGGGGACGGTTCTTGGTAAAACCAGAATTTGGGATACAAAGGCTGCGTGCAATCACAGAATCTTGTTTTGTTACACGTGTTTTTGCGGAGAAAAAAAACTCATATGCACTCCATGCCAGACTAACCTGCCTAAAGGGGTATTCACAACGAATTTTTGCATTTAAAAACAGCACGATGGAGTGCAACAATAACAAAAACGCATAAATGGAATGCAAGAATGCTTTCTGTGTGAATGACCCTTAAAAACAATCCATATCTGCAATTAAATCAACATCACAACCAATGGAAATGTAGAACCAGAGTTTGCATGTCTAATGCAAGTTACCAAAGAAGAAAATGAACCAAGAAAGGTGACTCACACACACACATACAGGTTGGCAGAGTAGATCAGGGCAGTGCGAATGTACCATGCTGCATTGTAACAATCTGTGGGCAGTTTGAAAACTCAGACAGGACCACTGGCCTCATTTCTGGACGTCAGACAGCACCATATGGCAGCAGCTCGCGCGCGTCTTACTTAGTGATCTAAGTCTGTATTTGTATGCAAGTATAAGAGTGATCAGCGTTAATTAGAAACACAGAAGAAGTGGAGAGGAGACAAGTTCACACGTTGTTCACCATAGAAACAGTCCCACAGGCATTGCTGTTTAATGTACAGCAAGTCCTTGAAACCAAGCGACTACCAAGGACAGCAAACTTTATGACTTGCTGTCAGGTGCTGCTTTAAATAGCTTAAAGTTATAGCTGGTTCATTCATGGTAGTTGACTGTTGGCTCAAGTAGTCACAGAAGAAACCTGGGTGATCTTTTTCGTTGGTACATAAAGTGTAGATGTTTTTGTACTTTTGGACAGACAGTGGTCTGTGTACGTTTTGATGCCAGAACTGGAGAAAAAATAATAATAATTCAAAATGTACACAGAGAATTGATTTCTGTAGTTGACTTTTTTAATGAGCTGGTTTTTTGATAGTTGTCAGCTTTTGTTTTACATGTGAACACACTCATTGAAATTTACGTTGTGACAGCTGTGACAGCTTTCTAAAAAGTTGACATATCCACAATGAACAGATCTGAACAGATGGGACTTATAAAAGTCAAGTCACACTCTTAGTATATGGCTGAATTGAATTATCATCAAAGTTCAGCATGTATGAAATATGTGAAACACTGTTGATGTTACATGTAGGACCATCATTTCATTCATAGTGTGTGTGTGTGTGTGTGTTTTCACAATGGTTTTGACTATTCTTGAGAAATAAAAAAACAGAACAGCATAAAACTGCAATAATATTAAATTAAAGATTTTTAAACAGTGTAATGCAGTTAAACTTTTTTTTTTTTTTTTTTTAATGATTATACATAATTCAGTACCTCATTTATATGTCTCTAAAGTTGTCTGTTTTGGAAGCTAGCCATACCTTAATATTGTATGTTTTTTTTTTTTTTTTACTAGATCCACACTTGGTTTAAAATTAAACACATGAGCACATACCAAAGAATACGAAAAATCAATACAAAATAAGAATATAAATTCAAGTTGGGGATGTGCTAATAATACTACTAATTATTATACTAATTATTTACTTATTATTATTAATTCAGTGAATGGACTAGATGTCTGTTCAGTTTAAGGGTTTGCAATTATCATGATAAAGTTTCTGGATATTTTCATAGTTACTCGTACCTGAGCTGAACCTAAAGCATGTCATCAGCCGGCACCACCAAACTGCAGAAAACACAACACATCACTCACATGGCTCAAATCACATTAACTCTGGCTGTTCACGGCATAGGAAGAACTCACACACTCATCTCCTGCTGTTCCTGTTGACTGTCTGTGGAAATAGGACAGGAGATGGCACTTATAGGGGGCTGTATGTCATGAATTCGGTGGTTTGAAGTCGTACATGTACTATAGTGCCAGCACAAAAACCAGCTGCACCATCTGAACATTTGAAAATGTGTTTCATATATATCAGGTTGAAGCCTGTGTAATCCCTGTTTGTTTCCTATAGGAGATCTGCAGGAAAAGTTCCAACAATGCAAGCAATAAAAGACATTTATTGCCTTTTTTTTTTTTGCATACATGGATTTCAGCATGCTATATGAAAAGCATTTTAAAATCTAAGATAGCAAACTGTGTAAATCCTTCAATATGAAAATTACTGCATGCAATTTAAAGCTATTTATATGTTAATTAAGCATAAAACCAATCACTCTGCTCAACTTTTTTTTATATATTCGAATGCCACAGACGGTCATGCGGCATCTAAATTTTTTACCAAACCCTTTTGTACTCAACCAAAGTAAAATATTAATCATGTCTCCGTCACATGGGAAAGTTTTTTTCCCCTTGTTTTTTTTTTTTTTTTTTTTTTTTTTTTTTTAAATCCATTAATCTCTATTGCCCAAGCAGTGTAAAATTCATTTTGACTTCTTTCTCCATTTGCCTGGAGCTTCGATCAGGTTTAAAGCATCTGTGGTAGAACCCCACGCGCCTAACAGGTTATCTGCCTAATTACAGTGTTGGAGAGGTTGCACGGTTAAAAATTTAAGAAGCTCCATAACCTCTATTTCACCCTGTGTGTGTACAGGACCCCTGAGACTGTGTTCGCTCGCTCCTTCTCCATTAGCTCATGTCTTCATGCCCAGAGGAACTCACCGTGGTGACAGGCAGCCCTGGATTGCTCTAGCTGCAGGGCCGAAGGGGTTGAGCAGCGCTTTTCCGCACTGTGCGCTCCTGCAGTCTCCAGCTGAACCAATATTAACAAATACTGTAAACCACAGGGTGCAGGGATGGACTCTGTACTTTTAGTGTGTGTCTTAACCTTAATCCTGCTTCTTTTTTTCAGTTTAACTACTAAAACATTTTTCTTTCTTTCTTTTTTTTTTTTGGCAGATGCCCTTCACATATTCTGTAGTTTTGATCGTGATCCAAATAAACACCATGAAAAACATTAATCTAAATGATCTCAGTTCTATATTTCTGAAAGCCACCTAATAAGAATCTTAATATTTGATCGTAATGTCTTTTTGCAGCAAAAATAGATAGGGAAAAAGAACATGAATATGAGTTTGCAATATAGACACCTCATTAATAAAGCAGTGGACTGTTCTCATACCGGCTTTACTGCTTCATCCGAGACAAATGTGTTGCTTCTAGGGATTAGTTTCAGCGTTATAGACAAGTTACAGATATATCCCTGATTTAAATGCCATTGAGACTGTCATATTCCCAACTTTATCTCAGTGGGTTGGAAATGAAAGATGACCTCTTGTACACACTGAAATCAATCATCCTGACAGACACGGCTCTAATTCTTTATAACCCCATATCAAAACCTCAAAATTATTCCTCTTCTTTTAATGTTGATGAGAAATATTTTCATTTTCATCCAGCTAATCTGACTTTTCATCTGCAGAGAGGGAAAATTAGTGTGGGTGTCCCAAATCTCACCTCTTTCCCTGAAGAAACATACGAGTGCCAAGAATTTTAAAATGTCTGGTAATGTCTCTAAGACATCATGTTTTTGAAACCTTCTTAAGGTCTTCAGATCGTTAAACATTTTCCCACCGAAGAATCATTACTAAAGCATAAACAGCATGAATTAATACACGGGAGAAAAGATAAAGATACATCCTGAGAAGGTTAAAATCACCACTGGCGCAGGAAAGAGACTAAAGTTATTTTTTGAAGTGCGTAATGTAATTACTTTCTCCTATCCCAGGTTATAATGCAGAGACAACTCTAAGCAAGTAATTTGTAGGTTAATTCATGCTCTGTTGAACTACTGAAATATTGCTCTGTTTGTTTAAAAATCCTGACCAGCCTGACATAGCAACAGGCTCAACCAATGGCGTGAGTTTGGGGTGGGCGTGTTCAAGAATTTTTGAAAACATTATTTTTGCAATTCTGTAGTGGTGCAAAAATTCCACAGTTTCAGCTTTAAACTCTAAACGCACACACACACACACACACTCACACACACACACACACACACACACACACACAAAATGTTTTATGAAAGATTTTCATTTTTCAACCTATTTCCAAGTGAAAAGCTTCAAAAGAGGTTAAAGAGGTATCAGACCTTCGTGATATTAAGATAAAACATTACAAATGTAAATCATGTTGTGTAGTAAAGAGCACGTAATAACATACATTTTAAAGTAAATAGTTCTCAGTTTGATTACTTTTTCTCTTTTAAATGTATAAAAGGACACACTGCTGGTCCACACAGTAGTGGATTTGTCTTGAACAGTATAAAATGAATATGTTTCTCCAGGGCTTTAGAGCAGCCATGGGCACCAAAATGAGAACAAAAGTGGTTTTGGATGTGGGTGAAAGCCTGTCAGCGAGAATGCACTCAAAGAACCGATATCATTCTCCAAATACGCTTAGACAAGGGTGCAACTGGCCGTCTGAGGACTCTGCCAGTCAAACCTGGGATGTTCTGGAAGTTCTACAGGAGAGTTTTATTTTCCTGTCACACTCAGTATTCTGAAGCAAATTGTGTTCTTTGTGTGATGACATTCTCTGTCCTGCAACAGCAAGACTTTAAGTGTTAGTTACTAATTCTGTGATGGCCAGAAAAACGTAAAATATTCACAAAACTTGAGTCTTGTTAAGATTTCATTGCGGTGGGTTTCGAATAGCTTCCAATGTGAGGAACTTATAATGGATGAACATAAAACTCCCAAAGACGACAAATTCTTTCCCCAAGGTGAGCAATTTCTAATGATATTCTCAATAATTCAGAATCTCAATAATATCCCAGATTAGAGCCACTCACGATCTGAATAAGAAATATAATTGAATTAATAATAAATGATTGAACAAGACAAAGAAACACTGAATTTCAATGAGAGGCTGTCACTGCAATGACATTTCGTTGATGGCTTCAGAGAAAACTTCTGTTAAAGGGTGACATTCAGAAATATAAAACATTTAAATTATATAACTGAATAAAGAAAATCTGTTTTTATAAAAGCTAAATGCTGGTTTAACAAAAAGCAAGCGACAGGAAAGAAATGCTAGAGGATCAAGATGGCCCGTGGCCCTCTGTATGGTTATTGATTCTGTAACTCAACTGGTAGAGCATGGCGTTAACAATGCCAAGGTCACAGGTTTGATTCTCAAGAATTCCAATGTGATCTAATTAGTATTCTACTATTCATACAGTGTAGTTCTAGTACGCATAGATTTGCTTACAATTTCAATGTATTTAGAGCATCCAATCCTTTTATTTATGAACAAGTTTGGAGACCTACAATTGTTTATGAATTCTCTGAGGTTTGTAGAATATTCAGTTTAAGGAATTAATGGGTCGGTATTATTTTATTTGCATTAAATGGCATTGATTAAATATCTTAATTAGGTAAATATAATGTCCTTGTATTTCTTTGATACATTAAGCAACATTTACCAAATCCGACTTTTAATTTTAAAGTTGATTTCAGTGTGATTTCAAAAGACTGGCCTCTGGAAACCTTGAGACAGTACAGTCAAATAATGCTGTACATGAAATCACATATCTTGAGATCAATGAAGAACATAATTCTTAACTGTTGATGACGTGCGATCTATAGCCGGTATGCAGTTGTGTAGTTGGGTATAAGTACATTCCTGGACTTATTACATGGGCCATGTTGGAATTGTCCCTTGAGCCGTATGTTCCTTGCTATCTGACCTTGTATTAAAAACAACCCTAAAAATAATTGTACACTTCAACAATGAGAAAAAAAATGATTAGCACTTGCCAGGATCAGTTTTATTCTATTGTCGTAGGGAAGTACGCATATTTGGATGTAAAGTCAGAATCCCGCTATATGGGATTTCAATTCCTACCTGTCATAAGAGGACACCTACAGTATACGTCTCAAAAAAGTTGTACATATATGTTCAGTAATGTATGAAGTGGATGAAATTGATTCAGGGTTTGATGTTTTACTGCCTGAAAGTATGTATCTGCCATGAGGAGAGGGCAGGGCAGGAAGCGGCCGATCACATGAAGCATTTCGGGAGGTTGAGGATCCATCATTAATAAAAGAACTGCTGAGGAACATTAAAGCGATTTGCTTTGCTTGCGATCCTGTGACTTAAAGTGAGTTTCGTTGGCATCTTGCTGTGCAGGCATGTCTGATTACATGAATGGAGGCAGGTAGTTTCCTTGAACATATGTGGCCTGGACTGTAACATTAACCTCCTGCAGCTCAAGCCTGCTGCTCTAGACGGGGCACGGACGGAACAGGGCGAAACGAAACTCTGTCCACATGTTTATAAATAATCAAGAACCTTTCTTTACAACTCATGTTTGTAGGACTTTAAATAAACAACCGTGCCATTATCTCATGTGTCTCGTAGGGTCTTGTGTCTAATTGAAGACTTCAGGTATTTCCTTGACATTTAGAAGGTGTTTCTCAAGCAGAATGGCAACTAATGGCATTCGATTAAACAGTTATTTTCACATTTTAAATTGGACTGAAAAAAAAAGAAGCCAATCAGTGACATTGCATTCACATATGATTAATGTCCTGTGAACAAAGTTAAATGGCGGTTTAGGCGGATCATGCGTAGCCTCATCTATTTTCTACATCTCATTATTTCTGCCGTGTAGTTTGTATTGATTCTCTGGACTGTGTTCTTGCTTTAAACGGTTGTATCCAGAAATGTATTTAACAAACAATCATTATGATATTTAGGATGTTTTGTAAAGGTGTTTGTAATTAAAATGTTTGCACATTTTGTGTTCTCATTTTTGTAGTTCACAAGTATCACACTCCTAACACAAACCCTGGCTTTCGCTGCTAACCTATTTCTGATCAGAGAATGTTGAGCGAATGAGGCTGGTAAATGATGGTGTAGTGCCCTCTACTGTTATCACTCACAAGTAAATGTTTAAATTAGTTTAGTCTAAAAAGAGGGAATATGATGTTCATGGTTTTATGAGAACTTCATTTGGTAAATTCCTGTAGCATTATTGCATGCTTCTTTTTTTTTTTTTTTTTTTTTTTTTTTTTTTGGTAAATGTTTTTGGTTATGTTCTGACTGTCTTGTTGGCTTTTGGTGTTGAATTTTACCCTGGAGACTATGGCATGCGCTCAAAGAGAAAAGAGTTTTTGGCCTTGAATTATTTTAACATTCACCATTCAGGTATAACTGTCTCTGTGACAGCTTGTTTATTAATTCAGCTAAATATAGATCATGCCATGGACATGACAGAGGTTAAAGATAGTAAAGAACGTCAAGAATCACAACTGTGCAGGATACATTTACAGACTGATCACTGTTCTTTGTAAGTGTGCATTCTACCATGGCATCTCTCTCCATATGCATGTGTAGCATCAGTCTTATGCTCTATTGTAGATTCAAATGCTCATCTGCATGTCATTTTCACAGATTATCATACATTAACATACATTTCTGATTTTCTCCATTGAAAGAGTGCAGAGTTGAAATTCTCCATGCTTTTATCTCTGTTGTGAGCCTGGGAATCAGGGTGGCAGCTACGGCTACAAATTGCACCATCACCATTCTCCAATCTCCAAATTTTGTATTTAATTTATTATTCAGCATTTTTGTTCATTTACACTTCTGCTCATTAGTTACATTTTGTATTGTATTGCATGATTATTTTTTAAATTTGCACATAAGCCTGTTCTATAGTCAAAATAACAACTGAATAAAAATGTAATCCTGCTCAAACTTTTGCATATGCTTAGTTCTTAACTGTCTAAAATAATAATAATAATAACTATATTGTACTGATTTTTAACGCTTTTGAAAGGTCTCTTATGCTCACCAAGGTAGTGTTTATTTGATCAAAAATAAAGTAAAAACAGTAATATATTCAAATATTGTTGCAAAATAACCGTTTTTATTTTATATATATTTTAAAATGTAGTTTATTCTTGTGATGGCAAACCTGAATTTTCAATCAATTTTCAATTACTTTGACAGTCACCTCTGATAACAGTTACTACTCTTAATTGTAGAAATGTGTTTTCCTGGCTAAATTAAAATATTATTTTTGTATTTATTTATTTATTTTATCTTACTTCCCCCAAACCGTTGAATGTATATAATTATGAAGAGATAAAATATAGTCCAGTGGTAAAATGCTAAAATGTTATATTAAATATGTTCTTAAAATAGTTCCAAACTGAAAATGTTAAAAAGTATCTACTATGTAACTACAAGTAATTTGCACTTTATTACCCACTATTTCTAAGTTAACAGTGTTTTGATTTTAGGACTCTTTAAATTGTGTAATTTATTTAGGATATCTAATTTTATGATGTCTATCTATCTGCTATCTATCCAGCCTCTGGTGTAACTGATTTAGAGTTTTCTACAGATTCTTAGAAACATACTCAGGAGTTCACCTCATTCTCCCCAGAAGGGTCCTGCAGTGTTAAACCCGTCTTTGAATAGAACAGCTTGCCTGAGGCTCATTTAAACTGTAGGCTCTGAAATGTATACGAGACTTCATGGCATGAATGATATGAGCTGATTATGGCCAACCTCTGCAGTGTATTTAAAACCAATTATGGGCCTCTATGTGTGTCCTTAAAACCGTAAAATTCAAGTTAGAATCAGAAAAAAAACTACTTCAGTTAAGACCTTTGCTTATTTTTAGGGATATTTAGTAAATAAAATAATTTTTGGAGCTACACTTTTTGTAAGTGAAAATACTTTGGCATGACTAAAGTTACTGAATTTTAGTATAATCTTGCAGCATTGAATTAGAAGTTAGAACTTTACATATATACAAGTAAATACATAAATCCCCTTTTTTTAGAACAGTAATATTCTGCCCATCCTGTCCAATATCCTATCTGTTCGGTACCATGCCCATCCTGTTAGTGTTTTACAATATCCCTTTAACTAACTAACTAACTAACTAACTAACTAACTAACAAATATATATATATATATATATATATATATATATATATATATATATATAATACAGTTGCTTAATGACATCATCGTCCAGGAATTATTGGTGGGATGGAAAATGTGTGATTTCTGTGATGTTTTGTGATATTACCTGACATGCCTCATTATAAAGCCTCATTCTAAAGAATTGCTTCCTTTAAAAAAAAATAAAAATTCAGAAATTAGTATGATGATCAAAATGTGACATTATAGCTAACTCTCAATCCCTCACTGATTTATTTCCTGGCTCTTTTTTTCCATTTTGCTAATTTTCTTGCCATTGTGTAGATTATCAAGTTTATAAAGCTTATGTGCTTGAGCTTAGCCAGAGCATATTTATGAAACATAAATTATAATAATATAATACATCCTTAAAACAGTAGCATATTGGTTTTGAAACATTACAGAGTTGGAAATGTACAACATAATTGGAATGACTCAAAACTTGTAAGCTAATTATTTTCTGTTTGTAATTAAGTACCTAAAAACATGTATGTCATAAATATATGTATTATTAATATTTAAACATATTGTTTTGTAAGTACGCAACTTTTTTATTTCTTCAAAACTTCTTTTGAAATAAAAAGAAAATGCTGCTTCTGCTTCCACAAATTCTGAGTGATTAGGCCATGTTTTAAAAGTATATTGCAACATACACAGATTCTTCTTTAGTTTTGCAGTAGTTTGGACACCTGGCTTGTTTTCCCTCAGAAACGTTCAGAGTCAAGTTACTAACTGCAACAACACCTGCACAGACAATATAATTTCATACACTGCAAGTTTTGAAGTTTGGAATTTCTGTTTTGTTTATGTTTCATGAAAATCTGCAATGCAGAAGCAAAAGAAATGGACAAAAAAAACCCAGCACCACTATGGCTGTTCCGATTTGATCTGTATATGGACTCTCACACTCTCATACTTTTTTAGAAGCATTTTACTAGTATGCCTTAATTAACGGTGCCAGTGTGAGAAGTGAGAGCAACTGTGCACATCCAGCTGATGAAATTCTCCTGACATAACTGAATTGGCTAATGATGGTCTGATTCATATGCATGGATAATGTGCTGTATCTGGGTCACCTCATTAGCCTAGTTTTGATCGCTTTAGAATGCAGGATGAATATGCATCCCACCTGTGAGTCTCTATAAACATGAACATTGCTCTAAACAACTCTTTCACCTGAGCACAGAGGCTCGAGCTGAAATCACATCTGTCATAATAAGATACTTTAACCCTGAGGAATAAATCTAAAGGAGACCCTTAGAAGATAAAACACACTATAAAACTGCGACAAGCTTTCAACAGGCATCTCACATCACCAAAGTCTCACAGAGAGAATATATCTCATAACCTACTGACCACATGCCAAGAAAAAGCTCTGAAAATGACCTATCGGCCCAGAAGATCACATATCAAGTGTGTTCTACATGCAGCACTTTGGTTTCCTCAAGTTGCCATTCAGAGTGACAGCTGTGCTTTAATTAATCACGCTGCAGTGATTGATTTAAATAAAAACTACTAACTCATTAGCATACAAAGAGAGGAGTGTACCTTCACCGAATGACTCTCTTCAGAGAGGTGGAACTGCTTCGCACATGCTACATTAACCCCTGTAAATGATTTGGCTGCAGCAAGGTTGCGATTAATCTTCACAGTTTCTCTGAATCATTAAAGATGGATGGGAA
This sequence comes from Abramis brama, assembly GCF_963993115.1. Lineage (NCBI taxonomy): Eukaryota > Metazoa > Chordata > Actinopteri > Cypriniformes > Leuciscidae > Abramis > Abramis brama. Next base: position 23,363,068 of record NC_139985.1, read on the forward strand.
TGATCAAAAAACACTTTCACTTTATTTACATATTTCATCATCATCAGCGGCTTGGATTCTAATCAGACGCATCCATCAGTACCTTTGACTAAACAAATTGATTGCGGTTCAATGAAAGCAAGGAAATCTGACCTGTTGTACAAAGATGTTAACATGCATGGTCAGTGTCACATTTGCTTATTTGACTAGTGAGCATGAAATAGTCTTAAATATCTTAAATTGTGTTAAATAGTCTTAAAGATTTAATTTCCATTTCCAAATATAACAATATATATTCCCTTTTTTTCTCTTGGTGACATCCCCCTAATATTAAGATTAGTTGTTGATCAATATGGGGTTTTCAATATCAGATTCTTGAACTTTTAAATTTGGTCCCCAACAACTGAACATTAATTTTATCTTCGACAAAAAAACAGGACAAGCAATGATGAGTGAACGGGGTTGCACATTTGGGAAAAGTCTATAAGTTGAATTCAGAATTGCGTCGGCCACATAAGCATCCCACCTCAGTGTGCCGAATTGAAAAAAAGGCCAAACTGGACATTTTGAAACACTATAAAGCGAATAAACCTGAGGTTGATATAAGAGCAGAATCCATAATACAAGACATCTTATTGATATCAAGTGATTTAGACCATGACAATAGTGCACACACTATGAGCGACAATCCAGAGTGCAAGACTCCCAGAAAGTCCAAACCATAAGTACATATTCTAATCAGTTTAATTCTATGTTATATTGGAAATGTTTTTTTTTTTTTTAAAGGTAGCCTACTCTATGTAACTTTTGTCCATCTAGCAGTTACAAAAGCAAAACTGCATGCATTTTGCGTATGAACATTGTTTTGGTTGCGTTTCCACTCTGCGTAACTGTGAGGATGAATTCTTTCTCATAACTAAAAAGAGATAGAGAAATGATCCTACTGCTCATTAAACATTACAACTAGCTTAAGAGATATAACCAGTTTAGAGGGAAAGGATCTCAAGGTGACTAGGTGAAGGCATTACTGTAGCTACACCCATTAATAGACACAGTTCTTCCTTGAAAATTAATTCCAGCAGTTCTACAACAGCCCATGAAATGACCCTTCACAATAGATAATGCTTTACAATGAACTCTGTAAGAGATATAATATGGCAATTTATCTGTTTAATAAAATACCTTACTCACCATAAAAATGCCATCTCCGGTTCACTTTTACAACATTTCAAATCACTCCGTTCTCACCATCTCCGAAAAGCCAAGCCAATGTTGATTCTGATTTTATTAAGAGCTCTGTAGCGTTCTCTTTTTGCCAGCAGACTCTCAGTTTGTGCTTATTATTTTTAAACAGGTGATTCCCCGGAGGTTTGAGATTTAGTTGCTCCATGTCAACCTTTCTCACTTATTGTGACAACTAACCTCTACCACTCCCACGCCATACATGCATCAATTTAACCGGAGCAACTTCTCTATTTATGGATATTATGAGACACGCACGGGTGTAAACAAGACAATTTGGGTTGTGCGAGACAAACTTTTTACTATTATTATTACTAGCTATTAAAAATAATGTATTTTCTTTAACATTTTGTTGAGGACTCTTAGGGTGACAGTAATGTGCGATCAGTAAAACAAAATATTTTTTTTTACGAATGATCCAGAGACATGCCGGTACGTTTGTTGTGATGAAGCTGTGGCCTGTTAGAATTTATTTGTGGGTATTTGTCTTTTTGGAATTATGAATGTGATTCTCTCTTTTTTTTTCCCCAGTTCTAATAAATAAAACAGAAGTTAAAAAAGAACTCTTGACTCCTCTGAACTAAACTGAGCCGAAGTCAGAGCAAAACCTCCTCCCAAGACAGTTGAGTATGTGAGTCAGCAGAATTTCATGTGTTGGAAAGATCCTCACTGTAAATCTCTCCAACCCTGAATGCCAGCCCTGAACCAACAGCAGCAGCTGGTCCGAGGGTTCATCTGATCCCACTCAAATCATCTGCCCTGATACAATCTCCTACATTATACAGTATCCACAAACCACTGGCAGAACATAGTATTTCATTGTATTTTCTGCTGTTTTGAAATATAAAATATGAAGCAATTGCAGCTGTCTGAGTCCAAACTGGATTTCCCCTAATTATAAATCGCCAATATTTGTGAGACTATCAAGATAAAGCAAATAAAAAATATGTTTATAATAGATACACTTTTTTTTTTTTTTTTTTAGATAACGACAATGAAAATTTAACTTTAGGCTTAACTGACCATCAGATATTCTGTGATCATTTATTCAGAAATAATGAATTAAGTGCATTTTTTCTCACTTTTATCTTCCTCATTTAATAAATATAGACACCAGAGCAACGGTAAAATGGTCGGCGCACCGCTGGCAGCCAGGCGAGTCTTTGTTTTCACATTGATGACCGCAAAGTATTCATGAGAGAGTGCATTCAATACCTCTCAGGTTACAATTACATAAGACACAAGACATCCATTATGGCCACTGTCCTGCCTCACCACAAATTATCTCCATACAAGCAGTCTCTAATGGCCTGCTGTCAGAGAGGAGTTTCAAACCATTAAGCAATTTAAAAGGAATCCGAGCAAACAGAGATAAATCACATTCAGTCCTCTAACAGGGCCGTGTGTTCACAATGAGGAGAAATAGGTATAGCTTAAATGCCTTCAAGACGATAAAGCAGGAAAAGCATGAACCAAAAAGCCTGGATATTAAGATATGCTTAAAGTATATCAGACATATGGATGAATGTCATACAGTTTAGGCCTGAATGAGCCAAAATAAATATAGTGCCTAACATGAAAGTAAAGAGCTAAGTTAGGTGTTGCTCAGTGAGGGATTGAGAGTTATCTTACTTGAGGCTGTCATATGTATTCTGATATTTTTTTTTAGCATCTTTGTATATTGATTGTATTGATTCTTGAGTGAATGGATTTCTACATTCAACAAAACAAGAATGGAACATTTTAAATTGAGACAAGCCAATTAACCCCACAGAACATCATACAATTAATCAAATCATTGCTAGAATGCACTGATGTTTGAGCTATTGTTTTCCCACCAAAAATGATGTCACTTCCTGACATATATAAACAAACATGATATTGAGGATTCAGAAAAAAAAAACAGAGAGAGAGAGAGAGAGAGAGAGAGAGACACACACACGTTTTCATGTTTTATGGCCACATTCATAATGGTTTTAATACAGTACAAACTGTATGCTCTATCCACTTACACTAACCCTAACCCCTAAACAAATCACAGAAAACTCTGCTATTTAAATTTTTTGAAAGAAAGATCATTCTGTATGATTTATAAGCTTGTTTCCTCATGGGACAAAAAAATTTCCCCACAAGGTCAAAATGTACTGCTATTACTGTCCTTGTGGGGACATTTGGTCCCCATTATGTAGGAAATACCAGGACCAAACATGCACAGACGTTCTGTTGGAAATATTTTAATATATAATTTCTAATAATAAAATTAAGAAATATAATAATAAAATGCCATGTTTTCATGTTAGAAGTGCATATGGACATGGTAAAAATGTCCACTCCATAATATCCACTCAAACCAAAAGAGTGAAATGATTAAAATCCACTTAATTGAAATGTTGTAAAAAAAATAAAAAAAATAAAAACCCTGAAAAAAAAAACTAAAAGTAAAATGATGACTTTCCTGTTTAAACAATTTGAATATTTTAAACATATCCAAAATGTTAAGACATATAAATTAAGAGAATAGGAATAACCAAGGAGGATTAGAAGCGGTTTCTACCTTGATCTTATATTATTTTATAATATAAAATCAAACACAGTCTGGTTGACTTGGTCATATTAAATAATATTTTTGACTTGAATAAACTCAAATTTAGATGGAAGAAAGAAGAAGACATTTCTCCTAAAAAAAAAGAAATGTCTCCTAAAATATCAATAGAAGTAAGAACAATCTTTTAACAATTAAACTTCTGGACAAATCCCCACACAGTGTCCATAAACTCTTTATACTGGATTATATTCTCCGTTTGTTGAAGACAATTGCCCTCCCTCTGTGCACTCAACAGTTATTGAATAATGCATCGACAAACATCCAGTGAAATAATCATGCAGTCAGTCTTGATTAAAGATTTTTGTATTGTTTAAATTGTAGCAGCAGGACCGGGTCAGTGAATATTTGATTTAGGAATTGTGAGGTAATACACAATATTAAGGCAATATGTGGGATTTCAGAAGAGCATGTCTGAAGTGAGCATGTCCGCACCCCATGAGGCTGGATCTCTTCAATCGGTCGCAAAGTGGATTATCCCCTGCGCTCCTAACACAGAGTTTAGAAGTTTCACACATAATTTGTTGTAATAAGCATTAACTCAGTGGTGGCTACAAGGAAGAGAATAGAAGGAAAACGCAAAGGAAGGAGAGAGAGAGGGGAAAGAATAATGAATAAATTAGACACGCAGCAGGCTTGCCTTTCGCCAGAAAATTCAGTTCTCCTCAAGGAACCGCAGGGACACCAAATCATTTTTCTCGCACTAGCACAGAGGCTGATCAGAAACTACATGCTTGACATGCTAACACTACTACACCTTATGAGCAAAGGCCGCCACATCGTTCACTGTCAAAAGTGTCACAGTGTTCAGGGTTTTATAATAACTTTGCTTCATTAACCCACAATTTGCTGCTAGTTCTTGTTTTAAAACCAAGCTATGACAGGAAGTAACTTCATATCAGTACCAAAATTACAACTATATATATATATAAAACTAATTTAAAACTAATAAAACTAATTTAAAATAAACCTAATAAAACGTGTGATTTATTTAACTGTCAAAAACATGGTGACAACCAAAGCACTGAACTGTTTTGCTACACAAAAGATTACGAAAATACCATTTTTCATGCTCAAATAATTCATTCAATAATTTTTTAATTAGTAATTTTAAAATTATCTTCCCCATGCTACTTGAGAAAGACATTTTAGGAGACCCATTTTGCGTCAGATTTAAAGCTTTAAACTGCTGTGTGTGCAATGCAATGTGACATGCAAGACACGGAAGCACCCTTAATTGTTGGAAAAAGCAGCTTGTTTCTATAAAAGCTACAATGTTTTAGAAAATATCTCAGCTAGGGTCATGCAACTGCAAAATGTAGTTAGTAGTGTTACTAATTTTAGTTAATTACTCCCCAACATTGAATAAAAAACATAGGGTTGTGACCTCTAAAAACACAACAGGATCAACTACTTTTCTGAATCATGTACCAAAATAATCCACAAATATATATCTAATGCATATCCGCTTTCTTACCTGAACTGGGGTGCTGTGCATTGTGGCCAAGAGCTGGTTATGTTAGTGTGTTTGTCAGTGGGCTAGTTTGCTATGTGGCTTGCTCTGACACACTCTTTAAGGTCCATTGTGAATAGAAGGCCTGTGCATAATAGACACTCCACGATAACAAAGACTGATAATCCCGTCTGCCCAACAGCTCCCATGTTGCGGGCCGACATTTTAAGGGCAGTTAAGTTGCTGTGTGGCGACACTGAATGAACTGTGGGTAGAGAGAGTCACCCAAGAAGCCATTATCTATGGCAAGCAGCGTCAATTCACATCAATTAGGGTCCATCCAAAGTGTTGGTGGTGAGGCTTCAAATTAATAATTAAATAAATAAAGCTGACCGCAAGTGGCTGCTACACAGCCCTTCAGTCATTTGAGTGAGTCCTCTGAGTATTAGCACACAGAAAGCCAAAAGTGGCGGCCGGAAAAAGAGGCTTTGTTACTCTTTCCTTCCTTTTAGTTCTGTAGATGTGTGCAGATAACTGATCGCTATCACTTTCATCAAATAACTGGCCGATCAAAAGCATTTTTATTTTTTTTAATTTATACCCATGCAAGCAATCAAATAAAAAAATTATAATAATAACTCTTGGGCACTTTACACATAAACATACATACATACATTTGTTAGTTTAAAAAACAAAGTGTCTGTAAAATGTGCTTAAATGTTGATTGATTGTCAACCCCATTGTCATGTGTGTCTTGTTTAGTTCTGTTAGTTGATATGTGTTTTAGTTAGGTTTTGGTCTGTTCCTGTTTTGCTGTGTTCCCTGTCATTGTTAGTTGACCTATAGTTTACCAGTGAGTGCCAGCTTGTTTCTGTTCATTCCTGTCCATTCTCATGTTAATGCTAAGTTGGATGCATTTATCTAGTTATTCTGTGTTTCTGTTTCTGTGTATCTTATTTGTAAGGTTAAATAAATGACTGCTGTATTAGATCCTGCCTCTCAACTCTCCTCGCCACAATCAACCGTGACACTCATGAGGTCAAACTAAATATTATATGTATACAAGTTTTGCAAACCTTTAATCTATATTGGTTAAATCTCTAAATACAGTCTGCACCCTGATTTGTATGATTTTGTAATTCTGTAGTAATAAACATGAAATGAAATTAAATAAAAATAAAAATGTGTAACAAGGTTGCAGGTTTACCCTAAACTAAGTTGTAACTCAGTAGGGGCTAACTAGTTTGGAAATATTGTTGGTTTATAGTATCTGATTTTCTATGAATTCAAATAAAAAACATTCATCATCATATTTCTTACAATTCATCAGGTCTCAGGGTTGAACTGCAGTTACAACAATACAATTTGTATGAAAATTGAAAACAAAATGAGAGTTCCCTTTGTCATCAAAGACGACACTTTGGGGAACGCCTCCTGCATAATAGCGTCTGAAGCATGTGTAAAACTAGTCCAATCTTGATTGGTGTTGCGTCATGATGAAACGTGACTGTGCACACAGAAGAACTCGCTTTGTGTTATCTGCCTCATAGCGGAGCATGCACGGGCGGCTCTCGAGGGAGCTTCCTGTGCGAATTGTGAGCTGCTGCCATGGGGATCGCAAATAAAGCTGGCTGACGAGTTTGAGACGGCTTCGGCCCTTCTCAGCTCTCAGCAGCCAGCTTTATTGTTCCCACTCAGGTGTCGGAAGCCCGCACAGCTGCTTCTTCAACTCTGGATGAAACTCCGATGCTGGAACTATCTAGTTTAGAGGATTTAGATGATCTAAGCATCAAGGCAGGAGAATTAGAGGACTCACTACCTCATTCCCCTGCTTTTGAGGAGATGCTGGAGGTTGTGACTAGAGCATTGGCCAAATTAAACTTTGAATGACCATAAGAAAAGTAGGAAGAGCTTCGTCGGGCTGCAGACTTGTTTCTCTGGGCAACTAAGGAGACAGCCAGTTCCATCGGCCGCTCCATGGCAGCATTAGTGGCTATGGAGAGGCATTTGTGGCTGAACTTGTCAGGCATCAATGAGAAAGACAAGGCCTTCCTTATCGATGCTCCGCTTTCTGGCCTCTTTGGCGATGCCTTCAATACTGTCGTCGAGGTTTCAAGAGGTGATGCGACAGTCAGCCGCATTTAAACAATTCATCCCCCGCCGTCATTCTAGATCTCAAGGGGTGCTGCCAGGGAACAGCCCCACACATCAGCCGCCAGCTCCTCACACCTGCAGCAGCAGAAGGAGAATGTTGCCTCTCTGCCACCTCCCCCAAAAAGAGCATGCAAGTCATAGCAACACTCTCACCCGAAGTCTTCTAAGCCGAAGACAGATCTGATGACTGTCATTCAGGCGAATAAGGCTTTGGGAAAGAGGTCCTGATACTCTGTGCAGGCCTCTGAGGGCAGTCCCCCCAGTGGTGGAGCAACAGCACTTCGCTCCTGTCAGCGGAAAACAGTGACTAATGTCGCATCCCTCACATGCTGGGGAGCAGTCATGGAGGGCCACTTTACCAGAGGTCTGTGGAGAGGTCATCATCTTTCATGGCACATCAATTGCCTGGAGATGATGGCTGTGCTTCTAGCCCTAAGGCACTTCCTCCCGGAACCTCAGGGGCCATCATGTTCTAGTACGAACAGACAATTCGTTGGTGGTCTCCTAAATAAATCTGTGCAGACTGGCGCATCAGGTTCTCCTGTGGTCCTAGGGAAAGTTGCTCTCATTCAGAGCAATGTATATTCCCAGGGACCAAAATCTGGGAGCAGACATCCTGTCGAGGCAGGGGCTGAGGCCTGGAGAATGGAGACTCCACCCCAAGATGGTAGAGTTAATATGGAGGAAGTTCAGCCAAGTGGAAGTAGATCTGTTCGCCTCTCGCGAGAACACTCACTGGCCGCTTTGGTTTTTCCTCCCATGGTGCAGGCTTGGCTAAAGCGGTACTCCCGGGAGTTCTAGAAAGGGTCCGCCGAGACGGGGTTGGTTTACTTCTGGAAGCCCCGTGCTGCCCAAAAAAATAAATAATAATAATAATAATTACAACAAAAACATGCTTAAAAAAGTCATAGGACACCAATTTGTACCATATTTGTTGACAGCGACATAGGCCTTTTTTGGCTCAAAAACAAACTCTTCCCATGTCACTTTCACTTAAGATATGACACACTAGCTTCTGATGTTTTATGGCTTCAAAAAACATCAGTTGTTTCAAGCAGAGGGTCTGGAATCTTCATTTATGTGCTGTTGTGATTTCCCACAATTCTGCGTTCAGTGCCCCGTATGCTCCCTTTAACCTTGTGTGTTGTTTTCATGACTAACTCACAGAACATGGGCACAGCATGTTTAATACTGTACTGTGTGTATTGTGTGTGTGTGTGTGTGTGTGTGTGTGTTATGTGGAAAAAATTATAAAAAATGTGTCAGTGTATGTAGTAAATGTGATACAGTATGTGACCTATATTGTATGTGTAAAATTCTGTTGAATTAAAGGCTGTTGCATGTCATTGGGTATGCTGTAAAAATATTGGGGAAAAAATTAACACCTGGACTTAACCTGGACTTTTCCGTCGCTCAGTGCTGCTACTGCGAAGTATACTCCTGGGGCAGCCACTTAGCTGCCCTGGTGCGGTTTGGCCTTGAGCCCAGGACCACTACCTCTGCAGTTGCTAGCTAGCTGTCAGCTGCTTCCAGTTAGTCATCCATGACTCATGCACAGCTCTGCCATGTTATGGACCATCTTCTCGTTGTCTGTCACCCTGGTTACAGCTACCTGGAGAAAACCTGCAGCACTGGTCGTGGTGGTAGCCCAGCTGTAATACATCAACAGAAATTGGAGCTGACCCACCTCCCTCTGCCTGCACTGTCCTCATTTGAATGCCTTGCATTTAAATGTAAACCCCCCTTACCCATGGCAATACTCCTCATCTACCGGCGCCCACAACCAAACTCAGTTTTCAAGTCAGAGATGCATGACCTTCTTACAACACTCTGCTGTAAGAAGGGGGGTCTTACAGCAGAGTGTTAATATTCATGTACACACCCCCTCCTGCTACCTTGCAGCTGAGTGTCTGCAACTACTAGACTGTCTCAACCTCCAATGATGTGATGTCCCTTCACACCCCAGGGGGCACACACTGGACCTGGTCATCTCAAACTCCACCCCCATAGGCAACCTTCTGGTCTATAATATGTGTGTGTCTGACCAGAAGGCAATCTCAATGGAGCTGCCACTCCCTTTTCTCACACCAAAGACAAGTGTCAAATCTGCTTCTGGGACCTGAAATAGATAAACCTAGCCACCTTGACCATAGACCTCCAACATCTCTCCTCTGCTGATTTCTCCTCAATCACTGAGTCGGTTGACTTCTACAACCGTTCTCTGAGCAATCTCCTAGATCTCCACGCCCCTGTCAGAACTAGAACTGTACCCCCAGGTACACCTGCGAACTGCGGAATATATAGACAGCTGGGCATGTCCTTGAGTGGCACCTCAAGGTTTTAGGACTCACTGTTCACAGGCAAGCCTACAGAGAGCATCAGAAGGCCTATGCAAGGTCCTTGAGAGATGAACGGTCAACAGTTCTTCTCCAATATCATCAACAATAGCCCTGGCAACTACAAGCAAATTTTCTTTACTATAAATCACATCCTCAACCCACAAACTCACCCTCATTCAGAAGCCACAGAGGAGAGGTGCAACAACTTTAGCACTTTTTTCAGGAAAAAAGTTGACACCATCTGCTCACTCATATCCAGCTCCTCCGCCCTGCCTGTCCCAGCTGTCCCGCCACAGCCTGGGACTTCCCAACCTCTCTTTCTCTGACATCTAGTAGTGAGAGATTGAGGACATCATCAGAAAGACGAAACCGTCCACTGGACCCCTTTCCCACAGCCTTGGTAAAATCTAACTTCTGCGTCATAAGTCCCCTGATCAAGAAGGTCAACAACCACTCCCTCCAGGCTGGACATGTTCCATCTACAGTGAAAACTGCTGTCATCAGACCACTACTCATAAAACCCACCTTAGACACAGAAGTCCTTGCCATCTGCAGGCCCATCTCCAACCTTACATTACTTTACAAGGTGCTGGAAAAAGTAGTTGCTGCACAGTTTCAGGTTCATTTAAAACAAAACAACCTGTTTGTGAAATTCCAGTCTGGTCAGGGTCACAAATGACCTGCGGATGTCGGCAGGCGTTGGCCCCAATCTCTTCTCATCCTCCTTAATTTGACTGCAGTGTTCGACACTGTGGACCCAAACATCCTCCTTCATCGTCTAAACTACACCATCGGTCTCTCTGACTCTGTCTACAACTGGTTTTCATCCTACCTCACCAGGAGAACTGAGCATGTCGCCTTGGGAGAGGCTAAATCCTTGACATGTAACGTCACCTGTGGTGTCCCTCAAGGCTCAGTGCTTGGCCCCAACCTGTTTATCCTCTACATGCTCCCCCCCAGCCCAACACTCAACTCTACCTCAGGACTAACTCAATCCCCTTGATGAAGCAAAACTTCCTGCAGCTAAACAGCTCTAAAACTGAAGCCATCCTAGTCGGCACCCCATACAAGGTCGGGACATTCGTCATTACCAGCATTACCTTCTCTGGCCAGGATATTCCACTTTCAACATCAGCCACCAACCTGGGTGTAAGAATGGACTCTTATCTGGCCTTTGAGGCTCACATCAAACATCTGTGCAAGACCTCCTTCTTCCAAACTCTCTTTTGCATATGTGGAAAAGATTGCCATGCCTTTGTCTCCTCCAGGCTGCACTCATCGGGATCCCGGGCAAAAGTCTCCAAAAGCTGCAGTACATCCAGAACAGCGCTGCTAGGATCCTGATGAGGGTGCGCAAATACGAACATACCACCCCCATCATCAAACAGTGATGGAGTACTCGAGTCCTGGACTCGGACTCGAGTCCTGGACTCGGACTCGAGTCCGACTCAAGTCCCTATTCTCTGGCCTCGAGTCCGACTCGAGACTCTATTCTCTGGACTCGTGACTTGACTTGGACTCGCGGACTAATGACTCGTGCTTGGACTCGGACTCGAGGATATATAAAATCGGACTTGAGCATTCATCAAATGAATGACGTTGGATGAAGTTCTGACCAAATAGGTTATAAAATTTTGATTTAAGATGTTACACTTTTGCTGTTTCGGGCTCCAAGACCGGCCGGGATCTCTTTTTTCCCACATAGAACGAGCAGAGAGAAAGCCCCGGCCGTGCGCGCACTCACCATCTCACTCCCTCGCGCATATTAATCAAAATCAAGACACGATAGTAAAAGGTCGAAAGAATGAAGTTTCACGTGGAGCATTCAGAGATTTTTTTCTCCTGAATTACCGCGGGGTGTGAATTGTTCTAAAAAAAAAAAACGTTTGCCTTATCTTCTCTGAAAAGCGTTCCACACATTCAGCTGACATAAACAACAATTTCAATAAACGAAAAAAAAAAAAAACTATCCAGTGATGAAATGTTTTCTGTGTTGACACAAATCTTGTGTGATGTCCTAAACTGCCGAGATAATCACACAACGCGTGCCGTAGGCTACACGTCCATTAATGACACGTCCGATTCGCAAACTAATGACTCCTTTGAACCGACTCACTTTAATGGAATGGTTAAAACAACTGTCCATCTGTCCAACAATGAATTCACGAGACGTCTGAATCGGTGTATAACAAATCTGTAACACTTTACAATAATGTTCCATTTATTAAACTCTAGTTAACTACATTAGTTAACATTTACTATTAATAAACTGCACTTCTACAGCATTGTTAAAGTTTATTTCAACATTTAGGCAACTAATAGCCTATAGGCCTACATTATTGAAATCAAAAGTTTTATTTGTTAACACAGCGGTGTCATTTTTGTTTAATGTAGACCCTCTTTTACAATTATATCAGCTATTTAAAGGTGCCAGAGTGGAGAAATGTAGGCAGTCTTGAAATATAACACAGACTCAACCTTGATGACTCGACTCGGACTCGAACACTGGGGACTCGAAACTCGACTCGGACTCGAACTCAGGTAATGGTGACTCGACTCGGACTCGACTCAGACTCTTCTTTGGTGACTCGGACTTGGACTCGGACTCGAACACTGGGGACTCGAGACTCGACTCGGACTCGACATTGGTGACTCGACTACAACACTGTCATCAAATCAGTCCACTGGCATCCTGTCTCATTCAGTACAATGTCTCCCTCCTCACCCAACAGTGCATCCATTCATATATATATACTTAATTCATAAATATACAAACATACATTTAATTAACTAATTCAAATCATTTCATAGTATGATGTTAAAAGTCCTTGGACATTGTATACTCAGTGACAGGTGTTGACTTACTGGATCTTCATCAAGGACATTTAGTACAGATGTATCCCTCAGGCAAGAGAGAATATTGATGACATTCAAACTGGGAGAATCCATTAAAGTCACATCCATTTAGTATTTAGAGACAGCTCGCATTAACACCTGCTTTTGGGAGTATGGGAAGACATTCCTGTTAATTACAGCATTGTTTTTCAAAATTTAATTTGCCGACTTTCCTCAACTGTTATTTCACCAGTGTTTGTTGAATCATCTCATCTTGCATCAGGAACAGAAACCCATTAGGTCAGGACAAAATCCATTAGAAAGAAACAGTCTGTTCTGTTAAATATAGGTGTACACTCCCTCTTAATTTGTCCCTCACTCAAAACATTTGACAAAGAAATGGATAGAACTTTTTTTTAACATGATTTACAAATATGTTTAAGTTTGTTGTCTCTCTCTTTAAAGGAGCTGCAGCATATTAAATCACATTTGCATTTTATGCAACTCATTAAATTAATCCACACTGGGAAGTTAATGAGGGGAACACTGCATATTAATTAAACATTGCATAGCACTACATATGCTGCCCTCGATTCAATTTTTTTTCTTGCCATAAACTTTGTGGTAGCACTATGAAAGTGTAACTTTATATTTTTAATTGTTTAAAATAAAACAATGGATTGTCTTTCTTCATATTTAAAGGTGCTCTAGGTAACTTTTTAACCTTAACTGAACAGCTTTGGAGTCAGTGGAATGGTTATATTACTTATTTCGAGTTGAATGGTGGTGGTTTCGCACCCCCCTGGTGCCCGAGAGCGGAAAAAACTCACTTGCAACTTTGGGCCGGCGGGTCAGCGTCAGGAAGTATCGCGTGATATCAGGTCTCGCGATGTAACGAATTGCTTGACGGCACTGCACACGTACACGCCCCCATTCAAGCACCGGCTAGCTATAAGCAAAGGGCAACGATAGATTGAGTTATGGCTGAGGCTGTAAAAAAGATGCAGAAAGCTAGGAAATCTTTGTCGGAGGACCAATGAAAGAGGAAACGGGAGACTGACCGAGCAAGAAGTCAGACTTGAGTAAATATCGGACCGGCTTTTTCAGAATGGGGAGAACTGAGAGAAACAGAAGCCTGCAAAACGGATGCTGATCCTGCTGTTGCACTTGTAAGTATCTTTGGAATAAACTGTGTTCAATATTTAAATTTCAAGTAATTGCGACCTCAGGATGTTTGTTATTGTCTGTAAAGGTTTTTATTATGATCGCTGTCTGTTACGGGCTTACTAGTACGCTAGATACTATAACTTTGATGTTAGCATTGTCATTAGCAAACACGTTTGATTTCTGTAGTTGTTTGGCCGTTCCTCTGTCGGTTTTATTTGTGTAACTTACACTTTTATTTTATGTCACTAAGTCAACGCGTCTGATAATAGGCAATAAACATGTTGCACATATCATGATCGAGCTAGAAAAAACGTTCTGATGTTTTCTAAGACAAGCAAAGGTAAACCGTCATTCTACCAGATTAACTTATAGACCTTACTAATATAACTTTAGACAAATATTAGCCTCCGATATATATATATATATATATATATTTATGCTCATGCCCATTCTCCCAAAAACAAACAAACACCAAATCGTTCCCGGTAAAAATAATAGTATGCATGACAACACAATAAAAAATAAAAAATAAAAAAATCGCCATCAGTTGGAAAGAAAATATTGCTTTACTTGCCTCGGTAGACCTAACTGGTTTTGAAATAGCCTGTTCCTCTGCTCAGCTGGGTTGACAGCTGATCAGCTGGGTTGCTTGTGGCGAGGGGGGGAGGGACAACAGTTCGTTTTTACAACAGAGTGTTTGAAAGCATTTACTACCAGACACTAGGGGGAGCTTCGTAGAGAAAAAACACTCAGACTTGCCTGGTGTCCCTTTAAACAAATGAATAGATAACTTTTCACAGAACTAACTAGTTTTCTTTCCTTTAGTCCAATTATTTTTAACTAACTGTTGATAAGTGGTGTGAATAGTCACAATACTTTTGTCTTAATTTTAATTATCTTAGTCTATCTATCTATCTATCTATCTATCTATCTAGATATTGTATTGATATTTTAATAATTTCGATATCCATGTGATACTGTGAAACATGATAATTCAACAATATCTAAAAATAATTGAGAAAGGACAGGACAAAAAGCAGTGAAATTAATAATTGTGTAACAATGACAGTTTCATAAGTATTACAAGCATACACTATATATGCCACAGCATTGGTTGCAGCAGGGATGAAAGTTTTGCAGCAGTTTTTATTTATAACTTAACCAAAAATAACAAAAAGTCAGAGACTACTCAGCAATCTTAGGAAACATGAACAAAATAACCACATTACTAATGACAATAATGGACTAACTCAAGCACAAACTGAGGGCTAGATATACACAAACTAATGAGTGGTAAAACAGGACAGGTGTGACTTACCATTAAACACTGACAAAGGAAACTGGTCTACAAAGTGAAAACTAACTCAAAGTCCAACTTAAATGAACACAAACACAGAGCAAACGAGACATGACAATATACAGATCCAAGAGAGCTGTATTTTACACTATAGGTTTTATATTAATAAAAGAGTGATGTCAGTAAGGCAGATTTTTTTTTTTTTTAGCTTTGATCTTTGAAACGCAGGGACATGTGGACGATGTGGACTCAGTAGAGACAATGATTTGTCCAATCAGTTGTCATCTTTCATAATGAATTCTGTATGCGTTAGGCAAGGCGCCAAGTCAGAGGCACTTTTTGGGGCTTTCAAAAGATGAAGCCTGTCTTTTTAATGTTTAAAACATGCTGAACATCCTATGAGCTAACTTCAAGTTGACCCACACAGGGAGAAAACGCATATGAATAATTTAAAAGCGAAGAAAAAAAAAAGAGAAGGAGAAAGGAAAAGAGAAAAAGAAAGCTTGGTCTGAAGAGTATATAAAATAAAATGTGTATGTTATGGAATAAAAACAACATAACAGTGCTGAGAATGATGTTACAGTTTGTGTATGAGGAACAAAAAAGGAATACCATCTTCTGGGATCAGCAGAAGCTTATGAACCAAGAATTCCAACTATTTTCTACAGTACACCAGAGTTCCTTGAATCCATTAAGAGCTATTTTCTCCTTTTTAAAGGGTTAGAGCCTCCTCTACTGGACCTTATCCCACTCAACACAACCAAAAATAAACACATATGGCCTGTTTTCAGAGGTGGAAAGAGTACTAAAATATTCTACTCAAGTAAAAGTACTATTACTTCAATGAAATTTTACTTAAGTACAAGTCAAATTACAGGTCTAAATATCTACTCAAGTAAAAGTAAAAAGTAGCTAATTTAAAATTTACTCAGAGTAAAAGTTACTGAGTTACTTTTTAAATCGCGGGGCCGGGATAGGGTAGGGTAGGGTAGGGTAGGGTGGGGTGGGGTGGGGCACTCTCCCAGGTTGTAGATTTTCACAGTATGATAACCATCTCAGAAATTATCATGGTTTACAGTATTAATCAATTATTAAATAAATAAACAGTATTATTAAATTATGGTTGTTATTATTATTATCATCAGATAAAATGACAGTTAAATGAATGAAAACAGGTTTTTTTTGGTTGAACAAATGCTTTTATTATAACAAACTCGAAAACCATTTGGTTTGTTTTGTTTATTAAAATTTCAATAAAACTTGTCTAATCAACTAAATTCAATAACTGATAATGAATCAGATCAACAACTTATTTTTAACATTAATAATTTATTAAAATGTTTAAGGCGAGACACTACAGGTGAATAGGGTAAACATTTTAACTAGCAGATATCACCATGAAACTTTCCCAGTTGATTACCTACATTAAGATGAGAAAAAAAAAAAATGTATTACAAGTTTTCTGTAATTTTATGTTTAAATATGCAAATTAGGCAATATCTAATTAAATATGCGTTATTTTGCATATATTTTAAAAAATGAAATCTGAGTATTGGATAAAGCCAGGTTAAAAATATTTTTTTCATTGTGTTAACATATTAGATGGGAAAAAAATTACAGAGGGATTTATGCATATCTACTTCTGTTATCCTGTAAATCAGAATATACTGTCAATAGCCATACTGATTTTCGCCATTTTTTTTTTGGAATAAATTGTTATATAAATCAGGCTAGGAATAATATATTTACAAATCCCTCTGTAAGTGTCTTCATAATATAACTAGGTACAAGACTGGAGAGTTTGGTTTATATCAGTGCTACTGAAGTGGAGATTTCGGACTTGGAGTATGAGAGAAAGGTCATTTTGAGAAAATGGGCTTTTAAGATTTATCATCAGCCAATGAGATTGCGCATTCAGCCCTTTTACTTTCGCGATTGGTTGCTGATAAAAAGGAAATGACCATATTTGGATCCGACAGCATTGTACAGTGAAGAGAGAGAGAGCTTTCCAGCCGTGCCTGTGATGACAGAGAGCAGACAGAGATCGCGGATCGGCGGGATGATTTACAACACAACTTTTGTTGAATTTACGCGAAATCTACAGACGCAAACAGACAAAGTGTAGTAAAATAAAGACCTAAATGTGTATTTCGGACCACAGTCTGAAAGAAGACATGTTATTGAAGACAAATATCCAAAAATCTCAAAATTGACCAGTAAAAAAAAAACAGTGTTTTTTCCTTGCCGTGTCTCGCCTTAAGAATAATAGAGTCCTATGAAATGTATTTTATTCAGAAAACTATTTTTTCTTTTTATGAATAAATACAAATATATTATCAAAAACGGTGGTAATCAAATGAAAATTTAAACTTTTATCATTTTATTTTTTGGGGAAGTGCTGCAAAACAAATTTACTAAATTAAATCATGTACAAAAACTATTCCTTAAATAATATTTTAATTAATTGTCTTATTATTGTTGTTCTGAGAAGTGCTTTCTATTGTAGGTCTACAATAATATATTTCTTTCATAATTTCTCCTATTTAAACCAAACTTTTATTTTGACGGGTTGTAGTGAAGACCTGTCCCAGAGTGTATTTGACAATGGTTTTTCTCAAATAAAATGATGAAAATGCTCATTAGGCGTTCTCTCAGAGCAGCTCTGGAAATGTCCATGTATTCATGTCCTCATATTGTTTGTGCACTCTCCCAGGTTGTAGATTTTCACAGTATGATAACCATCTCAGAAATTATCACGGTTTACAGTATTAATCAATTATTAAATAAATAAACGGTATTATTAAATTATGGTTGTTATTATTATTATCATCAGATAAAATGACAGTTAAATGAATGAAAACAGGTTTTTTTTTTGGTTGAACAAATGCTTTTATTATAACAAACTCGAAAACCATTTGGTTTGTTTTGTTTATTAAAATTTCAGTAAAACTTGTCTAATCAACTAAATTCAATAACTGATAATGAATCAGATCAACAACTTATTTTTAACATTAATAATTTATTAAAATGTTTAAGGCGAGACACTACAGGTGAATAGGGTAAACATTTTAATTTTTTTGTGAGACATAACAATATGCTGAGACATCATATTGTTTGTGAGACACTGAAAACTACGGTGGCCGAGAGAGCACAACGCGCTGCAACTGAAGAAAACACATGCAAATAAAACACCTGCAAATTAAGAAAACATCTTCATCAGTTTCACAACACATGTGTGCTCCAAATACTCACAACACAACCAAATACAGAAACGCGCTGCAAAAGTTCACAACACAACCAAATACAGAAACGCACTGCAAAAGTTTAGTTCACAACACAAACAAATACAAAAACGCGCTGCAAATAGAACAGAACACAACGGAAATGTTTCCGGGTAACCCAATAAGTGACGGACCCGGCTGGGACCTGGCTTTTGCAGAGCGTTTCTGTATTTGGTTGTGTTGTGAGTATTTGGAGCACACATGTGTTCTGAAACTGATGAAGATGTTTTCTTAATTTGCGGGTGTTTTTTCTATTTGCATGTGTTTTCTTCAGTTCCAGCGCGCTGAGCTCTCTCGGCCACCGTAGAAAACACCTTTAGCTTGAGTATGTATAGACGAATCGGCGCAGCTCATTCCCACAGACACACGCAAATCAGGCGAGTATATAGCAGTCTTTTTGTGCTGTAATATTCACAGACCATGCCGCGATTTGATTTAGTGCACAGCTCTACTTTCGATTTATTCATCCATCAGGTTGCTTTTTTTACGTGACATCTGCGTTAAGGTCCTTGCACACTGAAATTTTTGCATGTTAAAAAATAAATACGACCTCACGTCTTGATTTTTTTTCAATGGTGTTTTGACAATTCATAGCCACCGATCTGACGAATACGAAACAGTGTGCAAGTACCTACATTACTGTAAATTCAATTTGCATGACTGGATTCCGGGATTCCCTCTGCATCAATAAACGGAACATACCTTTATCCATGCAGAGGGATGGTGTTCTATGTGTTTCCTCATTTTACTCATCCACATTTTTTGCAAAAATTGTATATCTATCCTGGAGGACAACCACGCACAGTCGTTTACTGCACATCCAAATATTGCCCATACTGTGTTGCATCACTTTTTTTCTTTTGCACATTTCTTCTCCCGCCCTTGCAGTAGTTTCCAGAGCGCGATAACCCCCCCTCCCGCCCAATTACGTAACACAAGCAAATGCAATTTGTTACTTTCCACCTCTGCCTGTTTTGCTCACTTGTCCATTTGCAAGACCCTAAACATTGTCTATTTTATGTCACCCATATATTTTATTTTATTTTATTCGCAAAACATGACATGATCATAAGTGCTTTTGCTTTGTCATTGTTAATTATGCTACGCTGTACATATTTATTATATCAAATTACTAGAAACAAATACATTATTCTAAGAGAGAAGTGGGACTGTTCAAACTAAGGCTCTGTTTACACTAGAGCATTTTCGTTTTAATACAGCGTTTTAAAATGAGCACGATCCTCGTCCATACTACTGTACATGACCAAGACGCATATCACATGACCGTGCACACTAGGCATGCGCATACAAGCGTAAACAGTTGACGATTTCTCCAATAATAACTTACCTCTTGCGTATCTAGGCAGCTGCGGTATTACAAAATGCAGAATTTAACTGTACAATGGCTGCTAAAATAAAAACAACCATAACTGAAACAAGTCACAACACAGCGAAATGAAGCCACAACACAACGGAAATGCTCCCGACCACTAGAGGGCTCGCGGAGCGTGGTAAAGTAAGTTCCCTTTCGTGGTCACTACGAGTAACGTCGTGACGACGAATGGGGTTTCGCTTAGAAAGCCTATCACCTTTGAATATTACAAAATGAGCCAATGGCAAGGAATGCCATGGTTCTGCGGAATTTGCATAGCGTAGGTGACCGTACGCTCCCTGAGTCAGGTGATGTCCACATGCGTGGTCCAGGAAAGACACCTCTGGCTTAACCTGATTGATATGTGTGAGGCTGAGCGAACCCGCTTCCTCAACTCCCCCAAATCCCAGGCTGGCCTCTTCTGTGGCGTGGCCGAGGACCCTGCCCAACAGTTCTCGACCGCCCGGAAGCAGACTGAGGCGATCAAACATGTTCTGACCCCGCGGGCAGCTGCTGCCACCCATCCGCCGGCTCAGACGCCTCAGTCCGCTCGCCGCCGAGGGCGCCCTCCTGCGACTTCCGCCCCTCCTGCCTGGCCCCAGCAGCAGCCTTCACCCGGGCCGCACCGTGGAGGTAGTCGCAGGAAGGTACCCCAGCCCGTACAAGCCCCGCAGTCTGCCGAACGCCAGGCGATGCGGCGCTCCCATTACGGGCAGCTCAGAGATGGGTTGCAGTTCTTTCCAGGAAGTGGTTGCACCTTCCCCCGGTGGAGAACCTCTTCTTACAAGGAACTGACATTCCCATCTCTGAGCCCACAGAGGCCGCAGGTGGCAGTGTGTGACGCTCCGCATCGCCACTCTCGTCCCCCTTTGTTGCCAGACCCCTGTCAGAGCAGGCTCCCGCGGAATGCTCGTCCTTCCTTGGCCTCCTCTGTCAGGACGCGGCATATGACCGTGCCCCCACACTGGGATGCTCCGCCTCCCACGTCCGGGCCGGGTATTCCGCTTCGCTGCCCCATCGTGGGTACGTCTGTGGTTCACATGACCCCGCTGGTTCAGTTTTTGGAGCTTCCCAATCTGTCCCACTGACTCGCAAGAACCATCAGGCTCGGCTATGCGATTCAGTTCGCACGGTCTCCTCCGCTTTTGGAGAATCTGCTATACCGTGGTGGGTAGCTATGCCCCTGTCATGCGTGCGGAGGTCGCCACCCTACTGTCGAAGGGTACGATCGAGACCGCCCCCTCCAGCCAAAATGAAGTCCGGCCTCTACAGCCCCTACTTCATTGTACCCAAGAAGAGGGGTGGGTTACGTCCAATTCTGGACCTGCGCGTCTTCTACCGAACCCTTCACAGGCTTCCGTTCAAGATGTCGACAGTCTAACACATTTTCGAATGAGTTTGTCCATTGGATTGGTTTGCAGTGATCGACCTGAAGGACGTGTACTTTCATGTCTCCATTCTTCCTCGACACAAACGGTTTGCTTTCGAGGCGCAGGCATACCAGTATACGGTTCTCCCATTTGGGCTAGCCCTGTCCCCTCGCGTCTTCATGAAAGTCGTCGAGGCAGCCCTTGTGCCACTCCGGCAACACGGGGTTTGCATCCTGAACTTGATGACTGGCTGCTCCTAGCTCACTCTCGAGACCAGGTTTGCGAACACAGGGATCTGGTGCTCCGGCACCTCGCCCGTTTGGGCCTTCGGGTCAACTGAGAAAAGCAGAGGATCGGTTTTCTCGGTATGGTCGACTCGGTCGCCATGTGCTCGCAGCTTACTAGCGAGCGTGCGCAGTCACTGCTTACTTGCCTGAGTCAATTCCAGAGCAACAGTGCGGTTCTACTGAAGTTTTTTCAGAGGCTCCTGGGGCATATGATGTCCGCCGCGGCAGCCCCGCTCGGACTGTTTCATATGAGACAGTTTCAGCATTGGCTTCGCGATCGAGTTCCAAGGTGGGAATGGCAACCAGGCACGCTCTGAGTACCAGTTACTCCAACCTGCCGTCAGACCTTCACCCTGTGGACGAACCTCAGCTTTCTACGGGCCGGAGTGCCCTTAGAATGAGTTTCTAGGCATGTTGTTGTCTCAACAGATGCCTCCACCACGGGCTGGGGTGCCATGTGCAATGGACATGCTGCCACGGGCTCCTGAACAGGACCCCAGCGCCTTTGGCATGTCAGTTGCCTCGAGTTGCTGGCTATTTATATCCCGGGAGACCTGAATAGTGCGTTGTGTGGAACCTTCCTGCAAGATGGGTTGGAGCGATGGCTGTCTCCCTCCACCCTCAAAGTGTATGTTGCTGCTATTGCCGCACATCACAACGCAGTTGAATGTAAGTCCGTGGGGAAGCACAACCTGGTCATCAGGTTCCTGAGAGGAGCGAGGAGACTGAATCCTCCTTGCCCTCCTCTCGTACCCTCTTGGGACCTTGCAGTGGTTCTGTCCACCCTGCAGAGTGCTCCCTTTGAGCCTTTGCAATCAGTGGAGCTTAAGTTCCTGTCATTGAAGACAGCGCACCTGGTTGCATTGGCCTCCATCAAGAGGGTAGGGGACCTACAGGCATTTTCGGTTGATGAAGCATGCCTGGAATTTGGGCCTATTCTCACGTGATCCTGAGACCCTGGCCTGGATACATGCCCAAGGTTCCCACCACTCCCTTTCAAGACCAGGTGGTGAACCTGCAAGTGCTGCCCTTGGAGGAGGCAAACCAAGCCATGGCACTGCCCTGTCCAGTACGCGCCCTCCGTGCTTACGTAGACAGAACGCAGTGTTTCAGGACCTCAGACCAGCTCTTTGTCTGTTATGGTGGGAAGCTGAAGGGAAAGGCTCTCTCCAAGCAAGGTTAACTCACTGAATAGTGGACACCATTACTTTGGCATACCAGCAGCAAGGTCGACCATGCCCCCTTGGTGTGAAGGCACACTCCACCCGGAGTGTGGGTTCGTCTTGGGCTCTAGCGCATGGCACCTCGCTAACAGACATCTGCAGAGCTACAGGCTGGGCGACACCCAACACATTCGCGAGATTCTACAATCTCCGAGTGGAGCCAGTGTCCTCTCGTGTACTCGCTTCAACTAGCCAGTACTAGGATCTCCTCAGGTGTCTTCACTTGCTCGCCATTCCACTCCTCAGACTGGATATGTGCGATATTCTCCTCAGGTGAGCTTCCCCCGAGAAGCCCTGAGTTCCTCCAGCGCTGTTGACGTTAACGCCAGAGTTATGCGCATTGGCTAGGTGCCTCCATGTGCATGGTTCCCCCCTTGGGCGACCCCCACATGTGTATTTCCACTGTAAGCCTCTATGATCATGTGTCTTTCCCTTGGCAAGCCACCTTGCCACCCCTGGGGTTGAAACATTCCACCCTGCAGGCTGGACACACCAGTGTTTCTCCATATGCAGCCCGGGTCATATGTGTATTCTGTAAGTACATATATATACTAAATATACTAAATTCTATAATGCATGAGATACATTTCTCGTGTGCATGTGAAAGTCTGTATATTTTTATTTTTGCAAAGGTCCCTTTAGGGGCTCCGTATTGGCACAATTTTACCTGTAATAAATCAGTCTTACCAATAGGAACCTACTTCAAGGTTAGGAAAATGAAAAACCCTTTAGGTGAATTACAGTAATTTTTTATTTTAAAAAAACCTGAATTGTGTACTGTGCATACAGGGAGTACAACATCTGTTGTGTTGTGGCTTGTTTCCGTTTGTGTTGTTTGACTTATGTTTGATTTTTAAATTTTGTTGTGTTGTGCATTACTGGGCCACCGTAGAGATGGCTATGGTCTGTTATTGTCATGTTCCGGTAGTGTAAACTAAAATGGGATCTGCAGCGTTTCCAAAAGTCTCCATTTCGAGGGTTGTGTGAATGCCAGGCGTAACCGTAGCAAAAGTTATGCATTTTAAAGCAAAAAAAGCAACACTGTAAACAGGGCCTTCAACGAACACCACTAACCACTCGGTGAGTTGCACAGTTTTGAAAACGAACGTTAAGGGTTGTTTTAAGGACATGTTTGTGCATGCCCGTAGCCAGCCACTCTGAAGCAGTCAAAGGCGATTCTAAACGAGTCAAAAAGTCGAAACAGGACCCATCGTCAAAATTTCTGTCCCCACTACTCTAGTTCATCCAAAACAAACCAGAAAAGAGACTCAAAGTGCTAAATACCGGAATTATCCTTTAAATTGACATTCTATCATTATCATTAAAGGATAGGGTAGTCACAGTTTTTTACAAACACTTTTTGTAATATTGGTTGAAACTCGATCTCTTCAAATCCTGATGGGAATCAATAATAGAAGAGGTCTTAATATTACAAACTGTACATATATCTTCTGTGGAAGTCTCGGGACCAAAAAATAAATATTTTTTTCAAACGTATTTGGTATGACTTAGGCTACTTGTGCTAAATGCTCAGAGCATAAAATTAATGGAAACATTATGCTGCTGCTAGATAGAGGGAGCTGCAATGATAGGATGTCCTACCTGCCTGTCAACCTATGAATTTCCATAACTCCATGCAAACCTGCTTGGGCAAACATCACACGTCATCAGTGTGTTCCGTGAGGCTTTGCAGAGTTTTAGACAGACAGTCAATGAGTGTCACAAACAAACAGCAGCCACACTTTACAGTTCCTCCTGAACCAAAACAATGAGCTTATGCTGCTTTCATGCTATGTCGTAACTACAGTAATCAAGAGATGATAACCTGTTCAGTTTTACGTCCTCAAACACGTATTTATGCAATTCTATGGCAACACTATTAATGCCGAAATGAAGGTGGTACAAGTCAGAGCTTGTTGTTTAAATTCATTATTATTGTAATGGTGTGTGCTTTGAGACATGAGGTAATGCTGTCTTTCGTGATGCTTTGCAGACTCTGCTCTGTTTGTGCACATTCATGTATTTTGGAAGAGGCATGGCTTTGGAGATTGCTCTAAAAGGAGGCAGGTATTGCTAGACTTGGCAGGTATTGCTAGATTGCTAGACAAAGCCCTAGATGAAACACTGATGAACATTTGGCAAACCTCAGGAATCCTTGTAGATTCTTGGTGATCTTGAGCTCAGGCCACAATCAGACAGCCTCCACTTTATTTGACTCCACCCTTACCCCCTCAGAACATAATGTATCAAAGCATGTGTAACCGGAGTTTGAATGAAACAGCACAGGATACAAAAAATTATTCTTTATTCTGGCTGCTGCCTCCATGAAGGACAGCGGTCAAAGAGAGCAGATATTTAGAAATAATAATAAAGTGACAAAGTCTTTCTGATTTCTTTGGGGTGCTTATTTGTTATGAAAAACAATTGGTAAAACAAATTTTAATGAAATACAAAACATTGGAATAACAAAATACTCCAATTGAATATAGTACAAATACAGCAATGAAATGCGGTAGAGGCTAATAATCAAATTAAAGAAAAACAGTACATTAGTCTACCATCAAACTTCACAGTTATCTGCATACACTTTAAATAAAAAGAAATCAATATACCGTTCAAACAGCATTCAATAAGTTTCAATAGTTCTTAACCAGATATTAAATGTTGGTTCCACTTTATTTCGATAGTCCACTTTAGACATTCTACTAACTATAAGTAACTTTTCTACTACGTAAACTAACTCTCATTAGAGTATTAGTAGACTGTAGTAGACGGTCAGTAGACTGTTAGGTTATGGTTAGGTGTTAGGTTTCGGGTTAGTAGAATAGAATAGTAGAAGTTGACTTGTAGCTGCCAAGTAACTTATCAGTAGAATATCTGTTGGGGGAAACCCCAGTGTCAAAGCCCAGTGTGTTGCTGAGAAACACACTGGGCTTTGAATAAGGTGAACTAAATTTAGTTAACATATTACAACACGTACCCAGTCTTTGCACGTGTCCCAGACGTGATCAAACCGATCCAGCTCACACATAATCACAGGTGTCCTTAAAATGCGATCTATAAAACAATTACCATTGAACACACATATGTAATACTCCAATATATAATTTAAACATTTCATTCACTGGAGAATGTATATTTATCTCACCAAATCTTAAATAGTGAATTTGACCAAAACCAGGACTGCTCACGTGCAATCACTGCTCTCTCTTCGCTGAAACTACAGCATACACATTGTAGAGGTTTGAAATCTTGAGATATGCAATGGCTTACACTAATAACGGGCTTACACTACTAACCCTAACGTTAGTCCCATTTGCAGTGTCCATTGCCAGCCCAGCAACACAGTTCAATAAATCCACTTCAGAAACGTTGTTGAAATAAAAGATGAAAATCTCCGGTTTTATTCCTTGGTTTCAAATTTACAAAAAAGAAAATATGAGCTGACTAATACACTTATTCTAGTTGCTAATGAAATAAAAGATTCCTAATAGAAGTAGCTAGAAGTTAGCAGTTAGCAGTTAGCAGGTAAGAAAACCGTTCGCTTCCACAGCTCTCAAGATCTGAATAAAATAATAAGAATCAACATAATGTAGCCGGAGTTGGCCTTTTCTTAAAGAGGCAGTACACTATTTTACCAATATGTACCAAATCCTATAAACACATGAATTGTAGTATGCTTTTAACCTTTTAAGTATTATTTAACATTTTAACCATTACATGAACTTCTAAATGAAATGATTTACCTTTTTAACATTAATTGTTATTCACATTACTATGAATTGTACTTTGGCCTCTACATACCCGGCCCCTAATTGCCTTCTGTCCTAGAAGCAATTACAACTTTAAATGTCTTTCTTTTGAGTAAAACTCAGTAACAGTCCTTCTCATACTGCTTCCTGAAGTAAGCAGAGTTTAGTTATCGGCCTCTCAAGTTCATTCGTCTTTGTCTTGACTCGAACCTTGCGGACCACTCCATGCTCGTCCTCCATAGTCTTAACGATTCTTCCCATCAGCCATGATATCATTGGAAGGCATGGTAATAGGCCTACTATTCAGAATGGCTTCACATTCACAGAAGAACGTCTGAAGACCTTCCTCATCCAAGTTTTGTTCTCTCAGTGTAGCACCCATGATTTTCCTGATGGAGCGGATGATTCTCTCCCACACCCCTCCATGGTGGGATCCGGATGGTGGATTGAATAACCATCTGATGTCACGTTGGAGCAAGCTGTTCTCGATTTGTGAAGTATTCTACTCCTTTATTGCCTTTCTGAGCTCATGATCAGCTCCAACAAAGTTGGTCCCATTATCAGATCTCATCTCCTTCACCTGACCTCTTCTTGCAATGAAGCGATGCAGAGCTTGAATAAAGGAGTCTGTTTCCAATGATGTTGCCATTTCTATGTGGACCGCATGACATGCAAGGCAGGTAAATATCACCCCATATCTTTTTACAGATGACCTTCCACGTTTAATGTTGAATGGCCCAAATAGATCCACTCCAGTTCTGGTGAAGGGTGGTTCGTCTGGTACAACTCTGTTTCTTGGTAAGTCCGCCATCATTTGTGTGCCTGATGCACCATGTTGTCTTCGACAGATAGTACACCGTGACAGCATTCTTCTGATTTACGAGGGAGCATCGATAATCCAGTACTTTTGACGTACATGAGACAAGACATGATTACGTCCACTGTGTCCCAGCCGCTCATGTGAATCCTGGAGAATCAGATCAGCCACACGATGGTTCTTAGGCAGGATCATCGGGTGCTTGGCTTCGGCTGGCATGGATGCTCGACTGAGCCTCCCTCCAACACGAAGGATTCCCTCTTCAAGTTGTGGATTTAGTCTGAAGATTCGACTACTCTTCTTGATGGAGTCCTTTCTCCGAAGAGCAGATATCTCTTCCTGGAAACTACTTTGCTGACAATGGCTGATGATATCCGTCTCAGCTTGTCGCAGATTGTCCACAGGCAGGTAAGTCTGTTTGAGACACTTTTTGTAGCTCAACATCTCCCTGTTCACCCGTTGTTGATCACTGTACAATCCATTCATCTCCTTTCTCTTCCTTGACAGGTTTACCAGGGTTCCCTTGAGTCGTGTGAGCCACGCCACAGCCTTCTTGAGGTGTATCCATGAAGAATAGTATCCAATTAGTTGTTGCATTGCATCAGTTCTTTCTTCCGCTGTTGTAGTATTGACAAGTATGCCTTTCTTGACCTCAGGATCTTCAGCCGTGAGCTCTTCTAGGTAATCGTGCTTGTCTGGCCATTCCCTTTCAGGTTTACTGAGGAAGACAGGCCCTGCAATCCAAACTTCATTCTTCATGAAGACACTCACCTTTTGTTCCCTGGAGGCGCAATCAGCAGGATTCAACTGAGTGTTGACGTAGCTCCATTGCTGCACTTTTGATGCTTGCAAGATTATGGCAATCCTGTTCGCCACAAATGTCTTAAATCTGATGTTCTCATTTGCTAAGTACTTGAGTACGGCAGTACTGTCCGTCCAAAACCTGGAATCTGACAGTGGCAACTGTAGTTCTTTCTTCAGCATGACATCCACCTTCACAGCTAAGGCAGCCGCCGTCAGCTCCATCCGCGGGATAGTTGGTGGTTTAAGAGGGGCAACCCTTGCCTTTCCCAAGACAAATGAGCAGAGTATTTGGTTGCTACTGTTCTTCTGGACTAAGTAAGTAACAGTACCGTAGCCTGTTTCGCACGCGTCACAAAAGTGATGCAACCGAGCTTGCACTGCTTTCCCAAACTCAGGTGGCTTAACCTGTTAACCGTTGCCAGAGTGCGGACGCACTGAAGCGGTTTTATTTATATATAGTTCAAAGTTACTATGAGATTTAATGTTATACCTTGACAAACTATACATCATTAAAAAGATATAAGACTCAAGTTTCAGAATTTGACCACTATTGTATTCTGAGAAACTTATAGCGACAGTTATTTCTTAATTTGTTTCAGGAGTTATGAAATGAAAAAATTAGTCGATACCTTTGATATGAATTATGCGCGTCAGCCGCTTTCATTCATAAAAAAACTCCCGTGCCGTCGTCATGACAGCGATACACAAAACAACGTGCCTCAGGGCTTTAGCTCAAAAATGTGCAGATTTGGAGAAATATTGATATATTCTCATAGGTTTACATCAGATTTTTATAGACAGGAATAATATTTATTGAATTTATACCCAAATGCGTCGATGTAATCATTATGAGCGTTTGCATAACTCTGATACTGTGTTTTGAATTCATACCAATAGCCTGAGGGCACCCTCGCCGCCCTGTGCACAGTATTAGAACATGAAGAAGTGCCATAATCATGTGACAATCCAGGAAGCCTCGAACACACACAAAGCTAACAAGAGATCGCGCTATAACTATGGCTGTAACATGCAGTTTTGAAGACAATAAACATGTTTGCTATGATATTTGAGTTACCTGTGTTTTTCAATCCATGCCAGGTATTTCCATAATAATAGATTATATTTATAATGTAATGCTAATCTATATAGAATCGTTGTGCAGAACACTATCCAATAGTATATTTTCTGTCTGATTTTTTATCTGAAGCCAAATTAGATCACAAAAAATTATTTAAAATACTCGATTTGCTTTATAAAGTAAGTTTATAAGCACAAACATGGTTTTAATCTCATAAATTGTCGTGTATTGATGGTGTGCTAAGCTAACATGCTAGCTAGCCCTAGGTGCACCTGCCACCTAGAAGTTATATTTTTATTATTTTTTGAATGCTTACTGAAATGTTTCTTTATTCAAGAAATGCATTTGATACAGTTTAAAATGTAAGGGTGAACTTTAAGAAAAGAAATTAGTGACTGAAACCCTATGAATAGCCTGTGAATAGCCAGTCGTTAGTAACTATAATGCAGACAAAAGAAATGCATATTTAGAGCCATAACTAGGCTGGAGAGGTGTGAATGTGTGCAGGGGGAGACTGAGACTGAATGGGGCTCGTTTGCACCACAAAACAATAAAGACAATATACTGGATAGATGGTTAGAAGATGACAATAAACATCAGTAGCATTTTAGCGTCAAATCAAAATAAAGTCACATGACATGGTCTTGAAAAACATTTCACTAAATACAGAGTTTTGGACTTATTATCTTAAGATTTTAAACATAAAATGTTTAGACATGTGGCATTAGCTGTAGTGCATTTCTAGATTGCTCCAGTGCCAACTTCAATTTTTTTTTCATGAGGATGTTTCATAAAAAATAATTTCTAATAACTTTACAAAACTTTGAAGCTATTTATAACAATTTTTGTCATTATGACAATAATTAATTCTACATTTACAATAAACTGCCAGGTGTCAGCTTTCAAATGAGATCATACTTGTGCTTTTAGTACAAAGGGTTCATGAACTGTATCTGTTTCAGTTTGGGTATGTCATTTCTTGGGATTTTTCAAAAGTGGGGTTACAGCTTAACAGGTTAAAGCACCGATCCACTCCAAAGTCAGTGAGCTGTTGAAGTTCTTCAGTCCACTCTGTCCATTGTTGTGTGAAATGTTCTGGCACAGCGTCATCCCAGCCTGTTCTTAGTCTACACAATTCTTGCAGGATGTTTCTAGCAGGCAGTATGACTGGCGACAACATTCCCAGTGGGTCGTAGACTGAACTCATCGTAGACAGGATTCCTCTCCTGGTGAGAGGCTTCTGCTCTATGTGCATGTGGAACTTGAACTGATCTAACCGGATACACCACTGTACTCCCAAAGCTCTCTTGATGGCGAGTGAATCCTGGTCAAGATCGAGATCTTTGACTTCTGTTGCCCGGTCCTCAAGTGGAATGTTTAACAACACATTTCGATTGTTCGTCGTCCATTTTGTCAGTCTAAAACCTCCTGCTTGACAGATGGCCTTCAAGTCTTGGAGTAGTCTGACTGCTTCTTGTTCAGTGGCAACTGATCTCAAACAATCGTCTACATAAAAATTATTTAAGACTGTATCCACAACTGCTGCACCAAACATGTTCTTGTTGTCCTCGGCACACCTTCTCAACGCATAACTCGCGTAGCTTGGTGAGGAGGTGGCTCCAAACAAGTGTACCTCCATTCTGTACTCTTGCAGCCCTTTTGAGGTGTCGCCGTCCGGCCACCACAAAAACCTGAGGAGGTCAGCATCTTCTGGTGGGACTTTGACCTGGTGGAACATCGATTCCACATCCGCCATGATTGCGACTCGCTCTTGACGGAATCTAGTCAAGACACCAACCAGACTGCTTGTCATGTCAGGCCCTTGCAGTAATTGTTCATTGAGTGTGTTTCCTTGATATGAAGCGCCACAGTCGAATACCACACGCATTTTATGCTTCTTAGGGTGGTAGACACCGTGATGCGGAATAAACCACACCTTTCCATCACTCCGTTTTAGTTCTTCATCTGAGACCTTTACAGCGTAGCCCTTCATCACATCATTCATGAAGCTGACATAGTCCTCTTTGAACGTCTGATTTCTCTGAAGCTTCTTTTTCATGTTGACCGCTCGTTGCTCTGTCATTGCTCTGTTGTTGGGCATTTTCACATCTTTGTTCTTCAACGACAGACCAATAGAGTAGTGGCCGTTGACCAGCTTTGCCGATTTGGAGACTCTGTCCATAAACAGTTGGTCTTCCTTAGACATTTCTAACTGTTCTCCTTGAGCATTCTCAGGAAAATCATACTTGAGTTGCTGAGTCCATAAGTCTTCGAGTCGAGCCACTGAGATCCGATTCATCTGGATCTGCGGGTATCCATTCTTTGTCCAGCTTCTGATGTTCTCACGCAGCGGTCCGTTTACTGTCCATCCCAAGGCTGTGCGTACTGCATACGGCCCATCCTTGACACTGCGGATTACCTCCTCTGGCTCCAAAGCCTTTGCCACATCAGTCCCAATCAGAAGACCGATATCCGCGTTGATCGATGGAATTCGTACACCTCGTAGATGTGGCCACCTATCCACATCTTCTTGGGTTGGAATGTTCTCTTTACTTGATAACCTTTTGTGCGAAAACACCTGTAAGCTCGATAAAGTCATCACCTTCTAGGCTACTCACTTCTAGGTCTGATACAGCTTTGCATGAGACTGTCTTTTGGTCTCCCATAGTAGTGAGTAGGATGTTCACATTTTTTCCTTGCAGGTGAAGGTCGTTCGCCAGCTTGTTAGTGCAGAAGGAGGCATTACTCCCTGGATCCATGAATGCATAACAAGTCAGCACCTTGTTGCGTTTCTTTGCCTTTACTCTCACAGGAACGATGGTGAGGACACTACCTGTACCCCCGACCCCAGTCTGAGAGCATGCTTCACCTGCATCCACGAATCCACTGACAACGGTTTGCTCTTCCTTTGGAGACTCCTCTTTTGGCTCCTCCTGTGAAGCCTCTTCCTTTGGTAAGCCTTTAAATTTCTGCTTTATGTGTAAGAGCGTAGGGTGTGTTGCTGAACATATCTGACAGCTCTTCTTTTCTTCACAGGCATTACTCATGTGTCCTCCTATAAGACAACTGAAACAAAGTCCTTTGCTCTTAAGGAATTCAAGCTTTTCTTTGTGTAGCTTTCTTTGGAGTTTCTTGCACTGTTCCATGGTATGATCTCCCTGACAGAAGATACAAGGTTTCATGAAGGCTTTGTCCATGTTTGTTCCCTTCTCCTGAGCTTTCTTGATTCGGGCACCAGCAGCATCTTTCACAGCTTTCTGTTCTTTTACTTCAGTGGCTAGTGTTGTGATGTTTTTCTTTCCACTTGACCTTTCAGTCTGGCGCTTTGTTTGTCCTGAGATTTCACCAAACACAGGGTGTGCTGCTATTTCAGCCTGTGTGTTGACAAATGACACTACGTCTTTGAACTTTGTCCGCCGAACTTGCTTTTTCTGAATGTCTATGGCAACACTCCTGAATCTCTCTCTCAGCCTGTATGGGAGCTTTGAGATGATCGTGCGCATGTTAGCAGCATTTTCCATCTCTTTTAAGTACTCCAGATCTGACATTGCATTATTGCAGTTTGTCATAAAGAGGGCGTATGCTTCAAGTGCCTTGGTGTCATCTGCTTTAATGGCAGGCCAAGTTCCACTGCTAGCTACACTTCTCTTACTGTGGCTGACATCATGCTTCCTTGGCGCAGACATCAATATTTCCACCCTACTTGACACCTCTGAACTTTCATATTTTATTAACACGGCTAATTGTGCATCAGTTGCAGCGAGCCCTGCTTGCAGCTCCAACTGTTCTTTTTCAACTTTGAGCTTTAGTTCGTGCTCCTCTAAAGTCTGTCTTTTTCTCAATGTAGCTGACTTGGCTAACAGAGCAGCTCTCTCTAATTCGACCTTTAAGCGCTCAGCACGAGCTGACGATGTTGCAGAAGTAGCAGAAACAGACTTAGATTTTCTAGACTTACTGAATGTGACTGACACACTATCTTCAGGATGTATCTGCTCACTAACCTTGTTAGCCTCTTCTCTGCATAGTATTGAATTCTTTATCCATGCATTCACTTCTTGCACAAATTCTCTGTGCTCGTTATTTCTTGGCTCAAACAAATCCCTTTGATCTGTTCAAATTCTCTACGCATTCAATCTGGCAGAATATGTCTTTAACGTCAGCATTTATTTTACTGAATTCCTTTATCAGTGTTTCATACTTGGGCAACAATTCCTTTGCTATGATTTCCACGTTTGCATCATCATCCATTAATTAAACCATGCAATTCGTTCTTTTTCTCAGTAAGTTGTCCTAGTATGGCTCTTCTGGAGCTTATTTTCGTTTGCAGATTATATTCTAATGCTTTAAGTGTCGGCTTAACCACTCGTTTTTTCTCAGTTAGGCTTACTGTGGCTTCTGTTCCTGTCTCCGTCATGATTGCTTTGATAGTCAGTCCGATTTTTTTTTTACAGATACCACTTGCAACAGTCGTGCAGCAGCAACGATGAACTCGTTGAGACGTTAGCAATCCACTTAGCACTCACCAGCCACGAGTACAGCACATGATCAGGCTAGTTGAGAAAGTCAGTCCCTCATTGAACCTTCATTCATGTTCCGCAAACCTCTCCAAAGGCTCATTGTCCAGTGTCAAGCAGGTTTTCTTACTAATGTAGAGGTTTGAAATATTGAGATATGCAATGGCTTACACTAATAACTGTCTAATATTATTCCAAGCAGCTAACGTTAGTCCCATTTGCAGTGTCCATTGCCAGCCCAGCAACACAGTTCAATAAATCCACTTCAGAAACGTTGTTGAAATAAAAGATGAAAATCTCCGGTTTTCACCAAAAAGAAAATGTGAGCTGACTAATACACTTATTCTAGTTGCTAATGAAATAAAAGATTCCTAATAGAAGTAGCTAGAAGTTAGCAGTTAGCAGGTAAGAAAACCGTTCGCTTCCACAGCTCTCAAGATCTGAATAACATAATGAGAATCAACAATGTAGCCGGAGTTGGCCTTTTCTTAAAGAGGCAGTACACTATTTTACCAATATGTACCAAATCCTATAAACGCATGAATTCTAGTATGCTTTTAATCTTTTAAGTATTATTTTTTGCCACAGAATTCTTATTCACATTAATATGAATTGTACTTTGGCCTCTACACACATTACATGAGGCAATGCCATAAAGCGAATGTAGCAACACCATTTCTTAAAGGACCCATGACCAATTTATGCCTAGTGTCATATTTTGTTATATTCATCCACTTGGCTACACATAGAACAATTTAACACTTCTCTGCTTTTACATAGCAATGGTTCTCTAGGAGGCACTTTAGGATGTGTATAACACTTATCTGTATGACCAAAATCGACAAGTCAAGTCATCTTCATTTATATAGCGCTTTTAACAATGTAGATTGTTTCAAAGCGGCTTTACAGTAACAAATGGATAATTTAAGGTGTGATGACGGGTGCTAAGATGACGTCATCACTGCCGAAGTCGTTACAAACTGTTTATGGACTTATGTTTCTTTATATTTATCTATGGCTTGGTGTTTCTTTTGACTACATTAATTTATAATAAGTTTAAGACATGCTGTTTGAGTTGGTTGCAGATAGGTGCACATATCAGCGGTCATCACAACATGTTATGTCTACTATAGTTTTCCTTTATTTGTTCTCATTAACCACACAGAGACAAGTTGTAGTTACGCATTTTTGTTATTTATTATTTCAAATCTGTATTTATCCCCATATTGCAAACAGTGACCCCGCATGATGTCTACTCACCATTTCCTGTTTCTGTGACTCCTCAAAGGAAGGGGCGGGACCACAGCTTCCCTTTTTCTTGTGTTGGGTTAAACCATTTTCTATTAATGGGGAAGGGAACTTAACCTTTGGTAATGTAGGCATGGAGAAATGTCTTATGGTGTTTACATTTAGTTTAAGTTACTGAATGAGTTTATTTTAATTATTTTTTGTTAAGTTAAATGGTTAAATGGTCATATATTTAGGCTACAAAGGTTTTGGTATTGATGCCCCTGCAGTTGGTACGGTCTTGAGTGTAATGAGCCTGCTCTGGGCTATATAAGACAGTCTAAACTGAACCTTGGGAGGGAAAAAGATGGGGTCATATTGCTGATTGTATTCATGAAGATTTTGCTGCCTGTAGCAATTTGTTTTTCTTTCTTTGTTTGTTGATACATCAAAGTTTGCACTGAGTCAAGTGTATATTTATTATTATTTTTTTTTTGTAATTGTTGTTCTTTGACACATCATTGTGAAAATATTCACTCCTACTTCTCCACTGGCATTGAATAAAAAATCTTCTTTGGATGATGTCTGAGTCCTGAGCCTATCTACCACCTCCCCTTGATCTCCACGGGACACATTATGACAAATGGTGGCAGCGGTTTTTTCCAGTGCAGTAGAAGGCTTCAGTAGAACGTCAAGATGCCACCCAAGAGACAGACTATTCAGAGAGTGGTGGAGGAAGATGAAGATGATGGTGCTGAGTCAAGGCCTGACCAGGAAGGTATAGTGTCGGGGGCCACTACTTCACAGATGGCAGACTCAACAGGGGAGAGAATGGATCAGCTCAGAAAGACTGTGGAGAGCTTCATGCAGTCACAGCATGCCAGAGAGTCGCATCTGGAAAAGGAAGCACAGCGGCAAGAACACAGGTGGCGCACTCTTCAACATCAGTTCGGGCAGTTGCAGACGGAGGTGCAGAGAGAGCGGCAAGAGCGACAAACATTGGGAGGTGTGGCAGCGCAAGCCTTTTCCCCTTTGACTTCCGAAGACAATACAGCCCTTCCTACTCGTGTACTCCACAGGAGGCGGAGCAATGAAGGAGGGGATCAAGAGACAGCACCACCTGTGTCCATGCAAGGAGCTGCCCCACCGCAATGGATGGGCTGGCAAGGCCCAAAGATGTTACCTCTTCAAGAGGATGATGACATTGAGCACTATTTAACAACCTTTGAGCGGATTGCTCAAGCCTGTAGGTGGCCAATTGAAGACTGGGCATTGCATATAGTGCCATTGCTGACAGGCAAGGCAAGAGCAGCTTATGTTGCCATGGATCTTGATGACACTTTTGAGTATGCTAGAGTGAAAAAAGCAATCTTGGATAAATTTGAGATTAATGCAGAGACCTACAGGCGGCGTTTTAGGGCAAAGGCTCTAAGACAAGAGGAGACTCCTAAAGAGCTGCAGGCAAGATTGAAAGACCTGTATAACAAATGGATAACACCCAGGCAGCGGATTAAGGAGGAAATCGGAGAAATGATTGTGCTGGAACAGTTTCTGGCAGTGATTAACCCTGAAATCAGAACCTGGATTTGTGAACACAATCCCACCTCTTCGAGACAAGCATCTGAACTGGCGGAGACTTTCATTGTTGCTAGGCGGTCAACTTATCAGCTGGGTCACAGTCATGGCGGCGCCTACAGTACGACGGGTAAGTCTGGGAAGGGGTTCGGTAGTGGTCAACCTTATAGCGTAACTAAAGGCTTTAGTTCACAGACTCCCCAATTTAAATCTTACCCTAAAAGTTATCCACAGTCAGAAGGTCAATACAAAGAGAAGTCAGTGCTTATATGTCATGGATGTGGCCAGGCAGGGCACAAGAAGGCAGAATGTACGTTACAAAGAGTCAGTAATGCACGTCTTTGTTATGTTCCCAGACCATCTCAAATAGTAGTTGAAGCAGGTCAGAATATAGACACCATTGTTCCTGTGAAAATAGGAGGTAAGCAGTTTATGGCTTTGGTAGACACTGGATCTAGTCAGACGCTGGTGAGAGAGGAGTGTGTTGGAGATCTACAGATGTCCAGTCAGAGTAAGCTGAGGGTACGTTGTGTTCATGGAGACGAGAGAGAGTATGCTACTGTTGATGTAAAGATGGAGGTTGAGGGTCAACCCTACCTGTTGACAGTAGGCATTGTGGACCAAGCCCCTTATGCAGTTATTTTGGGTAGGGATGTGCCAATACTTGTCGACTTGTTGCAAAGGCAGACTGGTGTAGCAGAGGTTAGAGCAGTTACCAGAGCAAAGGCAAGACAGACAGAAGAGCATAAACAGACTCTTAATTTGTTACCTTTTGCGGAGGAGCCCAAAGCAAAAAGGTCCAGAAGGGAGAAAAGGCAGGACAAAGTCAGGGGAACGGTTATTGTAGAGCAACTCCCTGATCCTGACGGGAACGACTTTTTTTGACATCCCTCTTGATATAGTTGATTTGCAGAAACAGGATGTTACACTTGAAGGTCTATTTCAGAAGGCTGGTAGTTCACATTCGGGAAGTAGATTTCAAGACAAAGAATTGTTTGTGTTGAAGGATAACATGTTGTACCGACAAACAGATAGTGGTGATCAGTTAGTTGTCCCACAGTCGATGAGGGCTAAAGTTATGCATTTGGGCCATTCCATTCCTTGGTCAGGGCACCTAGGGCAACAGAAAACGCTGGCAAGGATTTCAAGCAGATTTTATTGGCCACGGTTGTATATGGATGTGATTGACTTTTGTAAGTCATGCCCAGAGTGTCAGTTATCCGCCCCTGTTAAGAAAGGTGACAGAGCACCTCTGGTTAGCCTACCCATAATTGACATACCTTTCACAAGAGTAGCTATGGACATAGTAGGCCCTTTGGAGAGAAGTAGGTCAGGGAACCGTTACATTTTGGTTGTGTGCGATTATGCAACAAGGTACCCTGAAGCCTTTCCTCTTAAAAAGATTAAGACCAGGCAAATTGTGAATGCGCTTGTGCAATTGTTTTCACGGGTAGGGATACCTTCAGAAATCCTTACAGATCAAGGCACAAATTTCACTTCCAAACAGATAAGAGAAGTCTATTCATTGTTAGGCATACAGGCCATTAAGACCACTCCGTACCACCCCCAGACTGATGGCATGGTTGAACGGTTCAATCAAACTTTAAAGGCAATGCTCCGCAAGTTCGTATCTGAGACAGGCTCAGACTGGGATCAGTGGCTGCCGTATCTCCTCTTTGCTTATAGAGAGGTTCCCCAAGCCTCAACAGGTTACTCTCCATTTGAATTGCTCTATGGTCGCCAGGTACGTGGACCGCTGGACATCCTGAAGGAGGCCTGGGAGGGAGGCAAATCAAGGGCACAGGTGAATGTGGTTTCATATGTCTTGAGAATGAGAGAGAAAATGGACTCTATGGCAGAGCAGGTTCATGCCAATATGGCCAAGGCCCAGCAGCATCAGAAGTCATGGTATGACCAGTCATCCAGGAAAAGAACTTTGACCCCTGGGCAAAAAGTGTTACTGCTACTCCCAACATCAGACAGTGGACTGCTTGCCAAGTGGTAGGGCCCTTATGAGATACTGAGAAAGATGGGTCCTGTCAATTACGAATTATACCTGCCTGACCGGCGGAAAAAGAAGCAAGTCTTTCACATCAACTTGCTGAAACCCTGGCAGGATAGACCAGGGCCACTATCAGACCAGCTGTTTGCACGGAAGGTCGATGAGGAGGAAGAGTCCAAAGAGCAATATTTCCCTACAGCTGTGAATTCTCCTGCCTTCCCTGAGGTGAGTCATCTGACATCAATGCAGCAGGAAAACCTCCAATCGCGGGTTCCAGAGGGTCTATTCAGTGATAGACCAGGCAGGACAGAGGTGACGCAGCATGACATCCGCCTTCTATCACAGGGTCCAGTCCGACAGACTTGCTGTAGGGTTCCTGCAAGACTCATACCCGAGTTAAAGAATGAAGTAAAGGTAATGCTGGAGATGGGGGTGATCGAGCCTTCCAGGAGTGAGTGGTGTAGTCCAGTCGTCTTGGTGCCGAAAAAGGATGGTACATTAAGATTTTGTGTAGATTTTTCCAAGATGAATGCTATTTCTACCTTTGACCCTTACCCCATGCCAAGGGTTGATGAACTCATAGAGCGTTTGGGTAAAGCCAAATATCTGAGCACA
Organism: Abramis brama; assembly: GCF_963993115.1. Taxonomy (NCBI): domain Eukaryota; kingdom Metazoa; phylum Chordata; class Actinopteri; order Cypriniformes; family Leuciscidae; genus Abramis; species Abramis brama. The sequence goes on from NC_139985.1 coordinate 23,402,053, forward strand.
CTGGACTTATGTAAGGGATATTGGCAGATTCCTTTGACTGACACTTCCAAGGAGCTAACTGCTTTCAGGGTCCCAAGTGGGCTCTATCATTTTAGGGTCATGCCGTTCGGCCTTCATGGGGCCGCAGCAACTTTCCAGAGGACTATGGACTGTGTACTGAGAGGTACTGAGGACTTTGCAGCAGCCTACATTGATGATGTGGTTGTTTACAGCTCATCATGGGAAGACCATCTGGAGCACCTGTCAGCTGTATTTTCCAGAATTCATGATGCTGGGCTGGTGGTTAACGCCACTAAATGTCATTTGGCAAAGCCTGAAGTGTCGTATTTGGGATATGTGCTGGGGGATGGGGTAATTAAACCTCAAGTGGACAAAGTGGAGGCAGTGCGTTCTTGCCCACCTCCAACGACCAAAAAGCAGGTGAGGTCCTCACGGTCAACTGGATCAAGAGCTCATTGCTGCCCCGTCAGTCAACCTGTTTTCTGGGAATAGAGCTGGACTCGGTGGCTATGACGGCCCACTTGTCGACACAGCGCGTGCGCCGTGTTCGGCATCTGGCCGCGTCTTTCCAGAAGGGCAGCGTTGTTCCTCTGAAAACATTTCAGAGAATGTTGGGCTATATGGCTTCAGCTGCAGCAGTGCTCCAGCTGGGTCTGCTGCGTATGCACCCTCTACAACGTTGGCTGAATGCTCGAGTGCCTCACCGAGCCTGGGCTGCCGGCGGTTCGCGAATCAGAGTGACTCAGAGCTGCGTTTCAGCTCTGCAGCCCTGGATAGCGGCCGAATGGTACCAGTTGGGAGTGACAATGGGAGCCGTCTAGGTTGGGCGCTCTTTTCGAGGGCAGACCGGTCTATGGCCTCTGATCAGACCGGGAGAAAAGCCTTCACATAAACTGTCTAGAGATGATAGCGGTCGAGAATGTGCTGAAACACTTCCTCCCATACCTGCGGGGCCACCACGTACTGGTCCGCACGGACAACATGTCTGTGGTGTCCTACGTGAACCGCCAGGGCGGTGTCAGATCCAGAAATCTCTGCGCTCTGGCGGAACGCCTCCTCGATTGGACTCAGCACTCACTGCGCTCGCTCAGAGCCGGGTCACCGGCATGTACCTGAACGATGGCCCAGACAAACTATCCAGGGACAATGTTCCCCGGGGGAATGTTCCCTGCACCCGCAGACAGTCTAGTCACTGTGGCATCTTTTTGGCAAAACGAAAGTTGACCTCTTTGCGTCAAAAGACAACGCTCATTGCCCAAGCTTCTTTTCGAAGAACGAGGACGCACTAGCCCAGGTTTGGCCCAGCTGCCCGCTGTATGCTTTCCCTCCAATCTCACTGTTACCACAGGTCATCAGGAGAATCAGGGAAGCGCGCCACTCAGTGCTCCTCATATCCCCGCGATGGGAGAACCAAACGTGGTTCCCAGAGCTGATGCGGCTGTCAGACTTAGCCCCATGGCCGATCCCGGTGAGAGGGGATCTCCTCTCTCAAGCCGGCGGTTCGATTTGGCATCCTCATCCAGAGCGCTGGTCTCTGCATGCATGGATAATCAACGGATACCCGTTGCTCTGCCAGAAGGGGTTGTGAACACAATCACGCAGTCTAGAGCCCCCTCTACGAGACGGCTCTACGCGTCCAAATGGTCTGTGTTTACTAAATGGTGCACTGACAAAGATTTAGGGTTTCGTGAGTGCTTTGCTTCCTTCAAGAGCTGTTGGACATGGGCAGGTCCCCCTCCACGCTCAAAGTATATGTTGCGGCTATTGCAGCGTTTGCAGAGTCGATGCGCAGCCAGGCAATAGGAAGGAACGAGCTCATCATCCGCTTCCTTAAAGGAGCCAGGAGGATGAATCCCCCGCGGCCCCCATCGGTACCTATTTGTGATCTTTCTTTGGTCTTGGAGGCCCTGAAAGCTCATCCCTTTGAACCCTTAAAAACTGTGGATCTGAAATACCTCACGCTCAAAACCGTTTTTCTGATAGCCCTGTCATCACGCGTTATCTGTTAACACCGCGTGTCTCGAGTTCGGACCCAATGACTCTAAAGTCATCCTCAAACCGAGACATGGTTATGTCCCCAAGGTGATCGGCACCCCTTTCAGAGCGCAGATTATTTCGCTCTCGGCTTTGCCGGCATCCGGCAGCGAGGTCGACGGTAACCTCCTCTGCCTTGTCAGAGCGCTGAGAATTTACATCACGCGCTCCTCCGCCTTCAGGCGCTCGGAGCAGCTCTTTGTTTCGTTTGGTGGGCGCACCAAGGGTCTCGCTGCCTCGAAACACAGTCTGTCCAGATGGATAATGGACGCTATTGCCGCAGCTTATGCGTCTAAAGACCTGCAGTGCCCTCTGGGCATCAGGGCTCATTCCACCAGAGGCATGGCCTCGTCGTGGGCTTGGTCCAGCGGGATTTCTATTCATGACATTTGTATGGTGGCAGGCTGGGCCTCCCCCTCTACATTTGTTAGGTTCTATAACCTGGAAGTTCCCGCCTTGCAGGCTAGACTTTTAACAGTCTAAGTCGCGATTCGACTCTCCTGGTTGAGCTGCACTATAAGGGTCGATACAATTTCAGTATAGACCGGCTGCGCCGCTCTTATATCCCCTACTGTGTGCTTATGTACATGTGCGGTCCCACTCTGTTGGCCGCCTTATTCCCACTTATCTGTGTCCCCCGGGCTTCCCCCCCTGGGACTTATGTAGTGGATGCTTGGCGCGCACGGCATTGACAAGGGGTTCCCGTAGCGTAAGCAACTTACGCAATACGAGATAACCTCTCGTAAGAGAACGTATTCGGTTACCTAATGTAACCTCGGTTCTCTCTAGAAGAGGAAACGAGTATTGCGTAACCTGCCGTGCTCGCGCCACGAGCTCATTTTGCTTGAGTCGATGAAAACCAGGTAAGCAGCCCCCGAGCCCTTCCTTATATACGCTAAGCCACCCCCATTCTGGTGGGCTATGATGCGTGAGGGCGCGACGTCATGCGAGGCTCAGTGGTAGGCTGCTGCAGTTGCCGCACGCCAGCCTATGAGCACGCCAGCCTGCTCTAGGTCTGCCTGCTGCTGCACTGCATTGACAATAAATACAAAAATTAAGGATCATTTTTTGGCTTCATAATTCGAGAAAAGATTACTTTACCCATAGCGTAAGCAACTTACGCAATACTCGTTCCCTCTTCTAGAGAGAACCGAGGTTACATTAGATAACCGAGTACGTTTTGATTGATTTACTTCCGTCGCAAGGATCATTAGGTATTAAATTAGAGGCCACTAAGATGACATCGTTCTCCCTACACAGACTTTAAACGCGAAACTGTGAGAAGCGCTGAGTAGACATTTTACAGTTTATTTTTTCATACTTCTTAAGTCTGTATGACCATAAATGATGGAGTATTTTAAGTCTATTTTGCTGCTATGTGGAAAAAATCTAGCAAAACGCGTTGGTTGAAATCCATTGTGAATGGAGAAAATTATTACTTTTAACTGAAAGTGAATGTTTGTGATAGTGAGCACAGTGCAAGTTTGTTTTTGTTGCTTCAAAGTTAATAAAATGGACAAGTCTCAGTAGGTCGACCCTGTCTTCTTCCTTTCTAACTCTGAAGGAAGAAGAATTGCTGTCGCTGTCATGCAGTCTCCGTCAGGTTCGCTGTTTGCGGAGGTCATCCATTCGCTCGCCGGACTCCACCAAGAACACCATCAGGCACTATTGAAGAAGACTGCAAACTGTTCTGGAGCCGGATGGACCGGGAGGTTCGGGCTGTAGGGACTCCACCTGCTCATGCTCTGCCCACTCACGTGCCTGTAACCAAGATGGCACCTCAGGATGATCCTGAGGCATTCAAAGACCTCTTTGAGAGGACCACTGAGGCATGTGAGTGGCCACAATCCCACTGGCTAGTGTGCCTCATCCTGCTGCTCTGGGAAGAGGCGCAGATCGCAGCATAGCAGCTGCCAGTCCAGAACCTCCTGATTTATGAAGACCTGAAATGAGCCATCCTTCAGTGGGTCGGCCTTAGCCCAGAGCAGCAGCACCAGCGCTTCCGGTCGCTGGACCTAGGTGAAAGTGGCCGGCTCAGCAGCTCCGGGACTCGACTGCCAAAGAAGACAGCGCAGTCCAGTGCTACCGCCCGACATTGCTGGACCTGGCCATTGAACTGAAGGATGACCAGATGGTGGCGTGCCCCGGGGCCGGCAAATCCCTGCCATCTGTCTCTCTCTCTCCCACCCGCTGTGGCTCCCCCTCTCTCTTCCTTTAAACCTGTTCTCCTCCATAGGTCCCTGTGGAAATCTCCCTACTCGGCCGCAACCCAGATGAAGGAGTGGTCCGGCTCCTGAACCTCCAGCTGTCCAGAGAGCTCCGCCCAGGCAGGGAGGTCTGGGTCAGCCTGTTGACGTTGCAGGGACCCAGGACACTTTGTTGACAAGTGTCCGGAGATTGAGGTGGGGACACTGATCTGGGTTCCAGACGCACCGCAGGCTGTCCCCAAACAAGCTGGGTTGTACCAAATACCTGTGAGTATTAAGGGGGGTACTTAACTGAACCATGCGGCTCTTATCCAATGCCTCGGGCTGAATCAGGCTTTGATGAATCAAGGTTTGGTTGCATCCTGAATCCACAAAGAGCCACATGGTTCAGGTGCGGTGTGTGCACAGGGATGTGGTGAAATTTCCCTTAATGTCGGTTACTATTCAATTTCGGGGACAAAAGTATAGTGTAGAGGTTGCAGTTAGCCCACACCTCTGACATCCACTAATTTTGGGGACAAATTGGCAAGCTTTTAGTAATTTATTGGGGGTATTTATGAGTGGACGTCTCTTGGGGGAACAGAGAGTGGGGAAGGGGGTCGGTCTAGCAGTTGATGCTGAGAGTAGCATCAAGTTTGAAGAGAGTGCATATACCTGATGAATTATTGTAAATATAAAAATGTAAAATGTAAAAAAGACAGTCAAGCATATTTTAATTTTCCATATCCACAGTAAAGCTGTTAGTGTTTCTTAACAAAATAGATCCCGAAGATGGAACTGCTTGTAATAATCAAGATTGCAGGAGACACGAGCAATGAAATCAATATAATGGAAAAGACAATGACTTCGTCTGTGAGAGAATATCAAAAATCATTACGTCATCTGTGAATTAAGTGGAAATCATTACACAGTTTATATCAAATCAAACACGCATGATTATCTTTGCTCAAAATGTTATGAACAGCAGATACGCAAATTATTTTTTAGTTGCTTTTTCTGTTTAATCTCGGGATGCCCATCCTGACATAACTAGAGATTACGCCAGCCCCAGATTGGATCCAGCTTCTTACAAAGACGAATGCCCCAACACCTATGAAGCGATGACTCCAACTCCAGCGACAATTTCAAATGATGCCAACTCTGAATCAACATGCACCACTCCCAAATCTTCTATATGTCGTAATCTTTATGTTTACAACTTGTAATAATTACTTATAACAATAATTAACTCATTGTTTCTTGCTAAAATTAATACATTATGTTAGCTAACTGCATGATTTGTATTATCTTAGAACTATACATGTGCAAGAAACTTCAAAGTTTCTTCTTAAAACAAAACCAGAATGAGTTTTATATTCCAAAGCATTCCAGAAATATAGCGTTCAGCGTCAGTTCAGGCAGGCCGCGTAGTCAAGCTCAGCTATCAGCTGATACCTATCCAGACCTAACAGCTGATCTGATTTCTAAGCACTCAATTGGTCCCTATCAAACAGGGCGCCGTATTTAAAGTCATTTTTCAGTGTGCCTGCTTGGCTGCTTCCACTGCATGCTTACAAAGCACAGCTTCTTGCAAAAAATAAAAATATGCGATTACTCGTGTATTTTGCTGTATCGTTACTCACCCAACTGCTGACCATGTCTACTGCCGCAAATGAGGAAGACCAATGGCAAGTTGAATCCATCGAAGAAACCCAGCAACAAATAAATCAAGCAGAGGAAGCCTTTCAAGACGAAAGCAACGCTTCTGTCCGTCGGAGCTCTCGTCTGGCAAGTAAAACATATAGTCCTCCCAGCATCATTGACTGGCCACTGGCGAAGTTACTGGAAACCTTGTATAGACACGATATCCCGGCACCGACTGGAGCTACGCATAAGGAACTGTTTGCTTTGCTCTGTGAAAAAAATTGACGTCCCAGCAGCAGATGTTCCTCCTCCTCCTCCATTCTCCGGCAGGAAACAGGCGCAGAAGAGGAAGAACCTCGACCCGGCTTCCACTCCATCTGCTGATGTTGCACCCAAGCGGGCAGGTGGTCCAGCCGTCTCAACCCGAGCGATCCACTCTTCTTCAGTTCAAAGCAACGACCCAGTGTTGTCGGCATTGTCCAACATTCAGCTTTCGCTCTCCGACATGAACTCCAGAATTCAGGCTCTGGAGTCCGGTTCAACTTCTAGGTCCTCGACAAATCTTCTCTTCTCCGGCCAGTCTTCCGAGAACTCCTCATCGGCCACGGCACGGCTGCCTGTGTTTACGCAGCAGCAGGATGATGACGTCATCAATTCGGTGACTATACCACGGAGAACGATGGGAAGTGCAGTTCCCGTGTCTACAGGCTCTCCATTCTTTCCGCCAGCGGCTGCGATTTCTCATCAGTTAAGAAGCCAAATCATCGCAGGTAATGATGTCAATCTTGTGAAAATATTGCTGTGCTCAGAAATGAGTGAGAAGCGTGTTGTTGATTGCGGCGACGTGTCTGTTATGCTTAAAGATAGCGATCCCCGGCTTTCAAAAATGTTAACACTAGCTGAATTTAATGTGGCATTTGGGGTTTTCAGAGATGTCATATGTGAAATCTCTCCGTCTCGTAGAGCTGAGCTGGACACTTATTTAGCAATTATTTCTGATTTGGCTTTGACTTATGGAGGAACTCTCTTCTACGACTATCACAAATCATTCTCTGCAAAAGCTGCTATGTTTATTCAACGTTTTAACCAGAGACTGGACTGGTCAGTAGTCGACTTAACCCTCATAAGCAGACATTTCACTGGTCATCAAGCTCTCTCCTGCTCAATTTGTGGCTCTCATTCTCACACTCTCAATCTATGCCCAAAATCTGTGTCTCCTCCACCTTCTAAGCCTGGCTTTCAAACTGTTGACTCTAAGGTAACACCATTTGCTACTCCATTGTGCTATAATTTTAATGAAAATGTTTGCAAGTTTTATAATTGTAAATATGTTCATGCTTGTAGTTACTGTGGGGACAGCCACCCAAAATCGGTGTGCCCAAGACGAACCCGCTTTATGAAAAAGGAGAAAAAGAAATAAAGCCATCAACCCCAATTAATGTTCCAAAGCTGGGACAGGCACTGAAAAATCATCCTAACCGCTGCTTCGTCAATTATTTATTAACGGGACTTGTTCAAGGTTTTTTTGGAGGATTATTATGGTTACCTAATCATTCTTTTTACTGTAATAATTTGCTTTCTGCTGTTAAGGAACCTGAAATTGTCGATTCTTTGTTGGAAAAGGAAGTTAAGAAAGGATTCATGATTGGGCCTTTTGATAAATCTCCTTTCTCAACTTGTCGGATTAATCCTATAGGGATTGCTACCCGAAAATATTCAGGGAAGAAGCGCTTAATTATTGACTTGTCTGCTCCCCATAATGACGCTGCTCAAAGTATCAACAGTCTTATTCCTCTAGCTCCGTTTTCTCTGTTTTACGCAACTGTTGATGATGCAATTAAATTCATTAAAATAGCAGGTAGGGGTGCATGGCTCGCAAAGGCAGATATTTCAGACGCCTTCAAAGTCATGCCTTTACATCCATCGCAGTGGCATTTATTTGGCGTTAAATGGAGGGAAAAATTATATTTTTCGGTCAGGCTCACCTTCGGCTGTCGCAGTAGTCCAAAAAATATTTGATACACTATCAGAGGCACTATGTTGGATTCTTCTTAATAACTGCAAATTACCGCACGTGCTCCATCTTTTAGACGATTTTTTGCTTGTGGATCATAAAAATGCAAAGCCAGAAAGATGCATTTCGGCGTTAAAACACACTTTCACCGAATTAGGTGTTCCCCTTTCGGAGGAAAAAACTTTAGGCCCTCTTAAAGTTATTGAGTTTTTAGGCATTACATTAGATTCTAACTTAATGCAAGCCTCGTTGCCCCTTGAGAAATTAATTCGCATTAGAGAAATCATGAGAAATGCTCAGATGTCAATTTCTTTTTCAAAAAGAGATTTGCTTTCTCTTCTAGGCCATCTTAATTTCGCGATGCGTATAATTCCACAAGGCAGGTCTTTTATTGCCAGACTCCTCGATCTATCCAAATCAGTTAAAGATCTTAAGGACATAGTTACCTTAGATGAAGGCTGCAGATCCGATCTTAGGTTCTGGTCTTTGCTCCTTGAAAATTGGAATGGCATTTCCTTTTTTCATTATGATGATCTTGAGTCTTCGGCAGCCCTTAAATTGTATACAGATGCTGCACCTTCCGTCGGTTTTGGGTTTTTTTTTTAATGGTCATTGGTTTGCTAGTAAATGGCCAAAGGAGCTGCTATCCGTGCCTGATAATAACATGTCCACCGCTCTGTTGTAATTATATCCCATAGTGATAGCTTGTATTCTGTGGGGCAAACAATGGTCTAGAAAACAAATTCTGTTTTTTTGTGACAATGAAGCAACTGTTAATATCATTAACAAAGGTCGCTCATCAGTTCCATTTATTAACAGATTCGTAAGGCGCCTTACTTGGTTATCGATCATGAATAACTTCATTTTTCGTGCTGCTCATATTCCAGGCTTAAACAATCAAATTGCTGATTCTCTTTCTCGATTTGAATTTCAGAAATTCCACCTCCTGTGCCCAGGGTCAGCGTCAGCCAGCTTGGTGTGCCCTCCTTTCAGCCAAACTGTGATAGATTAGACATGACCTTTCAATCTTATTTACATTCAGCAGCCAAGTACATGCGCAGTGGTTTAGCAACATCAACATTAAAAATGTACGACACTGCTTGGTCTCATTTTTGTTCTTTCTGTGCCACCTTCTCTGTAGATGTATTTCCTGTCAATGTTTCATATGTTAGTGCTTTTATAGTACACTGTTATGAGTCCCAAAAAATGCAGCCTTCATCCATCAAAAGCAAAATCGCCGGCATTCAGTTCCACCTGCGCTGCTTGGATCCATCCACCATCAGCTTGCTCGAAAATTCATCAATTCGTCTCCTGCTTAATGGACTCAAAAAAGAGAAACCAAAAGGCAATGATCATCGTCTCCCTCTCACACTTCCACTTCTTAAAAAATTAATATCACGTCTGAGAGAGGGATGTTTTGGGATCTATTCTGATATGTTGTTAGAATCTGTATTGCTTACGGCTTTCTATGGCTTTCTCAGAGGTGGCGAGTTTTCAACACGCACAGGCTACTTTAATCGGGCACATGACCTCACTATATCTGATGTTTAAATTTTTTCTCACCACTTCACCCTATTTCTAAAACACTCAAAAACCGATAGAAATAGAGAAGGATCTTTTGTTTATGTTTCTGAAACTAACTCTGCTTTTTGTCCTCTGTCATCTATGTTGGCTTATCTGAGGAGTCGTTCACAAGCTCGTCCGGAGGATCCATTATTTACAACGGAGGAGGGAAAGTCTATGTCTAGAGCTTGGTTTGCATCCCGTTTCCGCCTGCTTTGTGAATACTGCGGGCTTCCCCCAGAGCGTTATTCGGCTCATTCATTGCGCATAGGGGCGGCTACAACTGCAGCTTCCTCTACTCCCGTTTCTACCCTTAAAGCTATGGGAAGATGGTCTTCGGCAGCTTATGAACGGTACCTCCGGCCAGATACTCGAGCCATTCTTGAGGCTCAGAAAGCTATGAGTGATGCTTGTGATCTGTAGTTGAAATAAACATTGCTTCAATTACTAATGGGCTTATTTTTAATTTTACAGCCTTATTAGCTCTAGCTTCTTTCCTCTTGCTAGCTCCACGTAGATCTATTGGGTCATACTTTTCAACTAAATAAGATTGGCTTTTGAAACGCTCATTTAATCCTCTACTGGCTCTTCAATTAGCAAGAAGAGCCAGGGATGATTGCCTGGTATGGTCTGTTTGGGGGGATTTGTTTTTTGCTGCTTTCCCAGTTAATGGGAGATGTCCCCAGAAGCTGCTGCTGTTCCCTGACTAGCTTTCATGGAGCTCATGAAACTGATGGGTAACTCAGAACAGAGCCATACCGCCAAATGTAACTTTAACAATAATGCAAATAAAATTTGAATATATTTGACAAATGTCTGCTATTTTTGACTCAAGTGGTCCTGTCTGAAATATAGCGTTCAGCGTCAGTTCAGGCAGGCCGCGTAGTCAAGCTCAGCTATCAGCTGATACCTATCCAGACCTAACAGCTGATCTGATTTCTAAGCACTCAATTGGTCCCTATCAAACAGGGCGCCGTATTTAAAGTCATTTTTCAGTGTGCCTGCTTGGCTGCTTCCACTGCATGCTTACAACCCACCTCCTCCCCTAGCTCCTCCTTTAACTTCTGTTTAGCTTAATCAGTGTCATTCTGTTGTCATTGATGCATGCTCTGTTCTCATGGGGGATTTGTTTTTTGCTGCTTTCCCAGTTAATGGGAGATGTCCCCAGAAGCTGCTGCTGTTCCCTGACTAGCTTTCATGGAGCTCATGAAACTGATGGGTAACTCAGAACAGAGCCATACCGCCAAATGTAACTTTAACAATAATGCAAATAAAATTTGAATATATTTGACAAATGTCTGCTATTTTTGACTCAAGTGGTCCTGTCTGAATTACATTCATTGGAATTTCGAACATTACCTTTGCTGGTCTACACTCAAAAATGGGTGTGACAGCAGACAGTCTACTAATGATTTGTTACTGACATGTAGATGCAAATTTATTTATAGTTAGAAAAATGTCTAAAGTAGATGTCAAGGTATCAGAGGCGAGATGTAAAATGAATATGTAGATTTATTGCGGGTATGATTCACAGACAGAGACACAGATAATAAATGGAAGACTTAACTGAGTGGTAATAGTTCTTTCTTTGCAGATATCAATCAGTGGGTAGAGAGCATGAGACTGTATAGGTTGCTAATGTAACCCCCGTTTCCTGCCCATTCCCCTTCCAAGTATAGTAGGCAGCGTGTGAATACTCACATTAAGTTTTTCGCTGAGGAGCCGAGACGGATTTGCGGCCACCAGCGGAGGTACAGGAGTTGTGACAAGGGGAGTTAATGTCTCTATTCCCTCCTTCAGGGAACGGGAGTTAAATTAATAACCTAGACATTCCCTATAATTCAGTTACGTTCACCGGTAACATCAGTGACTGATGAATTGGGATCCCTATGGAAGATGGCATAGCTGCTGCCCCTTCCGGCACCCTGAGCAAGCTGCCTGATCCCCCACACCAGTTGGGGTGAAAGAAGGGACAGGGCTGTGCACGGAGAATGTCAATCACTGATGTTCCATTTACCCTGTACAGTGAAAATATTGGAAAACACTGGGAAAGCATGCACATTCCCACTGGAAAATGGAGACCACATCCTGCCCATAGGGAGGTAACATGTGGAGTTACACATATGGACTGACCTGGCGTCAGATGCCTCCAGCGCATCTGACTGCCGAGGATGCTGGAGGAACTCCACCAGGGTTCACCAGTCGGGGAACTCACCTGAGGAGCATAATAAGCGCTTGTATTCCATCCTCAGAGGGGAGTGGTGCAGCATGCAAGACACTGGGCCATCCATCCCACATATTATCTGTTTGTAGAAAACACATGAGAAGACACCGGCTCCACTCAGAGATTGTAGGTTCTGAAGCTCTGCGTCCGGTCCACGTACAAACGCAAAGTGCGAACAGGACACAGCAACGTGAGGGCTGGGTCTGCCTCCTCCGGGGGGCAGGGCTTGCAAGTTCACCACCTGGTCCCTAAAACGAGTGGTGGGAACTTTGGGCACGTATATATGTTCGTTCGTGAGTCAAACTCTATACAGAGAAAAGAGGATCTTTTTCCCAGTTGACCCGAAGCCCAAAGAGGCTGAGGTGCGCGAGCTCTATGTCCCTGTGTCCAAATAACTGCTCTCGCAACTGGGCCAGTGTGAGCCAGTAGTTGAGGATGCAAATGCACACCTCCTTCAAAAGGGTGAGAGTGGCCTCCTCTATCTTCGTAAAGATGTGGGGTGATAAGGAAAGGCCGAAGAGGAGGATATTGGGAGCGGAAGGGTGCGAAAAAAGTCCTGTGTCAAGGTAGGATCGATAGGCCTCCTTCAGCTCAATAGCTGCAAACCAATGTTGGCTGAGAACGCACATGAGAATGCGTTTCTGCGTCAGAATCTTGAACGGGAGCTTATGAAGGGCCCCTGTTCAAGACGAGCAGGTCCAAGATCGGTCGTAACCCACAGCCTTTCTGTGGCACAGTGAATTATGGGTTGTAAACCCTGCCTTCATGTTGGCTGGAGGGACCGGCTCTATCACGTCATTTGCCAATAGGACTGCAATTTCCTCACACAGGACAGTAGCATCCATGTCTGACACTGAGGTCAACCGGACACTGCTGAACCTGGGGGGACACCGGACAATTTGAATCGTATAGCCGAGTCTGATTGTCCAAACGACCCAGCAGGACTGGCTGGTAAGTGCTAGCCAGGCTTCCAGACACCGTGCAAGGGGGACCAGTGGGACAATAGACGTGCTGGAGGTAGGGCAGTGTTGTGGAGCATAGGGGCCTACCTCGGAAGGCACAGCGTCCCGATGTGGGGGCCGTGACTGTGGCTGCACACTTACGTGTCTCAACGATTCCTGTGAGGGAGTGGGGCAGTGCATTCACTGTACCCTGAAGAGCAGCTTGCTACATCTCTGGTCACCTTGAATGTTTGACGGGCACTGAGACTGGCGGCATCACCTTCCTACAGTAAGCTCGACATTGCGGGTTGGGTGAAAGCTACTGCTGTGGCCACGATGGAGCAGATGTGGAGGCCTCAGGGAAATGCCCTCGGTGATGAGCAGGCGGTGGTGGGTTCCACTTGAGCCCGAAACATGTGTCAGGAGAGGAGCAGAGTGGCCACAGGGATTCACCCGGCGGGAGAGCCCCTACTGTGATCCTCAGGTCACCCTGAGTATTAACCGAAGTGGCCCTCTGCTGTGCAGAAGAAACAGATCGGGAAATAGCAGAGAGGACTCCACCTCTTTTGAGGTATTTTAGTCTCAACCTCAACATCGCAATGGTCATCTTCCCGCAGTGGGTGCATGACTTATCAACAAACATCACCTCAGCATGCTTCCCGCCCAGACACGTGAGGCAGAAATCGTGGCAGTCAGACTGGGCCAGGAAACGACCACATCCAGAAACATATGGGTGGAATGACATCTTTAAAAAGATGCAACGTTTACTCTTTTAGGCAAACTGCTCTTTAGATGTTGAAGCGCTCAGGGGAACAGCCGCTGCACTATAGACTGTGTATGCTCAGCAACCACGACCTCCGCTGGAACGCGCCATTGCAGCGTCACACCAACACATGAACTGGAGCAAGAACCCTCTTGTTCTGCTACACAGGACAGATGATTTAAGATCATCTTGAACTTTACGCACAACGTAATGTCGGCAATTGATGCCTCTCGCGGTTCAAACAAACAGGGCTGGGCAACTGTGTTCATCATTAAGTTGTACGTCAAGTTCAAGTGTTACTCTTTTGGCGTAAATCAATGCATACGGCCGTCTGCCGGAAGCTAGTTATTTTAGCCGATAAAGTTTTAAATATGGATATTTTTCTTATACGAACGCAGCGCTTCACTTCAGAAGACCTTTCTTATCCCCCACAGAGCCGTGTCGAGCACTTAAATCATGAATAGATGCGCTTTAATGGACTTCCAAAGTCAAACAGCCAGTCACTTACATTATCAAGCTTGGAAGAGCCAAGACATTTTTTAATATAACTCCAATTGTATTCGTCTGAAAGAAGAAGGTCATATACACCTAGGATGGCTTCAGGGTGAGTAAGTCATGGACTAATTTTCATTTTTTGGTGAACTATCCCTTTAACCCCCTGAGGTCGGCTGTCGCGCCGGCGTGATAGGCTCGTTTTTTTCCTTATCAGTGCAACAGAGACGAAAAATACTCTGTTGATTTTGATCTTACATACTTGTGTTTTACATCACTCGATCCTGTTAACCCTCTGAGGTCTGAGCTGTTTTCTGGGCCCTGGAGGTGTTCTGACATGCTCTGACATTTCTGGTTATTTCTGTTACTTGTGACATTTTCATGGCTAAAGTCTAATTACACTGTATTCAGCACAAACTCTGCTACAATAATATATCAACAGCATGTATGTAAAAGTTTGTAGTTTTGAGATAATGACATTATGCATGGTTTGTGAAAATACAAAAAAAAATTCTCACTGAAATAAGGCTATGAAACCCATACTGATTATTTCTTCACAAGACTTTTGAAAATTGTATCACGTAGCCTAGAATATTTGCTCTAAAACTATGTGAAAATCACCCTGATTGCTCATTCAGATAAGACAATATATTGATTTAAAAATTTTACGACGTGTTTTGTGTGAAAAAGCCTTATGCGAGAGCTCATTAATATGTAAGCTTTTCTCACCTGAGAAAGACAAAGACCCTCCCCTAATGGCCCTATTAGGAGCTATCAGGCCCTGCCATTCTGGGCAACCTTGCACAATACTGTAAATGAGGAGATTTTAAAAAAGAATGGCTTTTAAATTGTTTGGATTTATTTACAACACACAACATAGTCCAAAGATACACACAGCAAATGCCCAAAAAGCACTTATTGAAAACAATGATCCAAAGACAGAGACCTTTGTGCCATTCCTAAAAACATTGTACATACCTTTCATTTCCAAGGTGTTTGATTTTCACTTTACCATGTTCATGTTCACTGAAGTCCTCAGTGGCATCTGGGCCCTGAAAAAAAAAAGTGAACATACTGACATCAAGAGAAAGGCCTGCACGATTTTGGGAATAAATTTTAGATTTTTCTGGTTAAAATTGCTTTTTAAAATTCACAGAATACACACACACACACACAAATGTTTCCAACAATATATAATATAATGAACAGTGAACACCAGGTTTGTTGTGCCTTGTAGGCATAAGCTATGTGCAGTGCTGGATAAAATATGATACATTCAAACGTGATCACGATCCAAAATATGATAAATTCAAACGCGATCGCGCTGCAAAATATGATACATTCAAACGCGATCGCGCTGCAAAATATGATACATTCAAACGCGATCACGATCCAAAATATGATACATTCAAACGCGATCGCGCTCAAATATAAAACATTATGGTTACCATATACATATCTACGTTTGAGCAGATATCCACAAACACAGTAACAGTAAACACTGGTCTAAATATTATAATATTCACCATATATCTAGCAACAGTTCAACTGCAATGTGAAATTTATGCAACAATAGCAAACTAATATGTAAGTATATAATTTCTTACCTTATCTTTCTTGTCTTCAAATCGGGTTCTTCTTCTTCTGATGTAAATCCAATGTAAGCTCAGGCACGTCTTTCAAACTCGACGAAAAGTGAAGTGAAGTGTTTTGTTGTTGAGGTAATGAGCGCGATCGCGTTCCATGTGGAGATTTGCATGTGAATATCTTTTGCGCGAGTAGGCGTGGTAAATTAAAAAATAATTAGGAAGCGTTTGAGAAGCTGGACATCTTGTTGGTTTTATACAAATTACGTAAACAGAGAATATTTGTTTTCGTTTTGAATCCGATGATTTAAAAGTACACACTTAAATGTTTATAAAGGTGTATGGCTCATAAATGTGTGACAAGTATTCGCTGAGTTATGTTTCAGTTTATAGACGTGCTCAAGAAAAAAAAGTTCACCGCGACAGAGAGGCAGAACGCACACCCTGTCTATTTTCTTTATTTTACAAAAGCACAATGTTTTGATTTGATTGTAAGTGGACACATACAAAAGTAGAAATATCACAGATTCTTTTTTTATATTTCTTTTTTCTGTATGACCATAAATGACGAAGAAATTTAAGTTTATAGTGCTACAATGTGGAGAAAATCCAGCAAAACGCGCCCGCGCGTTTGTCGACCTCAGAGGGTTAAGTGTGTATTATTTTTGTGTATACTCACAATAAAAACAAAGTGTTGTGCTTTTTGCCAATAAAGAAAAATAAACATGATGCGAGTTCTGCTTTCTCTCTGTCAGTGTAGTCCATTCTGAAACGCGCCCGAAAATGAACTGTAACGCAGCGAATTCTCAGTCAAACAGGCATACAGACACACAGACATGAAGCTTGAATTCTCTTCTTTTAAATGAAGTAATTTATATATAAAAAAAAATATTCTCAGTTTATGTAATATGTATGAAAAGAGAGAGATGTCAGTCATTCTCATCTCAGCTCATTAAGTTTTAATGTGACTCCGCCCACGGAGAGCGCGCCGCTATTCAAACGCAAATAATCTGAGGTGATCCAGGCAAACCAGTGAACGCCCACATCAGCTGGATAACACACACAGCGAGTTCACTTTCAGACTCATGTACTTTACGACGCTGTGAGGAATAACACTATCTTGATAATAATCCTGGAAAATTTACCTCAGAAGTGCTGGAAGTTTCATTTCGAGGAGCAAAGGGATCCGGCTGAGGAATAGGTCAGTTCTATATCTGCTTTGTTCTAATCGCAAGTGTCTGTACACGCTGAATGAATGAACGCACAGATGCGCGCTGTTATGTAGCTACAGCTGGAAAAAAGACTGTTTAAATATGAATCGCGTTTCTGTGTGTGAATGAATGAACAGCTTTTACCAAACTCTATTGCTATACTGAGATGAGTAAAAATCGGATAGATTATAAAGTTTTTACTGTAAAATACTGCCACATCAAATAAGCTTATAATGTTGCCAATTTCTGCTCATATGAATTGAATTACGTATGATAAAATGTATACTTTAGTTTTTACAAAGAAAGATTACACTGGAAATATTTTTACAATTTTAATTGTTGTTGTAATTGTATAACCTTTTTAATAAAATAGCACAAAAAAAAATATATATTATATATAAGGATATAAGGATAGATGTAAACAAAATCTTAAAAGGTCAATATAAGCCTTCTCTTTAAATACTTTTATTATGCTTTATTAGTGACACATTTGGGTAGAGAATATATTCCAAATCTGAAAATACAGTATGAGAACAATTAACTGCACAATTACTAGAAATGTTTACCTTGGATATTATACAATTTGCAAGCACAATTTGTGGAAAAAACAACAACAACTGTGAACCAATTATTTATATATATATATATATATATATATATATATTGTCCTTGCATTCTTTCTTGTGGCTCAGTCACACACCTGAATGAAAGGCTCATTAAGTATGCAGCCTCATTATGCGGGGGCCCATTGTCTCCTCAGGTGTGAATCACGCCCACCCGCATATTGCCTTTCCAAACAAAAAGTGTCGTACAAAATTTAAATCAATGTATTGTTTTATGTGAATGATTAGGAAGGATGATTTTCACATCATTTTGAAGAAAAAACTCTAGGCGACAAAATGCATTATTCAGAAGTCTTATTGACACAATAGTATGTGTTTTGTGGCCTTATTTCAGACATTTTCATTTTTTATTTTTTCAATAACCATGCATAAACATTATTTTCTCAAAAATACAAACACATTACACCTTTGCCATTAATATGTTTATAAGCAACTGAAAAAAGCACAAATGTAAGAGCATGTCAGAACATCTCAAGGACCCCAAAAACACCTTAGACCCCAGAGGGTTAAGCTGTATGTGACTGCATTTATTTGTTAGTGATGTTAAATGTACCAATGAAATTGGGACTCAACTTCCAAGAGAGCAGCTGAAGCTGGATGCCTCTTGTCAAGAGACAGACCTTCTGCCCAAGATCGATTGGTGGGGTTTTCAGATCTCTGGATGTCAGCCTGGCTTTTGTTTCTTCTGACTGCCCTCTGTAGTTGTATACGAGCTGAGTCCAACACTCTCTCACTCTCCTTAAACCAGAGGCCCACAGCTGGTATGTCTGATGGTTCCCCTAACAATTGAAACAGGGGAGCTGCTAGAGGAGTATGCACTGAAATGGAGTGTGTCCAGAGGAGGGTTGACTGAGTGAATTCTGGGCATACTCGGCCCAGGGAATAAAACAACTCCAGCTGTGCAGATATTCATGGCAGTATTTCCACAGAAAGTGTCTAATATCCCAGATCCTCTGCTTAGTCTGCCCATTCCTCTGTGGATAACCAGAAGACAAGCTCACTGACACACCCAGGACGGAGAAGAAGGACCTCTAGATTCTTCATAGGAACTGGGGACCGAGGTTGGATATTATATCTTCCACTATACCGAAGTTTTGGGAGAAATAGGCCCTTCAACAGCTCCAAATGGCAGGGCTTAGAAAAGCAGTCCACAGCAACCAGAATAAAGGTGAAACTGTCTGATGTCGGTAGGTCTGTGATGAAATCCTAGGTGTAACCAGGGCCGATGGGGTTCAGGTGGCCCCTGTATTTTGTTTATCAAGGGCCCATTTGATGGGGCTGACAAAGAATGCAGGAGGATGAATCGTTTCAGGACCAGTTTTGGTGCGAACAGTCTGGACAATGCATCAGCCTTGGGTTTTTTCTCACACGGATGACAAGAGACTAAAAAGTAAAATCTTGCAAAGAACATGGCCAACTGGCCACTAGCGAGGGTTAATTTGAGGTTAAAAAGTGTTATTAAGCAGCACAATAAGCAGTGAAAAAGAACTCAATACAGTGCACATGCTGTGCTGCACAAAAAGCCTCTTAGCATGCGATCGCAAATTAATTTATAATTTTGAATACACATGCAATAATTTAAAAATGCCCATCATGTGGAGAATTCCTGTAAACACAGCCGATTATGTCTCAAGTCAAAGCAAACAGTTGGGCGTAAACCGGATGTGAAACAGTATAATGTATCTGTGCGTTTGGTCTTACAGTGACAGCAGCCTAATATACCTACCTGCTGCTCTGTTATTAATGTCAACCAAACAAAAGAGAAAATAACTTACTGCTGTTGACTGAATAACTTTTCTAGCTTTAATGAGAATACATTTATATTTAATTCAAACAGTGAAGACTACACAATATTTTAGTTTTACATTTGATTATTAAATTTCTGTACTAACTCTACTACTTGTTAAATAAACCTGTTGTACCTGAAAAACTTTAATTCATATTTTTGTTATATTGTAAAATAAAGAAAAAAAGGAAAAAAAAGATAAAATTACACAAAATAACTATATTGTGATATTTATCATTATTGTGAAATAAATTTCTCATATCGTGAAATAACGATTTGGTCATATCGCCCACCCCTACAACCAGCCAGTGGCACCACTCCTCAAGGGTCAGCTTAATGGTTATCAATTAAGTCAGTTGTCAATAGCCCCTTTCACACATATAGGGCCCTATCTTGCACCCAGCGCAATTAACTTTGTACACCGACGCATGTATCATTCCTATTTTGCACCTGCTGCAAACTTTTCCCTCCACAGACGCACGTCAGTAAATTAGGGAATGAACTTGCGCTCCTGGGGGGGTGGTTCAGCGTAAAGAGGAGGCGTGTTCCGGCGCAAATGTTCCCTGGTGCTATTTTGCGATTTCAGAAAACAACTCCACCACAGACCAGGAAAAACCTAGTCTAAAATCAGTGGCGCGTTATTCAGATGCTATTTTAAGGGCGCATGCTTGGCCATAATGGAGCGTGTGCACAACGCGCATACACTTTGTTTCTCTCATCTACACAGACGCAGGCATGCAGCAGTTCCCATTTTTGCAAACCATACATAATTACAAGGAAAAATATTACCACACGAGGGAAATCAATGTGGTGTCCATTAAGATTTACAAATTTCTTAATTTACAAATTTTTATACGCCTGTTTAACCGAAGCTATTTTGGGTGTGTTTCTCCAATCCCCATACAATGTCTCTTCTCTGTCTTTTACGGCCCTGACGAGAACGTCGGTCTCCTCGGCTGTGAACCGCTCCTGGCGTGCGCCTGGCAAATCCGCCGCTATAATAGCAATCCGCCATGGAACAAGCACGCCTGCTTTTAAAGGGAATGTGAGATGACGCTCTGATTGGTTTATTGCACGTTACGCCCAAACCACACCTATGAGTAATGTAGCTACTTCAGACCAACCCATTTTAGATTTGCGTCTGGCACAAGAGTAATTTATCCCGCCGGTATAATAACAGCGCAACAGCATCCAAGATCCGCCCACAAAGTTATTTATAGATATATATATATATATAATTTATTTTTTTATTTTTTTTATGCACATAACAGAGACGCATGATGGCTGAGCGTGAAATTCAAACACAATTTCATTGTGACCTACTTTGTATTTTTTGTATGACAGCTGCTTTCTGTATTGTTTAGTTTTCACATCAATATGCTGGAAACCCATCTGTTATACAGTACGTCCATTATACATAGGTTTACTGTACTGCCCTCCACAGTCACAGTGTGTATCAGTGCAATGCCAGTCACAAAAAGTTACATTTTGACTCTGCAGATGTTCATTTACTTTTTTTGTATAAGCTGTTTTTGATTGTGGTATACAGCAACAATTTAAAGTCATAACTCTTTATTATTTAATTGTGTATAATGTGTTCTGTGTGAACTCGGAATGAAGGTTACCGGTATGATCAAGTACAAGGTCAGAACGCGCTGACGTAAGATGTCTGCTCTGGGCCAATTAAAGCTCTTATGGAGATGACGTGATTACTCAGCGTTGTTTACAGTAAGCTTTTTAATAGTTTTTCTATGTAAATATGCACAAGATGATAATTTTTGACCACTGCGCCATGTCTCGCAGCTTTTTTCAACGTGTCACGCTTGAGACCCAGCCTACTTTTCCATTCATCAGCGTTGCTGCTCTGCAGTTGGATACTATTATGCGTGTCTCGTGTTTTTAACCCTCTGAGGTCTGAGCTGTTTTCTGGGCCCTGGAGGTGTTCTGACATGCTCTGACATTTCTGGTTATATCTGTTACTTGTGACATTTTCATGGCTAAAGTCTAATTACACTGTATTCAGCACAAACTCTGCTACAATAATATATCAACAGCATGTATGTAAAAGTTTGTAGTTTTGAGATAATGACATTTATGCGTGGTTTTTGAAAATACAAAAAAAAATTCTCACTGAAATAAGGCCATGAAACCCATACTGATTATTTCTTCACAAGACTTTTGAAAATTGTATGACGTAGCCTAGAATATTTGCTGCAAAACTATGTGAAAATCACCCTGACTGCTCATTCAGATAAGACAATATATTGATTTAAAATTTTTACGACGTGTTTTGTGTGAAAAAGCCTTATGCGAGAGCTCATTAATATGTAAGCTTTTCTCACCTGAGAAAGACAAAGAACCTCCCCTAACGGCCCTATTAGGAGCTATCAGGCCCCTATCATTCTGAGCAACCTTGCACAATACTGTAAATGAGGAGATTTAAAAAAGAATGGCTTTTAAATTGTTTGGATTTATTTACAACACAACATAATCCAAAGATACACAACAAATGCCAAAAAAGCACTTCAAAAACAGAGACCTTTGTGCCATTCCTAAAAACACTGTACATACCTTTCATTTCCAAGATTTTCACTTTACCATGTTCACGTACTGAGACTCATGTGAATGTTGAAGTCCTCAGTGGTATCTGGGACCTGAAAAAAAAAAGTGAACATACTGATATCAAGAGAAAGGCCTGCACGATTTTGGAAATAAATATTAGATTTTTCTGGTTAAAATTGCTTTTTAAAATTCCTTTTTAAAATTCACAGAATACACACACACACACACACACGTTTCCAACGATATATAATATAATGAACACCAGGTTTGTTGTGCCTTGTAGGCATAAGGTATATGCGCAGTGCGGATAAAATAATAATAACAATAAATAACCTATAGCAGCCTATAAATCTTCCAAAAGATTTCAGTAACAACTAAGCTAGAGAAAAATATATTGATTATCATGTTACTTCAAATGTTTCCATCCGTTATGATGATATGAAATGAGATAATAATAAAAACATGAAGCCGTTTGGTGCGTTTTGCTTTCATCCAAAATATGATACATTCAAACGCGATCGCTTGCAAAATATGATACATTCAAACGCGATCACGCTCAAATATAAAACATTATGGTTACCATAAACATATCTATGTTTGAGCAGATATCCACAAACACAGTAAACACGGGTCTAAATATTATAATATTCCCCATATATCTAGCAACAGTTCAACTGCAACGTGACATTTATGCAACAATAACAAACTAGGCTATGTAAGAATTTCTTACCTTATCTTTCTTGTCTTCAGATCGCGTTCTTCTTCTTCTGAGGTAGCCTAAATCCAATGTAAGCTCAGGCACGTCTTTCAAACTCGACGAAAAGTGAAGTGAAGTGTTTTGTTGTTGAGGTAACGAGCGCGTTCGCGTTCCATGTGGAGATTTGCATGTGAATATCTTTTGCGCGAGTAGGCGTGGCCAAATTAACTGTAATGAGCAAGCGTTTGAGAAGCTGGACATCTTGTTGGTTTTATACAAATTACGTAAACAGAGAATATTTGTTTTCGTTTTGAATCCAATTATTTAAAAGTACACACTTAAATGTTTATAAAGGTATATGGCTCATAAATGTGTGACAAGTATTCGCTGAGTTTTGTTTCAGTTTATAGACGTGCTCAAGAAAAAAAAGTTCACCGCGACAGAGAGGCAGAACGCACACCCTGTTTATTTTCTTTATTTTACAAAAGCACAATGTTTTGATTTGATTGTAAGTGGACACATACAAAAGGAGAAATATCACAGATTCTTTTTTCATATTTCTTTTTTCTGTATGACCATAAATGATGGAGTAATTTAAGTTTATAGTGCTACAATGTGGAGAAAATCCGGCAAAACGCGCCCGCGCGTTTGTCGACCTCAGAGGGTTAAGAGTGCATCCCATTATGCCTGTCACTCAGAAGTCAAAAAATGTTGTCAAATTGAACAGATATTGAAACTAAAGTGCTTCTCCTCATGCGGGGGGATGAAGACAATGGCACGGCGTTTAAAGATCACTTCCGATGACTGACATCACAGCATTTCCCGGTATTTTGGAGCTGATGTGTGAATGGTCTCTTACCAGTAAAAATCCAGAATGCCACTGCTTGTGTGAACAGCACATTTGTGTATTTACCGGAAAAGTAATTCTGGCAATTTTACGGTAATTTCCCGGGTTTGCTGTTTGAAAGGGGCTAATGTCATAGTTCTGCTCCGCCAGGGTAATTTTGTGAGAGAAGGCGCATGTATGGAGCTTCTCCTGCCACTGAGAAAGGATTGCCTTAATGCCCGAGGAGGAAGCATCCAATTACTCAATAAAAGGAAGGTTAGGGTCAGGAAGGACAAGTATGGGGGAAGTGGTGAAAAAGTCCTTCAGGTGTTGAAAGGCAGTCAGTGCATCGGTATTCCAGGACAGAGACTTAGTTTTACCCTTTACAGAGTGGTGAGGGGAGAGGCAATAAGACTGTAGTTGTGGATAAAACGTCTGTAAAAAGTTGGCGGAACCAAGGAACCGTTGAGTTCTTCAACAGTGGTGGGTAGTGACCAAGAATGAACTGCATCCACTCTCTGGTCCATCTGGATACCAGCATTTACCAGGGAGTAAATTAGGATGTCATCTATGTAGATGATCACAAAGCAATAGAGGAACTCCTGGAACACCCCGTTCACCAGAGGTGGACGAAGTACACAACTTCCTTACTTGAGTGAAAGTACAGATACTACTGGTCAAATATTACTCCGTTACAAGTAAAAGTTGTAAAGACCTATTTTTACTTAAGTAAAAGTACAGAAGTACTCGTTTTTAAAAATACTTAAGTATCAAAAGTAAAAAGTAAATGTCAATGCATTGTTTTATTATTGTTGCATTGTTGTATGTAATACTTAAAGTACCGTATGCCTCTGAATCTACGCCTGCCTACCCTCATATCAATATCACATTTATTTCTAGAACACAGTTCCAGTAGTGGGATTGAATGTGAGATTGAATGTAAGATTGAATTAAAAGATTGAAGACTGAAGTGCACTCAATAACGTCCACAATGGTTTCGGACACCCAAATGGCTGTTCCCTCAAATATTGCCCTATTTAAAGTTTTTTGGCTTTTAGTATGAATATGTTAGCCTTACTGTTATCTATAAGCTAGTGTGCTCCAAAAAAGTGACAAAAGTCGCATTTAGAAGACCAAACCCAACATTGAAAATGAAAATCAGGTTTATGTCAGAATCCAATGTCAGATTGACATTGATCTCCAACGTTGGACAGACGTTGTATTGTGGTTGAAAATAAAAATCGGGTTGACGTCAGAAACCAACATCAGTCGGGTTCTGACGTCAACCCGTCTTTTATTTTCAATCAATATCCAACGTCAATCTGACGTCGGGTTCTGACGTCAACCCGACTTTCATTTCCAACCAAAATGCAACCCCTGCAACCAAAATCATCCACTGACTGATGTTACTTTTTACTCAAGGACCTTGACAGATTTGTAGTGGAGTAAAAAGTACGATATTTGTCTTTCAAATGTAGTGAAGTTAAAGTAAAAAGTTTCCAGAAAAAATAATACTCAAGTAAAGTACAGATACTCAAAAAGTGTACTTAAGTACAGTACTCAAGTAAATGTACTTTGTTACTGTCCACCTCTGCCGTTCACAATGCCTTGGGAGATGGAAGGTGTCGGCATAACTTGATAGTGTCCTATAATAATTCATAGTGGCCTATAAATGTTACGATGGTCTTCCACTTGCCCCCCTTCCATATCTTAAAAAGGTTGTAGGCACTTTGAAGTTCCAGCTTTTTGAATACCGTTGCCCTTTGCAGCATCTCCAGAGCTACTGGTACTTGAGGAAGGGGATAACAAAATTTGACAGTCTCTTTGTTGGGAGCTCTATAGTCAATACATAGTCTGAAGTCCCCGTCCTTTTTGGCCATGAAGACAAAAGATAAAAGATTTGGCCATGAAGATTAAGATATTCTACTGGTTATCGCCAGCGCGTTTTGCTGGATTTTCTTCACATAGTAGCAAAATAGACTTAAATTACTCCGTCATTTATGGTCATACAGCAAAAAAGAAATATGAAAAAAGAATCTGTGAGATGTCTATGTGTCCACTTACAATCAAAACAAAACATTGTGCTTTTGTAAAATAAAAATAAACAGGTATGCTTTCTGCCTCTCTGTCTTTGTGAACTTTTTTTTCTTGAGCACGTCTATAAACTGAAACAAAACTCAGCGAATACTTGTCACACATTTATGAGCAATATAACTTTATAAACATTTAAGTGTGTACTTTTAAATTATCTGATTCAAAACAAAACAAATATTTTCTGTTTAAGTAATTTGTATAAAACCAACAAGATGTCCAGTTTCTCAAGTGCTTGTTCATTAGTTTTAATGTGACCACACCCACACGCGCAAAAAAGATTGACATGCATATCGTCCACGTGAAGGAACGCGTAATCGGCTTCATCACCTCAAAGCAAAGCACCAAACTTTATCATTCCTCTGCTTATCATCAAGTTTGGAAGACACGCTGTGAGCTTACATTGGATTTACCACAGAAGAAGAAGAACGCGATTTGAAGACATGAAAGATTTTAAAGTAAGAAATGTATTCTGAATTATATTAGTTAGAGTGTTATGTTGCATAAACTTCACATTGTAGTTGAACTGTTGCTAGATTAAAATGTATGAAATAGGCCACATGCTATCGGCTATTGTTATTATTATTTTATGCAGCCCTACACGTATTTGCCTACAAGGCACAACAAATCTGGTGTTCTTATTATATATATATATATATATATATATATATATATATATATATATATATATATTAGGGGTGGCACGGTACATGAAAAAACATCCGAACCGTTCGGTTCGGAGCGTGTGTGCGTCACACGGTTCGAAGCATGCGCAATGTAGCCTCGTGCCCGTGCTAATACAATGCTAAATCATAAATCAGATGTATGTAGAATAACATTACGATGTCCAGCAATCGATTTAAATAGTACACTGGGTTTACTTAGACATTTAATGAGATCTACTCCACTATATGTTGTTTTTTCACGTGAATAAATACATAGATCAACTGTTTCACGTATGTATTTTAATGGTCCAGTGGCAGAACTTTTGCCAAGCGTGTCATAGGTTCGGAGTTCTAATCCGATAATATTTATCGAATATAATATTTGTATTGGTACATCCGTGCCGCAAGATGTTTCAAAAGTGGTGGGGACAATATCGACCCTGGCAAAAAGTGGTGGGGATATGTCCCACCCACAAATTACGCCTATGATGACGAGACACGAGGAGAAATTGACAAAGAACTGTCCGACACAGCCCACATAGCTCTCACTACAGATGGATGGACCTCCAGGGCCACTGAAAGTTTCCTCACGGTGACCGCTCACTATATTACTTCGGAATGGGAAATGAGAAGCTGCGTTTTGCAAACACGCCCCATTTATGAAATAAATAAATAAATAATTAGATAATTAAGCTATATATCATATGCTGAAGTAAATTTTTGGAGTGGTAAAGATTAAAAGAAAAAATAACAACAAGAACCGTACAGAACCGAAAACCGTGACCCTAAAACCGTGATATGAACCGAACCGAGGGTTTTGTGAACCGTGCCACCCCTATATATATATATATATATATATATATATATATATATATATATACACTGAATTACTAAAATTATAAACGCAACACTTTTGTTTTTGCTCCCATTTTTCATGAGCTGAACTCAAAGATCTAAGACTTTTTCTATGAACACAAAAGGCCTATTTCTCTCAAATAGTGTTCACAAATCTGTCTAAATCTGTGTAAGTGATCACTTCTCCTTTGCTGAGATAATCCATCCACCTCACAGGTGTGGCATATCACGATGCTGATTAGACAGCATGATTATTGCACAGGTGTGCCTTAGGCTGGCCACAATAAAAGACCACTCTAAAATGTGCAGTTTTATCACACAGCACAATGCCACAGATGTCACAAGTTTTGAGGGAGCGTGCAATTGGCATGCTGACTGTAGGAATGTCCACCAGAGCTGTTGCCCGTGAATTGAATATTCATTTCTCTACCATAAGCCGTCTCCAAAGGCGTTTCAGAGAATTTGGCAGTACATCCAACCGGCCTCACAACCGCAGACCACGTGTAACCACACCAGACCAGGACCTCCACATCCAGCATCTTCACCTCCAAGATCGTCTGAGACCAGCCACCCGGACAGCTGCTGCAACAGTCGGTTTGCACAACCAAAGAATTTCTGCACAAACTGTCAGAAACCATCTTAGGGAAGCTCATCTGCATGCTCGTCGTCCTCATCGGGGTCTCGACCTGACTGCAGTTCGTCGTCGTAACTGACTTGAGTGGGCAAATGCCCACCAAATGCCGGTTTTCACTGTACAGGGCAGATGGCAGACAGCGTGTATGGCTTTGTGTGGGTGAGCAGTTTGCTGATGTCAGCATTGTGGATCGAGTGGCCCATGGTGGCGGTGGGGTTATGGTATGGGCAGGTGTATGTTATGGACAACGAACACAGGTGCATTTTATTGAAGGCATTTTGAATGCACAGAGATACCGTGACGAGATCCTGAGGCCCATTATTGTGCCATTCATCCACGACCATCACCTCATGTTTGCAGCATGATAATGCACGGCTCCATGTTGCAAGGATCTGTACACAAGTACTGGAGGCTGAAAACATCCCAGTTCTTGGATGGCCAGCATACTCACCGGACATGTCACCCATTGAGCATGTTTGGGATGCTCTGGATCTGCGTATACGACAGCGTATTCCAGGTCCTGCCAATATCCAGCAACTTCACACAGCCATTGAAGAGGAGTCAACAACCAACACAATCAACAACCTGATCAACTCTATGCAAAGGAGATGTGCACTGCGTGAGGCAAATGGTGGTCACACCAGATACTGGTTTTTGGACCCCCCCGGAAATATGTTGAAATAAAATGTCTTCGTATAAGCAACGTATTTAACTGCAAATTAACATTTATATGCTAATATATCATAAAAACGATAGGTTACAGACGAAAAATGAATGCTTAGACAAGATTTCGTTGATTAGTTTAGGATAGATTATAAAGTTTTTACTGTAAAAAAGACTACTGTCACATCAAATAAGCTTTTGTTCGCCTGTTAAATATATAGTATGTGATGTTTTGTCAAGTCAAGTCAAGTCATCTTCATTTATATAGCGCTTTTAACAATGTAGATTGTTCCAAAGTGGCTTTACAGAGATACAAGGATAGTTTAAAGTAACAGAGATTGTTTTGGCTTTATAGCAGTTCTTGAATAAAGTTATTTTCCAGCTAAAGATTCACTTCCGTCGCAACGATCATTAGTTATTAACTTAGGGACCTCTAACATGATACCGTTTTAACAGGAAACTCTACACAGACTTTAAACGCAAAACCTGTGAGAACGCTGATGGCGTGCACATGCGTATTACGAGTTCAGTCTATTGGTATTGCGCGTTTGAAATATGTGCGCAGGTTTGTAATTCCCTACAAACCAAGCCTTAAAAAACTACTTGTCTGGCCTTAACATTTTGATACAGAATTGTATCACTTCGGGGTAGATACGCAAACCTAATTTTCCCGACAACGCTTTATCTGTAGAGTGGTAAAGGGATCCTCCATAAGGAGAAACTAGTTGGCACTTTAGCACCACGTTATGACATTGGGTCCAGGCGCAGGTCCTTCATCAGATCTGGATACAGCCTGGATCCGGCAGGTCAAAAATGTTGTCAAAAATAAAGTAGGTATATTGAATTATCAACTAAGATGTTATTATAGTGTTTGTTCCAATATTCATATACTATATACTAATGAATCCTTGACTTACGTATAATAAAATGTATACTTTTTAAAAAGAAATATTATACTTGAAATATTGTTAAAATTGCAATTGTTTTTGATTTACATGTGAAAACTTTTTAATAAAATAGCAAAACATATTTACAAGGTAGATGTAAGCAACATCTTAACCCTCTGGGGTCTGAGGGGTTTTCTGGCCCTGGAGGTGTTCTGACATGCTCTGACATTTGTGCTTATTTCTGTTACTTGTGACATTTTCATGGCTAAAGTCTGATTACACTGTATTTAGCACAAACTCTGCTACAATAATATATCAACAGCATGTATGTAAAATTTTGTAGTTTTGAGATAATGACATTTATGCGTGGTTTGTGAAAATACAAAAAAAAATTGTCACTGAAATAAGGCCATGAAACGCATACTGATTATTTCTTCACAAGACTTTTGAAAATTGTATCATGTAGCCTAGAATATTTGCTCCAAAACTATGTGAAAATCATCCTGACTGCTCATTCAGATTAGACAATATACTGATTTAAAATTTGTAAGACGTGTTTTGTGTAAGAAAGCTTTATGCGGGAGGCGTGGTCACATCATTAATATGTATGGCTTTTCACAACTGAGAAAGACAAAGACCCTCCCCTAATGGCCCTATTAGGAGCTATCAGGCCCTGTCATTCTGAGCAACCTTGCACAAAGAATGAGGAGATTTAAAAAAGAATGGCTTTTTGATTGTTTGGATTTATTTACAACACAACATAATCCAAAGATACACAACAAATGACAAAAAAAGCACATTATTGAAAACAATGAACCAAAGACAGAGACCTTTGTGCCATTCCTAAAAACATTGTAAATACCTTTCTTTTCCAAGGTGTTTGATTTTCACTTTACCATGTTCATGTACAGAGACTCATGTGAATGTTGAAGTCAGCAGGACTCAGTGGCATCTGGTCCCTGTAAAAAAAAAAAAGAAGAAATTTAGGAATAGATTTTAGATTTTTCTGGTTTAAATTGCTTTTTTAAATTCACAGAATACACACACACAAACGCTTCCAACAATGTATAATGAACACCAGGTTTGTTGTGCCTTGTAGGCATAGGCTACGGGCAGTGCTGCATAAAATAATAATAATAACAATAACTAGCAGCCTATAAATCTTCCAAAAGATTTCAGTAACGACTACGCTAGAGAAAAATATATTGATTAGCATATGTTACTTCAAATGTTTCCATTCGTTATGATAATATTAAATGAGATAATAGTAAAAACATGAAACCTTTGTTTGGTGCGTTTTGCTTTTCAAACCCACAAATATGATGCATTTAAACACAGAGCGCGCTCCGAAATATGATACATTCAAACACACAGCATGCTCCGAAATATGAAAAATTCAAACGCAGAGCGCGCTCCAAAATATGAAACATTATGGTTACCATATTTTACATATCTACGTTTGAGCACATATCCACAAACACAGTATTTAACAGTAAACACGGGACTAAATATTATAATATTCACCCTATATCTAGCAACAGTTCAACTGCAATGTGAAGTTTATGCAACAATAACATAAACTAATAATTAAGATTTTCTTACCTTACATCTTTCTTGTCTTCAAATCGCGTTCTTCTTCTTCTGAGGTAAATCCAAAGTACTGTAAGCTCACTGCGTGTCTTCCAAACTCGACGAAAAGCAGAGACTTGTGTAGTGTGGTGTTTTGTTTTTAAGGTAACGAGCGCGTTAGCGTTCCATGTGGAGATTTGCATGTGAATCTCTTTTGCGCGCGTGGGTGTGGTCAAATTAAAAATAATGAGCAAGCGTTTGAGAAACTGGACATCTTGTTGGTTTTATACAAATTACTTAAGCAGAGAATATTTGTTTTCAGTTTGAATCCGACAATTTAAAAGTACACACTTAAATGTTTATAAAGATATATGGCTCATAAATGTGTGACAAGTTTTGTTTCAGTTTATAGACGTGCTCAAGAAAAAAAAGTTCACAGAGACGGAGAGGCAGAAAGCACACCCTGTTTATTTTCTTTATTTTACAAAAGCACAATGTTTTGATTGTAAGTGGACACATACAAAAGTAGACATATCACAGATTCTTTTTTCATATTTCTTTTTTCGGTATGACCATAAATGACAGAGTAATTTAAGTCTATTGTGCTATTATGTGAAGAAAATCCAGCAAAACACGCCGGCACGTTTGCCGACCCCAGAGGGTTAACCATACTTGTCCTTCTAGACTTGAGCGATGCCTTACTGTATCACATAAGATACTTCTTGACAGGTTAGCTTCTATTGGTATTACTGGCACTGCTCTGTCTTGGTTTAGGTCATATCTATCTGGACACAGTCAGCGTATATAAATTAAAAGGTTTTTGATCAAGAACATCTACAGTCACCACTGGTGTTCCCCAGGGTTCTGTCTTGGGCCCACTTCTTTTCATTATTTATATGCTCCCTCTTGGTTATATTTTGAGGAAATATGGTATTAATTTGACACCCAACTTTACCTGTCTGCCAAACCTACTGGTTCTTTTCCGCCACCATCTTTGTCCAGCTGTTTAGCTGAAATTAAAGATTGGCTTTCAGCTAATTTCTTGAAGGTAAATGGCAACAAAAATGAGGCTTTGCTTGTTGGCACTAGATCTGTTGTGTCTAAATCTAATTGTCTTTCTTTGTACATTGACAATACTGCAATCTGTCCTTCTTCACAGGTTAAAAGTTTGGGTGTCATCATGGATAGCACACTATCCTTTGTAACTCAAATTAATAATATCACACGGATTGCATACTTCCACTTGCGTAATATTAACCATCTCCGTCCCTTTCTTTCAAATAATAATAATGCAGTTCTCATTCACGCACTAGTCACTTCACATATAGACTACTGTAATGCTCTTCTCACAGGTGTTCCCTCCAAATTGCTACATAAGCTTCAGTTGGTTCAGAATTCTGCAGCTCGTGTTCTATCTAGAACACCTTCTACTGAGCACATTTCTCCAGTTCTTCAGCAATTGCACTGGCTTCCAGTAAAGTATAGAGTTGAATTCAAGATCTTGCTACTTACTTATAAGGCACTTCATAATCTTGCACCCCAATACCTTACACAACTTCTCCATGTTTACACTCCTTCACGTGCTCTCAGATCTTCTTCTTCAATTTCTCTTGTGGTACCTCGGATTCGACTAACTACCATCGGTGCCAGATCTTTTAGTGATGCTGCCGCCCACCTATGTAACTCTCTTCCCCTTGATGTTCGCAATAGCGATTGCTTGTTGACTTTTAAAACGTGTCTTAAGACATATCTTTTTATACAAGCTTTTTTATAACATGTTGTATTGAGTCTTTAATGCACTTTATATGCAGCTTGTTTGTTGTGTGGTATTGTCTTATGCAGTGACCTGTATATTGCTTGTGAGGTGACCTTGGGTGTTATGAAAGGTGCCATTAAATAAAATGTATTATTATTATTATTATTGCTCTGCTTCGACCTCCGTCCATTCGACCTATCCCGCTCCCTAGGTCCCGTCCGCCAGGGCCATTCAGAGGCCGGGTCCGGGGTGGGACAGCGCTGGACCAGTCAGGGGGCCCACGTGTTCAGCCCAGGGGCACGGGGTTTACCACCGCTGGGGCTGAGGCTACCCCTCCATTTCCCCTGGATTCAGGGGAACAGAGGGCAATCGAGAGACAGATTATCTCGGAACGTGATGATTTTCCCCTGCAGCAGTCTCAGGATTAGTCGTTAAAACATGCGTACCAATGGTCAGCCTCTCCAACCCGACTGTTCGCTCACCTATCCCTATTTTGCAATTATTAAAGACAGGCTGTATCGAGTGACACGACACTCAGACAAAGCAAATTACAACCCATTTGTTAGTAGGGCTGTCACTTTTGTGAAAAAATCCCATTCGATTTTTGAGATATAAGTGTTCATTGAATCGATTGTAAAATCGATTTTCCATGTCTAAAGACGTTTCCATATTAAACGCCAAATATGGGCAAATCCACGGACAACTAACAGGCATTAGGATGAACATAAAGAGGGCGCTCGAGACGCGCACAAGTCAGCAAATATTCCTGATGATTTATTGGCGTGAAGTTTCACTCTGAGAAAAGACCGTTAAAATCGATTACCTATTTTCGTTTTCGAAACTTGCGTTGGTTGGTCCGATCGACTGTGCAATCGATTTTCGAATGTAAAGTGACAGCCCTATTTGTTAGTACCAAAAAGCCGTCGGGAAATGCTTTTCCAGGTGGCTAATTCTAATAAAGTGAAAGACCAAGAGGAGAGAGATCATGAGGGTGAACGTGTGGGTCCAGAGAAAGCGCTGTGGGTGCGACTGTTTGTTTATTTTTCTTTGAGTTTCAATAAAACACCCACTGACTCTGTAAGCCGACCCTGTCCTCTTCCTTCCCAACATCTTGAACTCTGATACACTAATCTAAAGCACAGCATGTTTGCAATGATAACCAGGTAAGCCTATGCAATAAGTAGGATTACAATGACAAACAGACAAGCCTGAGCAATAAAGTTTTCCAATATAACCAGAAAAACCTTAATTTACTAATACACTACTGGCTTATGGAACAAGCATGAAGCTGATACCCAGATAAGCTTAGTACAGTATGTTGCCAATAATACTAGAAACCCTAAAGTAACAAGCATGGTCCGATAACAATTGCCTTGAGCAACAGGTATGGTACCAATAACAACGTTATTGTTACTGATACCTGGATAGCCTTAAGCAACAAAGCATGTTGCCAATAACCTGATAGCTTTTAAGCAATGAGCATAATAAGGTAACTTGGCTTAGCTATGCGAAGACATTCAGAGATGAATGGAGAGTGAAATATAGCCAGCTGTGATGTGGATGCATGATATCCTTCTTCATGCGTGGAGTGCAAATCTCATCTAAACTTTGTTCTTGAGGCAGTCACATTAGTATAACTTCAGCGAGTCCATGTCAATAATGCAGCATTGCCAGAAACAATGCTAACTCGGATCAGTTCCAAATCAAGCAGCTTATTATCAATGCAGCAAATGTATGTGTTCAAGTTCACATACTTGAAATTGAGGTGAAATCCGTGTGGGGAATGAATTCCTCTCACTAAATTACAGATTGTGTCAGAGATACCCCTCTACACACTAATGGAATCCCAGGAACTAGAGCCAAACAGATATTTGAGAAATCTAAAAAAACAATTTATTTATCATTCACTCAGTAAAAGCTAGGGCAGATCTTCCCACAATGAATAAATACACGATTTTTACAATGAAATAAAATCTGTTCCCAAACAACAAAGCAGCTGTCCAAATTGCTCTTTGCGCTGGCCGTTTAAGTCAAAGGCTGGGGGCGTGGCGATCGCGAGGCACAGGGGTTCCCTGAAGGCGTGGCCGAGTGCAGACTTGTCAGAACGGGGGATTCCGGAAGTAACGTCTTCGCCACCGGCAGTAGCTCCTCCGACCCAAACAAGACAGAATGTGACAATCAATACACAACAGAACTGTAGCAGAGTTTAAACTCTCGTTCATGGACCAGTGCAGAAAAACTACTTTCCTGTCCGGGATGGAAATAAAGCCTTTCTCTCCTCCCTCGAGTCGTCTAGCAGGCGGGCCGGCCCGGCTCCGGCGTGGCTTGGCGGCTTTCCGACCTAGAAGGAATCAATCAAAAGTCCTCAGCAAAAGCGACTACATCGAGCGCTAGACCATCAGCATCAAGCAGTGGATTACGAGAGGAATAAAAGGAACGTCCCTTTCTAGGGATACTTGCGTGCGTTGTATACTCGTGTCGTGTCTTCAATCGATCGTGCCGGTTACCAGCCGAGGAACACCCGCGTAGGGAAAGGAGATCAGCGTCCGGACAGCGCACCCATGGTAAGTTTCAGTCCACTTTTATAGAGTAGTAAGTTCATGATTATGATCGGGAGGTGTGGCAGCTATTCAGTCAATGGGGACCACCTGTAGTAGTCCATTACATACCACACCCACAGTAGGCTTCCGATAAAACAATGTAAACAAACACACGTGCTCATTATAAACACATATCACACGTGCTCAATATCTTTACACACAGACACTGCACACTGAATCTCCACTGCAATCGAAATCAACCGCACACACATTTACAAAGGAGCCATACTATCCCTCCACCCACTTTACATTTCCCCATCTGACAGCTACCCCCCGACTTTAACATAAGTCGTCCCGACTATGTCACCGCTTGGTACCTCAATGGCCGGGTGCCCTGTGTAGATCGCTGGGAGCGACGTGGCCCTAAGGACTCTTCTACAGGGGCTTCTGGTGATAGGCATTCCATCTCTGTTGGACCGTCATGTACCTGTGGGGCTGTACTGGGCCTCCCTTGAGAGTCAGGGTCACCACTGGTGGCCTCCATCTCCGCTAATTGAGGTGGTTCCAAGTGTGGTGGAAGGTCTGGAGTAGGTTCCTCGGGTACTGGTGGGGGCTGAGTGCTCCAGAATACCAGGGGTCTATATCCACGGTTGTTGCCACCCCCCTGTGGCCGGGACATCCCTTCCTCCTGGGTGGATCGCGCCTGGTCATTGGCTGGCAGCTGCGGAAAAGACACTGGACACACTCGCAAGTTATTCCTATGAGCAGTACGAATAGGACCTTCCTCACCTTCTGGACGAATCAGGTATACCGGTCGGCCCGGGCGCAGTTGGGAAACTACCACAAAGGGTGTCGGTCGCCATCGAGGTGCCAGCTTTCCATAGGCTCGCCGACGGAAGTGCCTGAGGAGGACACGCTCCCCAACCAGGAGGTCCAATGCCTTAGCTCTCTGATCCCGACGGGTCTTTTCACTTTGCTGCCTCTGCCAGGTATGTTGTTGGACTACTTTACATACCTGGTTAAGTACCTGATGATGGGACTGGACCCACCCGTTGAGGGTCTGTCGTTTAGTCACAGGCCCGGCCTCGTGGATCCAATCTACTGGAAGCCTTGCGTGTCTTCCAAACACCACGAAGTAAGGAGTAAGGCCAGTGGTGCCATGTGGGGTATTATTATACGCCTGAAGGAGGGCAGGTAATCTCGATGGCCACTGGGACTGTGCCTCATCTGTTAAGGTTCCTAGCAACTTCAGGAGTGTCTGGTTAAATCTCTCGCAGGCTCCATTACCCCGCGGGTGGTATGCCGTGGTTTGCTTCATCCGGCATCCACACAAGAGACAGAGCTGCTGAAATAGGTCTGAAGTAAAGGCCGCTCCACGGTCTGAGAGGATGTGCTCTGGACTCCCATATACCTGGAACAGGTTCTTCCATACGGCCTTGGCAGTGGTGGCGGCGGTCTGATCCCTGGTGGGCACTGCAAGAGCATATTTCG
The DNA here is from genome assembly GCF_963993115.1 of Abramis brama. Classification (NCBI taxonomy): domain Eukaryota; kingdom Metazoa; phylum Chordata; class Actinopteri; order Cypriniformes; family Leuciscidae; genus Abramis; species Abramis brama. The sequence goes on from NC_139985.1 coordinate 23,438,356, forward strand.
AGAACAAATCGGTCATTACCAGAATATAGGGATATGCATCTCCTGGACGACCCAACGACAATAAATCAATGCCCACCATCTGAAACGGATATGAAGTCTCTATGGGCACCAGGGGTGCTCTTACCTCGGGGCCTGCTTTGTACACTACACACCTAGGACAGTCAGCAGCCCACCCAGTCGAGTCCCGTCTCATCCCATACCAGAAGAAACGCTTTTTTTAGCAAGGAGAGTGTTCTTTCCGCACTAGGATGGCCGCCTTCTATGTGGTATTCCTGCCACAGAGTTTTCGTGTGGGCACTGGGAACCAGGATCTGGCTGCAGAATTCACCCATAGGCCCCTCTGTTCTGGTTACTCTCCGCAGGGCATCGTGGCCTACTTCAATCTGGTCCCACTCACGTAAGAACTGCTGGAGTTCCGCACTCAGTCCAACCTGTTCTTCTACAGGTGGGGGATGGCCCTGTTGTTTCCAGGAGAGCAACTGACTTAAGTCAGGGTCTTCACGTTGTCGAGTATACCACACGGGCTGCTCCGTACAATCCTCCTCTTCAGTGGACTTTGCTCCCACCAGCCGGGTCATGACCTCTTGTTGTTCCCCTGGAAGTCTAGATAAGACGTCAGCGTTACGGTTAGCAGTCCCCGGACGGTATCGGATTGTATACTTGAAGTTGGCTAGCTGGGCTGCCCACCGTTGTTCTACCGCTCCAAGCTTTGCCGTCTCCAAGTGCACGAGTGGATTGTTGTCCGTAAAGACTTCTACCTCCATTCCCCATAGATAGTCTTTAAACTTGTCAGTCATTGCCCACTTAAGGGCCAGCAGTTCCAACTTGAACGAGCTATAATTCTGGTCGTTCCTTTCAGTGGGATGGAGACTTCGACTGGCATAGGCAATGACGCGTTCTTTTCCGTCCTGCAACTGGGCCAGCACTGCACCCAGACCCTCCAGGCTTGCATCTGTGTACAAACGGAAAGGCAGGTTAAAATCAGCATAAGCTAAAATAGGGGGACTCACCAGAGCTTCCTTCAGCTGTTGGAACGCCTGTTCGCACTCTATTGTCCAATGGACAGGTGCAGTCTTGTGGGTGGTTGCCATCCCCCGTAGCAGGCCATGGAGAGGGGCAGCAATCTTTGCGAATGCAGGAATATACCGACGGTAATACCCCACTAGCCCAAGAAAGGACCGGACCTGGCGGACATTCTGCGGGGCAGTCCAGGCCTGGATGACTGCGGCCTTCTCAGGGTCGGTGGCCACCCCTTCTGAGCTTACTATATGTCCCAAATAGGTCACTTGTTTCTTAAATAATCGACACTTTCTGGGCTGGAGTTTTAAGCCATGGCCATTGAGTCGCTCAAACACTCTGTCCAAGTCCTGGAGGTGCTGATTAAAGCTTGATGAATACACAATGACATCATCGAGATATATTAATAGTGATTCATTCAGAAATTCACCAAGACAGCGCTGCATGAGTCTTTGGAACGTTGCTGGCGCGTTACAAAGCCCAAAGGGCATACGCTCAAACTCATATAGCCCTAGGGGGGTGGTGAAGGCAGTCTTCTCCCTGTCCCGCTCGTCCACCTCGACTTGCCAATAGCCACTGGCCAGGTCCAATGTAGAGTACCACTGGGCGCCTTTGAGACTAGTCAGAGACTCCTCGATACGGGGGAGGGGGTAGGCATCTTTATGCGTGGCGGAATTAAGCTTCCGGTAATCTACACAGAATCGCCAAGACCCATCCTTCTTTTTTACGAGTACGATTGGGGCAGCCCACGGGCTAGAACTCTCCCTGATGACCCCACCATCCAGCATGTTCTTCAGCAAGCTCTTTAATTCGGGATACAGCGAGGGTGGGACTGGTCTGTATCGCTCACGGCTAGGAGGGGCAGCCCCAGTGTGGATCTGGTGTTTCACGATATTAGTGTGACCAAAGTCCTCATCATGCTCCGCAAAGATGGAACGCCATTTCATCAACAACTCCTGCAGGCGTCGGCGCTGTTCCTGGTTCAATGCAGCACCCTCTTGTTCAAGGCCAGATGGTAAGGTGGAGGGACCGGCACAGACAGTGCTGACCCCAACTTCGACCACTCCAGGACTGCCCGGTGTCAGTATAAGCTCCCTCTGCCCAACGATGTGTTCAGGTGGCAGTGGGGTAACTTCTGCAAGTGGCCGACGCTGGGGGACCTCTACAGGGAACATAGTTGGGTTGCAGAGCCTCAAAGGCAGGTGGCCGTCCTGTACTACAGCAATAGTGCGTGCTGTACGCCAACTTGACTCCTCATCTGCCAATGGTTCAATCAGCACTGTGCAGTTGTCTCTAGGCACTTCATCACTCGTTCGACACCACAGCACCATCTCTGTCTGAGGAGGAATAACAACAGAAGGCTGCTTAGTTAACTTCGCCACCCCATGCCCCAATGCTGTTGGCCCCTTCTGCTGTATTCGTCGACATACTGCAAAGGCCTTCTCCCATAAGTTACCTTCAGTTGGCGCCACAGCAGCCCGGAAGGCCACCACCCCTGGATGGATACCCTGCATGAGTTCTTTCCAGCATTCGGTTATCACATTCATTCCCAAGACTGCTCTGTCACTGCCCAAACATTGGTCTTCAACAATTATCACACCCTTGTTGGGAATACATACCCCTCCTACCTTAAAGTCCATCATGGCGTAGCCTATGTAAGGGATTTGTAGTCCATTGGCTGCCTTCAATGTCAACAAGTTTGATTCATCTATTGTATTAAGGACGGTCTCCTGGAGTTGGCTTTTAAACAGGGTCTCGCTGAAGAGGGTTACTTGAGAACCTGTATCCAAAAGACATTTAATTAGTTTACCATTGACTTCTACTTCTACTCCAGGGCACGTACCTATTAAGGCAGGTTTTGACGACGGGCCACCCTTGGCTGCATTCACCCCCGCCACTCCTTCCCCTGTGACGGGGGTCGCTAAAAACCCTTTGGCTGTCCTCGTCTTGGGCAGTATCTTTGTATGTGACCTGCTTCACCACAATCCAGACAGATTGGCCGGCCATGTACGTCCCACTGATAATTCATGGTGGATGGAGGTGGACGTTGACGTCGCACTGGAGGAGGAGCCTGCCGGATCCCAGGGATGGCTGATTGGCTAGTTACCGGAGTCACATAGGGGGATTGATTCCACAGTTCTTCTACCAATTTGCTACTAAGGGTCTTTAACTGTGCTGCCAGCTCGTCCCGCAGCTCGGACTTCAGGCTCTCTCGGAGGTCATCCAGGTCAGACTTACGTCCACCCCTTACATCAGAAGGAACGTCTGGGTACGGATAGCATGAGCCTCTGCTTCAGCAGGGAGGCCGTCTAACTCCCTTTCCAATACACGAGCTTCTTTCAGGGCAGCCTGAAACGTCAGCCTCTCATCTCTTCGCAAAAGTCGCTGTAGCTCCTGTCGTACTGGTCCTGTCCGAAGGCCAAGCACCAACTGGTCGCGTAATAGGGCATCTTCATCCGTGGCGGCATTCTGTTCGGTGGCGCGCCACCTAGCATAGCATTCTCGTAGCCTCAAGCCAAATAGACTGACGCCCTCATCTAGACCCTGGTAACATTTGTAGAACTCTGCACGTCGCTGAGCATGGGTGGCTGTATCCCCAAAAATCCTTCCTAAGGCCTCTATGACCTTCTCACCGTCAGCACGGTCCACATCCGGTAGGAGGGCTGCTTCCCGTCGGACTTCTCCATCCAGGGTGCTCAAGACAAAATCTACCTGTTGTTGGGCATTCAGGGGTTGGGCGCGCAGCATGGCTCTCATCTGGGTCTGCCATTCTCCAAACTTACGTCGCTCTCCAGTGAATTTAGGGGCCCAGGACGCACTGAAAAACCAGGGCATAATTAGCGGCGACATAGGTGGGACTGTTACATTACTACCCGACTGCCCGTCATCATTCTGTTGGCTCATGTTGCTGGGATCCTGCCGACTGCGCCACTAAAAGGTGTCAGAGATACCCCTCTACACACTAATGGAATCCCAGGAACTAGAGCCAAACAGATATTTGAGAAATCTAAAAAAAACAATTTATTTATCATTCACTCAGTAAAAGCTAGGGCAGATCTTCCCACAATGAATAAATACACGATTTTTACAATGAAATAAAATCTGTTCCCAAACAACAAAGCAGCTGTCCAAATTGCTCTTTGCGCTGGCCGTTTAAGTCAAAGGCTGGGGGCGTGGCGATCGCGAGGCACAGGGGTTCCCTGAAGGCGTGGCAGAGTGCAGACTTGTCAGAACGGGGGATTCCGGAAGTAACGTCTTCGCCACCGGCAGTAGCTCCTCCGACCCAAACAAGACAGAATGTGACAATCAATACACAACAGAACTGTAGCAGAGTTTAAACTCTCGTTCATGGACCAGTGCAGAAAAACTACTTTCCTGTCCGGGATGGAAATAAAGCCTTTCTCTCCTCCCTCGAGTCGTCTAGCAGGCGGGCCGGCCCGGCTCCGGCGTGGCTTGGCGGCTTTCCGTCCTAGAAGGAATCAATCAAAAGTCCTCAGCAAAAGCGACTACATCGAGCGCTAGACCATCAGCATCAAGCAGTGGATTACGAGAGGAATAAAAGGAACGTCCCTTTCTAGGGATACTTGCGTGCGTTGTATACTCGTGTCGTGTCTTCAATCGATCGTGCCGGTTACCAGCCGAGGAACACCCGCGTAGGGAAAGGAGATCAGCGTCCGGACAGCGCACCCATGGTAAGTTTCAGTCCACTTTTATAGAGTAGTAAGTTCATGATTGTGATCGGGAGGTGTGGCAGCTATTCAGTCAATGGGGACCACCTGTAGTAGTCCATTACATACCACACCCACAGTAGGCTTCCGATAAAACAATGTAAACAAACACACGTGCTCATTATAAACACATATCACACGTGCTCAATATCTTTACACACAGACACTGCACACTGAATCTCCACTGCAATCGAAATCAACCGCACACACATTTACAAAGGAGCCATACTATCCCTCCACCCACTTTACATTTCCCCATCTGACAGCTGCACAAATTTCTAGTTATATGATGTGGGTTTGCCTGCCGATTTTGTCATTTAATTAGGTCCTGAGCAACGCAAAAGAAAGCTGCTGATAGTACAAACAAGAGGAGTGGCTAGCCGCACACTGATCCACTCAAGACTAGAAGTCTACAAAAACATATTTTATTTTTCAAATTGCATCGTGCAAAAAAGTGCAAAGTGCATGTGGGTTAAAAACAGAATAGACACCAGCAAACGTTTCAGCACATTGCTATCTTCAGTGCTCATTTAGCAAACAACATTCACCCTTTTTAAGCAAGTCAGCAATTAAGGACAAAAAAAGGTACCAAATGGTCCTTATATATAGGGATGCTGTGACAGACGTCATATTCCTATAGGTAGACGAGGATCATCTGAGAGTCAGCAGATACAAGCTTGACTGACGTGACCTGCCAGAACTAACGCCAAGCTTGATTGTATAATATATTTAAAAAAATGCATTAATATTATTTGGAATTTATATCAGTAACTGATAACTCAAAGCAAAGTCAAATAATTAGTCTCTGTTTTACTCAAAGGAACTCTCAACCCCAAATACAGAACAGAGCTTTAAAATTCACCAGAAACAATTCCTTTGCTCTCCAACAATTCTTTTCATCAGAATTTGCTGTCTGTGTCATATGTGCACATTGGCAAGTGGAACACATCCTCTTGTGGGCTCAAAAAGTGTCTTCCTCGCTTCTTGCTTTCAGGTTTAAAATGAGCTACACGTCACAGGAGAGCAAATGATGCATTTGTCCATACTTGCTGCCCATGAGGCATGTGCAAATTCGCAAGAAAAGTGGTTCTCAAAATGGAAATACTGCCCTTAAACTGTAGGGAATATGGATTAGTTCAGTCAACTGTGGTGAATCTCAGGCAAAGACCGGCAAGACAAATATATTTATGAGCTTTTGAGGCAGGAGGGGCAGTGCTTTATAAGGACTGGTCTTTGAGTGCTTACTCATCTTGAAACTTCAGTCCCAGAGAAAATCGCAATATACATTTTAATTTGTTTAGAGTTTCACAACCATCTATTTTATCTTCAAAGATGGTCCAGACTTCACTACAGCGCCAGCAGACTGTTTCACCGTGATTGTATAATGTAGGCTCAAGTGCCAAAGTTAAAAGGATCTAGGTGCAGCTTTATTTGTGAAGGCAAGATAGAGGACATGAACAAAAACAGCCATGAATACTGACTTACCAAACGACACTGCCATAAAGGACAAAACATTGAAATGGTTTGTTTATTTTACTCTTTTTCTTCTTCTTCTTCTTCTTCTTTTTTAATGTTAATCATACAACAAACATATTTTGTGATGTATTTTCCTAGTTTAATATTTGAAGTCCAGTTTTGGGATAAGGGAAAACACTAAAGGCAGCATGCAAAAATGACAAATCATTGTCTTGTCAGCTGTGACAGCCTGCCTGAATAAAAATGTCACAACTTGCTCCACCCTGTGACAACACGTTTCTACCTTCAATTCTTGCCTGATTGTATGCCAGCGTGGCCTAATTGTTCACTTGTAACCCAGTTGCAAAAATATGTTTATATATATGGTGATAATTTTAGTTTAAAGGGGAAAACTTGTTTTTGTTTTGAAAAAAGTTTGGACATTTGACTTAACTCAGGGTGTCCATACATACAGTACAATACCAATACCAAGGCTACATTGATTTGATCAAAATACAGTAAAACTGTAATATTGTGAAATATTATTACAATTTAATAATAATAACAATAATAATAATAGACAAAGTTGTGCTGCTTAATATTTTTGAGGAAACCATTACATATTTGTTCAGGATTTTTGGATGAATAGAAAGAACAGCATTTATTTGTAAAAGTTTTTTTTATTTTTTTATGAATGTCTATCTTTTGTGAGTATGCCTATAGGTTGTGTCATGTTTTTTTACAATAAGAAAGAGCAAATTCTTGAACTACAGGTTTTAACCAGTTTTAACAAAGTGGGTTGGCTTATTCATTATTAGCCACAAGAGGGCAGTCAAGATAAATTGCGTGACAACTTATTCAGTGCTTACAGTAAACACCATCCCAGTACAGAGCGGAAGTGTGGGGGCAGAAGGTCCTATCTTATTGTTTGAAGGCAGAAGGAAAAGCCGCACCCTCTGTTATGCTGTCAAGGGTCACACTAGGATAAAAGTTACAATCAGACTGAGAACACTGTAATGGATCTGTGTTCATGTTACAGTCATCTTTATTTATTCTATCTATCTATTTTAATAAGTGGCAGGTACTTCAAAGAACTCAGCTGTCAGAACTTAAAAATCTGTAATTGTGTGATCTCTATCATAAACACACCTTTTTAAGTAACACATTTCACTATAAAAGCTTGTTAGGTTTTAATGATGAAACAATGTTAATTATTATTATTTTATTTTTTTTGTGAGGTTTTTTTTAGGAAACATCCAGGCCAGTTGGTAAAAAACAAAAAACAAAGCAATTGCTCTAAAGTGATGCAAATAGTGAGAGAAAATCTTTAAAGTAATTTGTTTGCAGATGCCGCTTGGTTTGACATTTTGTTATCTAATGCAATGATATTCAGACTGTTTAAGTGTCAAAAATACTTTTTGAGACCGCTGACATCTAGTGTCCAAGAAATAAAGGGACAGTATTAAGCAATCCTGAAACAAAGGTCAAAGTTTGTCTTCAGCTTCAGCTGGCTAGTGAAGTAATCTAGTGGGTGTTGTGGTTCAGCCAGTCCTCAGTGGTTTTGTTTCTTATCTTCAAACACACATTTCTTGCAGACGTCTACAACAAAGAGGTCTGTGGTTAAAAATATACCTCCACCCAACTCTGATACCTAGACTCTGTTGATAGAAATTTCTAAAAAGTGTAAAGTGTTTGGCTGCAAGAAGTGTGAGCTATTTTGTAACCAAATAACAAGCAATAACACTTCAATGACAATCACATAAGCAAATGTGTGACACTGACCACTTTGTATACTTGCTTTCATTGAAGTACACAGATTAGAACATTCTCAAATCATACTGGGTGACATATTATGAATCTTCAGGTTTTGCACAAACTCATTGGAGATTATGCCAATTTAGACTTCAGGTATGCTTGAATCATCAGTAAATTGTTTGTATAATTGTGTACAATAGTGTTGTGTGCGTGAGGATGAGCTGTCTTGTCCCTCTATATTTTTGTGAGTTGCATGTGAGCCGGACAGGAAGGGTCAGGATTAGAGAAACAGGAAGCTGACATAAGGAACTATTGTGCGTCACACAGATATTCACTGCTTAAAGACATTCCAGCCTCACCTCTGAAATGAAGTTTTTCCACAGTTCTCCAATGAAACTCTTGCTTTTCGCTGGTAAGTCACTTTGATCACATCCTATGATCTATTCTTCTAATAATTATATATATTTATATATATAATATTCGTCAGTAATTCTTACACTTTTTACTCAAGTTAATACTATTTTTCAAGATATGTTTATTTTTGACAGTAAGTTTCTGTTGCTACATACCTATATACATGTACATACAGTATTGACTGTTAGCTTTCTATGACTGGCCAGGAAAAATATACAGTATATTGATCATATGTTGACGCCTGTAGTGGAGCATGACGGCATGTTGCGTAATTTGTCAAAATGGGGACCTGCTGTTTATTGACAAGTTTTAATAAAATTAAATAAAGTACAAACGATACATATTTATGTATTAAATGTATTATAGGTTATTTATTTGCTTTTCAGCTAAATTTAAACAATAAAACAATTATGAACACACACACACAAATGTCAGCATTAATGTGACAACATACCCAATGTCTTATTATTATTTTTTTACACTTATGAAAATTACCCTTGTACTGAGAACACAATCGTGTGTGATTTTATTGTGTTCATTTGTTGTTCAATTGGTTACACAACAGCTATTGCAGAAACATGATGGTAAAGATATTTTTGTGATCTAGATGACAGATTTCTTAAAAAAAAAAATTTAAAAAAAAAATCTAATTTAAGAATTTTCTAATTTTCTAATTTAAGAAAGTATCAGACTTGGTGTTTGAAACCAAGGTACAAAACCGTAGGGAAAGCAAGCATTTGTGTAACAGGACGTTTTATGCTAAATTGTATTAACCATGTGACAAATAACATAAATGTGACCATGTGACAAATAACAGGTCTGTAATTCATGTGCATCCATCTTTGAAAATAATTGTATTTCTATTATATATTTATATTGATATATATCTTTTTTTTTTCTTCTTTTTTTAATATAGCTTGGTTTACAAGTGTGCTGGATCCATGCAGATTTGCTGACATTTGCCAGTCCTGTCACCAGAATGCCACCTGCAAGCCTATTGATTCCAAAAATGAATGCCAGTGCAAACAAGGGTTCACTGGTGATGGAATCAAAAATTGCCAGGGTTTGCAATTTATTTTATTACATTAAAACAAACTGGTAAACTTATTAGTGTAAGAACAACAAAGCAACAAGTTCAAACAGAAAAGACTGTAGTCCGACTGTATTGTATGAGTAGTTTATAAATCTTGTTACAATATGTGGGTCCCGCTTTATATTAGGTGTCTTTAACGACTATGTACTAACATTTAAATTAAGAATTTTTATACAATGCACTTATTGTGTACATCCATGTTTACATTGTACATTGTACTAAAAAAAACCCCTGCATGTAATTACAGCTTAATTTCTGTAATAACATTTATAATTACAGTGTTGACCATTCTCTTTCACTTTTCATTCCATTCTTTTTGCACATTCTCTTGGATAATATTCTGATTGTTCCAATTCAATCTGACTTCTGACCTTTAATGCTGACTGAATCATAATCATACACTGTTTGTTCGTTGGCCTGAGGAGAACTCCTACTATAGAACTATAGAACTACTTAATATAGGGTAGGTTTAGGATTTGGTTCAGGGTTAGTCGCATGTAATTATGCACAATTTACTGTTATTACTATGGTAACTACATGAAAGATTTGTAACAAGGACACTGTAAAATAAAGAGTTACCAAATAGTGTAACCCAAAAGTGTTGTAAAATATATTTACAGTACATTGACACCTACTGCTACAGGTCCCGGAGTCCTCGGGGGGGACTGTAAGCATTTTAAAATCTTTGCAGTAATTGAGAGAGAGAGACAATAGTTAATAGCCGCTTTCCGACCGGAGGAACCTTTTCACAGTTCCTAGAACTATTGGCTAAAGTACCCGGATGTCGGCGTGTTCGCACCGCAGGAACTAGGAACGATTTTAGTTCTAGGAACTCCATTTGGAGGAACTAATTTAGGTCCTACTTCAGAGTAGGGTCTAAACCAGCACTATAGGAACTACCTGTGACGTTAGTGTACGCTGATGACCGAACGCACGCGGAACACCAGCACCCGCCATTTTTAAAACGGCTAACTGTTATATGTAAACACACAGATTATAGCCTATATATTTACTCCAGAAACTAACTATACAAACATGGAAAACAGTGATAGATGGGCCTCTAAACCTTTATGCTGAAGAGAAAATCCAACGCAACTTGTCTACTTTCTATAACAGTTCTATCTAATAACATATTAAACAGTACTGTTAGACAGATCGCTAACTAATAAACAGAGAATGCGAGCATTGTTTGCTCTGGCGTTCTCAGCGCGTCAAAATAACGGTCTGTCGCGCCTTCAAAATAAAAGTTGCCGCGCTTGCGTCACTCCCTTACCCCTCCTACCAGTTCCTATGGCCACATGGCCAGTGCAAACGCAAACAGCAAAACTAAGTTTGGGGGAGAGTAGTTCATAGAACTGTTTAGAAGTGGACAGTTCCTATAAGTTCCTATAACTACATGGTCGGAAAGCGGCTATTGATTGCTTAAAAGATCCAGTTGATGTCACCCCTTAAGTGTCACCGGCCCACCGGGCCCACAGGCATTACATATTTAAACAACTAGAGAGTATCTAGAGAGTAAATGAGAGCGAGAAACAAGAGTTAGTGGCTGCTTAAAATATTCTTTTCCCTTTCATTCGGGAACTCCTACATCTCGTCGGAGGAGTTTCCAACGGATTGGGATCACGCTAGGAAGACCAATTGCCTTCGAGTGAAATAAAACGAGCCAATGAACATTGGCATGCAACATTTGCATTCCGCAGCCCGCCTACGAGAGCGGGTATAAAGGCGGAAGCAAGCGCATACACAAACGCTTTTAGCTTCGGAGCTGACTGGTTGTGTCCTCTCTGAGTGAATGAGCTTTAAGATTGTATCTATCTTACGCTCTACGAGTCTGCTGTTTCGGGAAGGGATCTCTCTGTGTTGGTGAGACGGCGTTTCAGCGACCGCGCGATTTCCTGTCTGCCGGCTGCGTCTACACACTGTTAATTCAAAAGCTGTTTTCACAGCTGGTAAACGGTTGAGTGCGCACAGCGGGCTTGTAGTTTCCCCGCTGTGTTGCCGCGTTGGGTCCCTGTGTGCTTCAGCACAAAAAAGAGAATACTTTCTTCCTGAAAGAGCAACACGAGTGAAGATCGCGTCCTTTTCAGGATGACGTTTCACTCGTGTGTTTCTGGATGCGATCGTTTCCTGTCCTCATTTGACGGCCACGTTCATTGTTTCACATGCCTAATCAGTGTGTGAGACTACGTTCGTGGGTGGTTCATGTTCTCTCAGGAGTGCATGACCACGTCGGCACGTTGTTCGTCTCCCCTTTTTAAAGGCTCGAGCCGCTCAGCGTGCCGTGTGCCGTCGAGCGGCGGTTGACAGCGCGGGTTGTCACGGCAACCCATCGCGCGTCATTCGGCGCTCAAAATGCGCGAAGATCAAGACTCGCGTGCCTCTATGAGGTGAGTCCCTTTGCTTATTTCCCGATCTAGTTTCTCTTCTGGTGCTCCAGAAGAGGGCTACTTTGGCGAATAACATTGGTGATCTGAGGGTTACAGTGAGCACGAACCACTCACTCCTCTAGCGCATCGCAAACATGCTGAGACTGTGTTCGTGAGTGGTTTGTGCTCTCTACATGAGAGCATGACCACGTCGGCACGTTGTTCGTCCTGCCTGAGGGCTTGAACACTCAGCGTGCCGTGTGTCATCGAGGCGATGGCCACGTTCACTGTCTTGCATGCCTGGTTGACGGCCATGATCGCTGTTTCACATGCCTAATCAGTGTGTTGAGACTGCGTTCATGGGTGGTTCATGTTCTCTCATGAGTGCATGACCACGTCGGCACGTTGTTCGTCCTGCCTGAGGGCTTGAACGCTCAGCGTGCCGTGTGTCATCAAGGCGATGGCCACGTTCACTGTCTTACATGCCTGGTTGACGGCCATGATCGCTGTTTCACATGCCTAATCAGTGTGTTGAGACTGCGTTCATGGGTGGTTCATGTTCTCTCATGAGTGCATGACCACGTCGGCACGTTGTTCATCTCCCCTTTCTCGTAAAGGCTTGAGCCGCTCAGCGTGCCGTGTGCCGTCGAGGCTTGAATGGGATTTTGGTCCTTCTCATGAGGGACCAAGCATTTCATTCGGGGCCCCAGGGGAGGACAGATGTCGATCGCTACATCGGAGAGAGGGCTGTTATACTCTGAAAATGATGCTGAGTTCCTACTGTAATGGTGTGTTCTCGTGCTGAAGATTCAGACTCGACAGCCACACTTCCTGGGTCTAAAGTGCCTGGATGTGTGTGAAAAATTTTGGCAGTATGGAAGCATTTTGGTGCCAATATGGCAAGCCAAACATGCCTAAATCTGCAGAAGTTTTTCCTCTCTCACTACCCCTGCACATTCAGTGCACGTGGGTAGTTCTGATTCGGGGTGGAGCTGCGCTTAGTGACTGACCATGATTAGTCACAGCGCCGGCCCTCGGTCAGACGATGTCCACACTGGTGGTCCAGAAGCGCCTCAAAACCAGCCCGCTCGGAGTTCGTTTCCCCCCCAGCAAAGGGAAGGGAAACGACCCTGAGAGGAGCGACCCGGAGTATGTGATGTCTACTCTTCGGAAGTGCGTGTCATCACCACTCTTTCCCCTGGAGGAGGGCCGGGTGGAGAATTTCGTTTCTGTTCCGCCGCTGGTCATTCAGTCAGCGGTACCCAAAGTTTGAGCAGTCCACTTCCTCTGAGTCACTCACGGGCCCCAGCGCTCAGATGACAGTGAGGGCTACGGCCTTGTACCCGGACTTATTGCCCCCGGGCCTCGCTCCTCGTTTCCCCTTACGGTCGAATGGTCGAGACTGGTAGTTCAGGACGACGCTTAGTTGCCTCGCCGCTCCCAGTCTCCTCCGTCCAAGAGGGCCAGGATGACAGTGCGCACCGCAGTATTGCCTCGCCACTCTCATTCCCCTCATTCCAGTGCTCAGATGACAGTGATGCCGCCTCGGCCTCATCACTCTCATCTCCCACTGGGCAGGGAGGTGCGGATACTTGGACTCGATCCCCTCGGGCGTCGTTCCTTGTTTCCCCTCCCTCCTTCGCATTGCGGCAACGAACAGCCGAATGCCTCCGTGCCTTCCCTGTCGATTGCCCCCGCGTGGAAGCAGGTTGGTGCTGTATGTCACACCCAGACTCCACTTCCGGCCACCTCAGGGCCTCCGGAGTCGAGTCCCTGCCTTCCACCTTGCTGCCCCACCCCGGGTACGCCGGTGGTCCGGGTCGGCTCACTGGTACGGTTCTTCGAAGCCTGGATAGCGTTCCCAGGCCGTCCCGGTGGCTCGCCCGTACCATCCGGCTCGGCTATGCAATTCAGTTTGCTCGCCGGCCTCCCAGGTTCAGGGGCGTCCACAGGGGCGTCCCGTGTGCGGTCAGAGGATGCCCCTGTCTTGCGGAAAGAGATCGACGTCCTGCTGGCGAAGGACGCAATTGAGCCGGTCCCTCCAGCCGAGATGAGGTCTGGGTTCTACAGCCCTTACTTCATTGTACCCAAGAAAGGCGGTGGGTTACTGCCAATCCTGGACCTGCGAGTTTTGAATCGGGCCCTTCACAAGCTCCCGTTCAAAATGCTTACGCAGAAACGCATCTTCGAATGCATCCGTCCCCGGGATTGGTTTGCAGCGATCGACCTGAAGGACGCGTACTTTCATGTCTCGATTCTTCCTCTTCACAGAACGGTTTGCGTTTGAGGGTCGGGCATATCAGTACAAAGTCCTACACTTCGGACTGGCCCTGTCGCCACGTGTCTTCACGAAAGTCGCGGAGGCGGCCATTGTTCCCATGAGAGAACGTGGCATTCGCATTCTCAACTATCTCGACGACTGGCTTATAATAGCTCACTCGCGAGACCTGTTGTGCGAACACAGGGATATGGTGCTTCAGCATCTCAGTCGGTTGGGACTTAAGGTCAACTGGGACAAGAGCAAACTCTGCCCTACGCAGAGGATCTCTTATCTCGGTATGGAGCTGGACTCGGTCGGCCAGACTGCACGCCTCACGGAGGAGCACATCCAGTCAGTGCTCAACTGCCTTAATTCTTTTCAAGGCAGGTCAGCGGTCCCACTGAAACAATTTCAGAGGCTCCTGGGGCATATGGCAGCCGCAGCCGCGGTAACGCCGCTCGGCTTGCTGCACATGAGACCGCTTCAGCGCTGGCTTCACGATCGAGTCCTGAGATGGGCGTGGCAGAGCGGCACGTTCCGGGTGAGTATCACTCCGCACTGTCACCAAACTTTCAGTCCTTGGTCGGACCCTGCATTTCTACGGGCCGGAGTGCCTCTAGTCCAGGTGTCCAGGCATGCTGTGGTCTTCACAGATGCCTCTGCCAACGGCTGGGGGGCCACGTACAACGGGCATGCAGTTTCGGGTCTGTGGACGGGGCCCCAACTGCATTGGCACATCAACTGCCTAGAGTTGCAAGCAGTACGCCTAGCTTTGTGTCACCTCAAGGGGTTTCTCAAGCACAAGCACGTACTGGTCCATACGGACAGCACTGCAACCGTTGCGTACATCAACCATCAAGGTGGTCTACGCTCCCATCGTATGTCGCGACTCGCCCGCCATCTCCTCCTTTGGAGTCAGAAGCATCTGAGGTCGCTTCGAGCCATTCATATCCCTGGTGCGCTCAATCGTGCGGCCGACGAGCTCTCACGACAACCGCCACTTCCGGGAGAATGGCGACTCCATCCCCAGGTGGTCCAGCTGATATGGGGGATCTTCGGAGCCGCTCAGATAGATCTGTTTGCCTCTGCGGATACGACCCATTGCCAGTTGTTTTATTCCCTGACCGAAGGAACACTCGGCACGGATGCACTGGCGCACAGCTGGCCCCAGGGTCTGCGCAAATATGCGTTTCCCCCAGTGAGCCTTCTCGCACAGACACTGTGCAAAGTCAGGGAGGACGAGGAACAGGTCCTGCTAGTTGCACCCTATTGGCCCAACCGGACTTGGTTTGCAGAACTCATGCTCCTCGCGACAGCCCCTCCTTGGCCCATTCCTCTGAGGAAAGACCTTCTCTCTCAGAGACGGGGGACTCTATAGCACCCGCATCCAGACCTCTGGAAACTTCATGTCTGATCCCTGGATGGGACGCGGAGGTTCTAGGTGGCCTACCACAGGCTGTGGTAGACACCATCACTTCCGCTAGAGCCCCCTCTACAAGGCGCCTCTATGCGTTGAAGTGGAACCTATTTGTCGATTGGTGCTCTTCCCGCCGGGAAGACCCCCGAACTTGCCCAATCAGTGTCGTGCTTTCCTTCCTGCAAGATGAGTTGGAGCAAAGGCTGTCTCCCTCCACCCTCAAAGTGTATGTTGCCGCAATAGCCGCACATCACGATGCAGTAGAAGGTAAGTCCTTGGGAAAGCATGACCTGGTCCTCAGGTCCTTGTGTATGCGCTTGCTAGGCGATTGAATCCTCCTCGTAATCAGCACCCCGTACCCTCTTGGGATCTGACTTTAGTGCTCAGAGCACTCCAGAATCCACCTTTTGAGCCCTTGCATGCAGTCGATTTAAATATCCTGTCAATGAAGACAGCTCTCCTGCTCGCTTTGGCGTCCATCAAGAGGGTAGGGGACCTGCAGGCATTTTCGGTCGACGAATCGTGCCTAGAGTTCGCGCCGGATTTCTCTCACGTTGTTCTGAGACCCCGGCCCGGATATGTGCCCAAGGTTCCTACCACTCCGTTTAGAGATCAGGTAGTGAACCTGCAAGCGCTGCCCCCGGAGGAGGCAGACCCAGACCTGGCTTGCTCTGTCCTGTTCGCGCTCTGCGCTGTTACATTGACAGGACGCAAAGCTTAGGACCTCAGACCAGCTCTTTGTCTGTTACGGAGGCCAGCAGAAGGGGAAGGCTGTCTCCAAGCAGAGGTTAGCCCAGGACGTGCCTTGTCCACCTAGGTTGAGGGCACACTCTACTAGGAGTGTTGCCTCCTCCTGGGCTTTGGCTCAAGGTGCCTCGCTGACAGATATTTGTAGAGCTGCGGGCTGGGTGACACCTAACACGTTCGCTAGGTTTTATAGCCATCGTGTAGAACCTGTTTCCTCCCATTCCTTCGGCCAGTAGCGTGAGGAATTAGGTTAGTGTCGGCTTGCTACGCCATTCTCGCCCCATGGGCTAGATACGTGCGTTATTCTGCTCCGTTGGTTACCCAACAAACGGCTAACCTCGTGAGTTCCTCCATCACCCCCTCCAGCGACAGGCGAGGCGGATCGCCGGTCGCCAGGCCTTTCCTCTATGTTGAGCTGAGTTTAGGCTGGGTCCTATGTAGTGGTCCCTACGGGACCCCATAGGTGTTTTCCACGTTAGGTTACCCTCCGGGTTAGCCAGTGTCTTCCCCTTGACAGATTCTATCTGTCGTCTCTGCTGAGTACGCTCCCACCCTCCGGGCTGGGACTACCTCAGAGACTGCCATGTGTTCACTACCCTACGGGCTAGTGCACATGTGTTTTCCTAGTGCCTCCCTTCGGGCAGGCTTGGGCTCCGCAGCGTTCCCTTCTACATCTTGGGCACGCTTTCCCAGTGTTATCCAATGTCCACTGAGCGGGTCTTGCGGAACAGCAGTGTGACTCTTCCCAACTAAGCTTCCGCACATAAGAGATAAGTTTCAAGAAACTGCTGCTGAAGCTTAGGCAGGGCGCTGGAAGGGGCCAGCATCATGGCGTTTTATTAGGGATCCCAATTCGTTGGAAACTCCTCCGACGAGATGTAGGAGTTCCCGAACGAAAGGGAACGTCTCGGTTACGTATGGTAACCCTCGTTCCCTGAGTAGGGAACGGAGACGTCTCGTCCCGTCGCCATGCTGCTGTACCTTCGCGGAGGACTGGACACCGTTCGGCTCCTCAGCGAAAAGCGTTTGTGTATGCGCTTGCTTCCGCCTTTATACCCGTTCTCGTAGGCGGGCTGCGGAATGCAAATGTTGCATGCCAATGTTCATTGGCTCGTTTTATTTCACTCGAAGGCAATTGGTCTCCCTAGCGTGATCCCAATTCGTTGGAAACTCCTCCGACGAGACGTCTCCGTTCCCTACTCAGGGAACGAGGGTTACCATACGTAAACGAGACGATTTCTTTGTCTGAGGATGTGCCACAGTCATCACGGTAACTCTACTCTCTACTGCCACCCAGAATTCGGAAAATGCAGCTGAACAGGGGTGCGTTTCCCAAAAGCATCGTTAGCCAACTATGGTCGCAAGTTCCGCCATTATCAGCATACAGTTCAAGGAGTCTGTTTCCCGAAAACATAGTTCTAACGAACATTCGCAAACAGCATCGCAAACTTGAGTGGTTGGAACGACAGCTCTTGACCTGTGGTATAGTTTCTTGTTTGCATGACATGTGGACTCAATAAATCTTCATCTTGAGCCAATTAAGAAAGCTGACATGCAATAAAATCTGTATCTTTTATTTAGAATACATACAAATGTCATTTACGTCTTTTAATTTGTCAAGAGATTACGCATGTGCGAACGTGCTCTGTAAGATCAAGCCTATGATTGAATCTGGAAATAAAGCAAAATAAATGAGAAAAATTATAAATAGTCCTCAGATGCCATGTCCGTAATTTAATGCAAAACATCTAGTATTAATTCGATCTCAAACAGATTCATTAAAAGAAGTTATTACTCCAACAGGTGCGTGACATCATTAACCAACGTGGTTGAACGACCAATTTGCAACAATATGTTTTCGGAAAACAGTCGTGACTAGCTAGTTGATTTCTTCAACGATGCATTGTACTATAGTAGTGAAGCAGCGAGTTACGTCGTTGTACGGGAAACGCACTCCTGTTTGGTGCAAACTCACCAAAACACACCAAAGTAATCCAAACAAAACCCATATACATGTAAACAGAAATAGACATACGTAGGTAAAAAAAAAAGAAATATATAGGCTACATATAATTTAATATTTTTGTGACCCAACTGTACTCTCCCCAACAAAGAAACTAATGCCTCCAAATATTATTTAAATAACCACATTAACTTGTTGGTTGAATGACAATAAACCATGAAAAGATTCATTCACATTGGGGAATTAATTAAAACAGACTATATGAAAAGATTCTTTAAATGTGAAATAAATTAAAACCGCCAGTAGGTGGCAGCAAGTCACCGTTAATGAGTGAGTCACTGAGATTCAACCGATCCATTCAAATGGCCGATTCATTCAGGAATGAAGCATTTGTCCTAGGAATTGAATCATTGATTCAACTGATTTGTTACAAAAGCTGATTCCTTCAGTAAGGAAACGCCACCGTGTGTTGCTCAGAGACGCAATTGCAGTGCTGTGGCTTTGTTTTGAACTATTTCCCTTGATGAAATAGAGCAAAAACAGGCAATATGTTGTCTAAAATGTAAGCCACTTAATATTAACTTCTTGTTTATTAAACTTGACTAAAATCAATACCACATTTGCTATCATGCTGATATCTGGAGAGAAAAAAATCACTCTTCTTGTGATATTTATTAACTATATTAAATGATATAAATATAGACTAAATCACGCAGGTAAACCTGCAATCTAAATGTGCACCCACACTAGTCTAATCTACAAGACTACATCACGTAGTGAACTCATGCACTCTCTGGATGTGTGTGAGGGATATACCCGATAATGTCAAATCGCACATCATTAAAACTACAATTACGATATTATCGCAGACGATATATATCGCACACCCCTAATCTGTTTGTTTCTGCAGCTAAGTATTCTTCATCTTTTTGTGTTTCTGTAGGTTGCTCTTTTTGTTTGCTTTGTCTCTTTCTTCTAGGTTCTCAGAGACTGAGAAGTTTAAGTTCTTCTGTAGATTGTCTGTGATTTGGATCTCTCTCCTTTGAACACGTAGGTTGTAGATTGTTATCTCTTTTCACTGTACTCTCTAGTATCCTTACCCAGTAGTTTGTATTTTTTTTCTTCAGACTCAGTGGTGTCACTGTTTGAGGAAGTATTTATCTGTGCTTTAGACCTCGTCTTTCTGTTCTTCCCATTTCCTACTGCAGGTGGCATCTCTTACACAGGTGACGGAACAGGTAGGTCAACAGATAAGTCACTTACAAGGTGTTGCAGATTTCTGTGTAGAGTACGCATTTTTGAAGTATCATTCTCTATGACTCTATATACTGGGCTGTCGTTTAGTTGATCTCTAATGATGTAGATTTGTTTCTCCCAGTAAGACTTAAGTTTTTCTAGTCCACCTTTTCTCATCGTATTCTGGACAAAGGAGTCTATCTCCAGGGTGCAGAGTGATTCCCCTTGACTGACGGTCATACTTTCCTTTTTCACTAGACAGTTTGCTGTTTTCACTTACAATTCTTAATGCTTCTTTCATTCATGCAGCCCATTTATCAGCATATCTTGTCGGAGACTCATCTGTTTCTTCAGTCCAAACATTAGATCAACTGGCAAACGAGGAGATTGTCCAAACATTAAGTAGAAGGGTGAGAATTATCTCATGTATTGTGCAGTTATAAGCATGGACAGCACATGCTAGATCGGCTTTCCAGTGCTCCTTTTCCTTCTCTTGGGGTGTTCTCAGCATTTATAAGAGAGTCCTACTGAATCGCTCAGCTGGGTTGCCTTGGGGGTGGAAGGGCGTGGTCCTTGAATGTCCAACTCCAGATAGTCTACTTAAGGTCTTGAACAGTTCATTCTCAAACTCTCTTCCTTGGCCGTGATGTAATCTGCCGCTGTTCTTTCAGCCTTGTTCTTGGTTGCATAGGCTTGAGCATACCTGGTAAATTGATCGACTACAACCAGTATGTCTCTCATGGGTAACTTTCATATGTGGCCAATACAATATCTCTCTTGCCAGATGTATCTCCCTCTCTGTGCCAACATGACCCATGTCATCATGAAGATTCTTCAGAACCTTCTTCTTAACTCTCTGGGGTTGTTTGTGCTTTTTGTGCATTTGTGCTTATTTCTGTTACTTGTAACATTTTCATGGCTAAAGTCTGATTACACTGTATCCAGCAAAAACTCTGCTACAATAATATGTGAGCAGCATGTATGTAAAAGTTTGTAGTTTTTTAAGAAAATGACGTTTATGCATGATTTGTGAAAAAATAAGTATTTTTTGTTCACAAGACTTTTGAAAACTGAATCATGTAGCCTATGATTTTTGCTTCAAAACTATGTGAAAATCATCCTTCCCACTCATTCAGATAAAACAATATATTGCTTTGAAAATTTTGTAAGACATGATTTGTGTAAGAAAGCTGTATGCAAGAAGGGCGTGAATCATCATTAATATTGATGTGTTTCACACCTAGGAAGACAGACCCTTCTCTCATGGCCCTATCTGGTGGGACTGTGAGGTAACTTGCACAAAGAATGCAGAGTAATAACTTTACATAAATCCATTTTTTGGGGGGGAAGAAAGGCTATAACTTTAAATAATTAGAAAGGAACACTACACTCGAGAAAAAATATATGGATTATCATATGTTACTTCAAATGTTACTTTGAAATGAGATTGGAGTAAAAATATGTAGCCTAATGTTTGGCGCATTTTGCTTTTCAAATGCGAGTGACCCAAACTCACAGCGCGTGAAGAGACTGCGATCGAGCTGCTGCTCAATATGAAACATTATTGTTACCACATTATAAACATCTACGTTTTAACAGATATCCACAAACACAGTATTTAACAGTAAACACGGGTCTAAACATTATAATATTCATCATGTTATTGTAAAAGGATAACTATAATGTATGGCGGAATAGCACTTGGGAGCACTTCGACTCGGCGCAGTAATATCATCACTCCTGAAAAATCCTCTCCCCCTCTCCCTCTCACTTCTGTCATTAGAACCAATGTGACTTTTTACTGCGCCGAGTCGAAGTGCTCCCAAGTGCTATTCCGCCATACATTATAGTTATCCTTTTTACCCGCTTAGAAAAGCGCCACATTTTATTTTGTGTCACCATACTTGGTCGTGTAACTACTCGTGTAACTGTATTTAAATAGGGAAAACGTGGAGGTGTTTGGTCGCTTCTAACTTCATCTCTGTTTGGATCCTAATGAATGAACTGGGCTAAGCTAAGTGCTATCAAAGTGTCGCCGCGCGCCAGAGCGATTGATGGCACGCACTGAGACGAGAGAGGTATGTATCAACTCGTCTTAGTTAAGGGAATAACATAGTTTAATATGATAATATGAAAAAACGGTGGAGCCTTTAAAGCTTCGATTTGTACTGCTGAATGGTCTTATCTTTTGTCGTCTGCAGCTGAACTGTTCAGTGCAAAATCACCAAAACGCACCAAAGTAAACAAAACAAAACCCATACACGTGTAAACAGAAATAGATATATGTAGGTTAAAAAAATAAATATATATATATACATACAATTTAATATTTTTGTGACCCAACTATATGTAGGGTGGTCACAGTACCTAACATGTATGCATGTATGTATGTTTTATTTGTTTGTTTGTTTGTTTGTCTGTGTTTGTTTGTTCATTTATTTATTTGTTTGTTTGTCTGTCTGGTTACACTTTATTTATATTTAAGGTGTCATTGTTACAGTGTAATTATATATTTAAGTACTGAGTAATATTAAGCAACTACAGACCCTTTCCAAAAAATTAGAATATCATGGAAAAGTTTATTTATTTCCATAATTCCATTCAAAACGTTAAACTTCCATACAGGGGCGTAACACAAGATCCCGGGCCCTATGCATAGGCAGTCCTGATGGGCCCCCATGTTCCTCAAAAAAATAAATAATAATAATAATATGGCCTCTGCACACATGAATCTGTAGACCTAGATATTTATAGCGTAATAACTATTAACTGTAAGTGCTTAGAGTAGCCTGATAATTTGTCATGTGTGCACACACATTTCAAACCTCTTTTCAACATTCTCTAGCCTACTTTACTGTGGTTACTAAGTTTAAGCTAAATGATATTACAATTTTTTTTTTTTTGTATATAACACTCAACGTAGGCTATATAATTGCTAATTATTGCTAATTTTAGATATTATAGCCTATTCATTTAAAATTAAACAGGTTTCAATTTAGGCTATTATAATGGTGTGTTGTTCAAACAGCATTGTTAGTGTACAGTTTATTTATTTAGCCTTTTCCTCAGATTACATGTATAACCAAATTATCATCTGAAAGTGTATGTTCTGCTCTTTCAGTGGGTTGTCTCAGTTGATTTTTAGCACTAACGATCGCGGAGATATTCAAGCAGTTTAGCACTACAGATTTCGTGTTCTAGATTGTGCTCACCTTTCTTTGAAAATAAGTCAGTTACCAATTGTTTCCCCTCATTTTGTTTTCTTTCCTTCTAATGTCGTTCCTTTCATTTTGGGGGGCCTGATCTGCCTTGCTTTGAGAAAGACATTTCTACAGCAGAAGTTTGCGCTCCTCCAGATGCTGAACTAACTAACATAAACAAAATGCGTGCAGATGGACTAAACCATTTGGCGCATAGCAAGGGGTGGGACCAGTCAGTCAATCAACAAAGTTATTCAGCCAATACACTCATTTTACATTTCATCTGACATTCATTATGAAATTTAATTAGGAAATGAAAATATCTAGGTAACATAAAATATATTCCAGACTTTTCAAGGGCCCTCTCTCCCTTTGGGGCCCTGGTAATCAGTACTGGTTTTACCCCCAGTCCGACGCCCCTGCTTCCATAGATTATAGATTCAGGGCCCACAACTTAAACGATTTCAAGTATTTAGTTGTTTATTTGTACATAATTTGGGCTTCCAGCTCATAAAACCCACGAAAACAGGATTTCAAAAAATTAGAATATTACATGAAATCACACAGTAATTACACAGTGATACCATGGTCACTGAACCAGGTTTTGGTTATTTTGGCAGTGTGGGCAGATGCAAATCCTGCTGGAAAATGAAGTCAGCATCTCCATAAAGATTGTCTGCTGAAGGAAGCATGAAGTGCTCTGAAAATGTCCTGGTAGACGGCTGCGTTGAGTGGACAGCACAGTGGACCAACACCAGCCGATGACATGACATGATGACCGGAAACTTCACTCTGGACTTCAAGCATCTTGGATTGTGTGCCTCTCCATTCTTCCTCCAGACTCTGGGACCTTGGTTTCCAAATGAGATGCAAAATTTGCTCTCATCAGAAAAGAGGACTTTGGTCCACTGTGCTTTATTAAATCCAGAGTCAACGCAGCCGTCTACCAGGACATTTTCAGAGCACTTCATGCTTCCTTCATTTTCCAGCAGGATTTGCACCTGCCCACACTGCCAAAAGAACCAAAACCTGGTTCAATGACCATGGTATCACTGTGTAATTACTGTGTGATTTAATGTAATATTCTAATTTTTTGAAATCCTGTTTTCGTGGGTTTTATGAGCTGGCCCTAGCCCAAATTATGTACAAATAAACAACTAAATACTTGAAATCGTTTAAGTTGTGGGCCCTGAATCTATAATCTATGGAAGTTTAACGTTTTGAATGGAATTATGGAAATAAATAAACTTTTCCATCATATTCAAATTTTTTGGAAAGGGTCTGTACATGTACTTACTATATGGTTAGGTTAGGATTAGGATTTGGTTGAGGGTTAGTTGCATGTAATTATGCATAATTTACTGTTATTACTATGGAAAGTACATGTAACAAGGACACTGTAAAATAAAGTGTTACCGGTGTCTTTAACTGCTATGTACTTACATCAATAATAAATATGATGTATATATTGCACTCATATTGTATTGCAAAACACTTGTGCTGCTTTTGTGGTTGGATACAGGTAAAGTTAAGGACATGTTTGGTGGTATGGGTAGGTTTAAGGGTGGGTTAAGGTGTAATGGAAGAGTCAACAGTGATATCATAGATGTAATTGTAGAAATGAATTACAGCTGTAATAACATGCAGGTAAATCTTTAAAATATAATTACAATTTAAAAACACGTATGTACACAATAAGTGCATTGTATCAAATAGTAAATAGTAGTTAAGAATGCCTAATATAAAGTTATTTATTTATTAATGTATGAATGAACGAACGAACGAACGAATGAATGAATGAATGAATGTTAGCTAAATGGTAGTTTAAAACACCTAATATAAATTGTGACCTTATAAATATATCTATGAATTGTATCCATGAATTATCAGAATAAATATATAAGTCAGTTAAACCTTCAACAGTCTGATGTAATAAACTGTATATCATGTATATCCATATCTGAATCAAAACACAAAACAAAATCCATAATACTGAATCATTACAGATGGTTAAAGGGTTAGTTCACCCAAAAATGAAAATTCTGTCAGTAATTACTCACCCTCATGTTGTTCCAACCGCGTAAGACCTTCGTTCATCTTCGGAACACAAATTAAGATATTTTTGATGAAATCTGAGAGCTGATCACTCCTCCATAGGCTGCTAGGTGACCGAAACTTCCTGGCCCAGAAAAGTTATTAAAGAGATCGTTAATATAGTCCAAGTGACTACAGTGGCTCAATCTTAAGTTTATCAAGCGACGAGAATACTTTTTGTGCGCAAAAACAAACAAAAATAACGACTTTATTCCACTATTCATTTCCTTCTCTCTGGGCCTCGTAGTGTTTTTGCGCTGCGCGTCTGTGTTACACGTCATCACGCATCACACACATGACCAGCGTCGGCCAATAGTGAGCCTACGTGGTGACGTGCAACACAGACGCGCTGCGCAAAAACACTACGTGAACCAACTAGAGGCCCAGAGAGAAGGAAATGAATAGTGGAATAAAGTCGTTATTTTTGTTTGTTTTTGTGCACAAAAAGTATTCTCGTCGCTTGGTTAACTTAAGATTGAGCCACTGTAGTCACTTGGACTATACGATCTCTTTAATAACTTTTCTGGGCCAGCAAGTTTCAATCACATAGAAACCTATGGAGGAGTGATCAGCTCTCAGATTTCATCAAAAATATCTTAATTTGTGTTCCGAAGATGAACGAATGTCTTACGGGGTTGGAACAACATGAGGGTGAGTAATTACTGACAGAATTTTCATTTTTGGGTGAACTAACCCTTTAAGGTTTTATTACTGGATAAGTAGATTTGTATGTGTTTTCTCCAATAAGAAACTGTCAGATGTGGTGGAAACACAACTCTTCAAATGTGATTTTGACAGGAGTGCTGATATTTAGCTGATAATTAGGTAACACTTTATTTCAGTGTGACATTTTTCTTTAAGATTTCTTTAAGACTGCAAGGGAAGCTCGGTTTCCCCTATAATGTCAAAAAATTAATGGTCAAATATGTACTATTGTGTTAATATTGTATTGACTAAAAATGCGTTAGATAACGTTCATCTCAAAGACGAGTTCTTTCAGAATCAGTTACATATAGCAGGTTGGCTGACTCGATTTCCTTCTCATACATTCACGTAGCGTCACAGTGCATTTCCCTGTTGAAGCCCAGCGTCCACTGACTTCAATGGGGCTGCTTTGAACAGTTTTTTTCAGTGCTTCTAAACTAGATGGTCATTGAATAAATTCTGCGATTATGTCCCGCCTACGGACGCTCAGCGTCTCTGGGGGTGAATGGAGGAGTGGGCTGGCCTGGACTCCGGGCTTCTGCGTGATGATTGGAAGGTCTGTCGAAAGGCTGCATATCCTTTTGATTGACAGCGATTTCATACAATAAAAAGTTGCTGATTCTGAAGCTATTCGAGCTCAGTCCCGTCGCGGACTTTGCAAGTATAGTCGAAAGACAAACTGCTGCAACCTATTTCTTGGTATTTGCTTGTCGAAATTGCTAGCCAATTTTCATAATACATTTTACACAATTATACATTTATACCTTTATTATATTATTACTTATTATATTTTTTATATTATTATTAGTAATAATTAAAAAATAATTATTAAAATAATTTAAAAAATATATCATTAGTAGTATTATTATTTATACCTTTATTATATTATTACATTT
Source organism: Abramis brama (assembly GCF_963993115.1). Classification (NCBI taxonomy): domain Eukaryota; kingdom Metazoa; phylum Chordata; class Actinopteri; order Cypriniformes; family Leuciscidae; genus Abramis; species Abramis brama. The sequence goes on from NC_139985.1 coordinate 23,464,702, forward strand.
ATATAATTATACCTAACTCTGCTGGCCATTGAGAGGACACTGGTCAAGTCACTGGAAAAGACGCCTAGTTGGTACGACATGGTCACAGAGCATTTTCTTGAAAAGGAACGTAGGGCAGAATTTACGTATAAATAAATGGACAATTTTTATGATGTAGGCCGAAAATGAGCTTCCCCTCTTTGAAATACCAGCAGCCGCCACTGACTGTTATACACATTACTACATGTACTAGCTCTAGTAATAACAGTAAATTATGCCTAATTGCAAGTAACTAACCCTAACCCTAAACCAAACCTTAACCGTAACCATAACTCTATAGTAATTACATGTAGTTGATTAATATTACTCAGGACTTAGTTGAATAAGAACAATGTAAATACGTCACCTTAAAAAATAGTGTAACCAATAATTATTTTCCAATGAACTTTTCTTTATGTTACATGTTCCCTTTCGAAAGGGAACACGCACTGCTTCAATTGACGCTTTGAGGAACGCCTCAGGCGTGACAGGTGTCTGAAATCACAATCAAATCACAGCAATCCTATTGACCGGCGACAGCCCATGAATCATTAACATGCGACCTGAAAATATATAAGGGCGCCTTGCAAACATGATAATCATCTTTTCGTGTTCAGGGATTGTTCTGTCTGTAAGCACTTGAAAATCAGGTAATTATGAAATGCACTGAGAAGGCTGAGTGCTTTCAGAAGTGTGCAGACCACCGCTCAAGATATTTGACACCGGGTCACACACACAAACTGCGTTTTTTGTCTGGGAAGGAAGAGCATGCACAGGCAGGTCTCGAGGGAACTGCCTGTGCAAATTGTGAGTGTTTTTCTCACAAAATGCTCCGCTCTCGTCTGGCCGTCTGTCCGGTGACTGGACCTCGCGGCTCAGGTCCCGCTCGTGCAAGAAAAAGAAGAAAAAAAAGCAGAGCGGCGACGTTCGTTATGGAGTTCCCAGATGGAGCTTGCCGATCGCCTTGAGAGGGGTGTAATGGTGAGGGTGCGCGTGAGGGTGAGCTGCAGGTGGATGATGAAAGTTTTTCTATAAAAAAGAGAATTTAGTCCAGCAGCGAGTGCTCTTCCGGACGAACAGGAGATGGCTAATGAGGGTGGTGATAATCGGATAGATCCTGAATCTTCTCAGCCACCCTGCCCCGTGTATGGTAGATCTACGCTTACAGGCTGGTCCTCACCAGGGCCGCCTCTGTAGCTGGCCTAGGCTATGCTAGGGATAGTGGAGGCGTTCTGTTAAAGCATTTCTACCTCTGGCCCTTCAATTTTTGAATGTAGGTTTTTAGCATCCCTATATGACAGCCCCCTTCTATGGGAGTCATTAGGCCAAGGCCCGCCCCCGCATTCGGGCCTTGCATTCTGGGGCGAGAAGAGTAATGCAGCTTGGTGCAGAGGCATGGTTTATAAAGACCCTGGGTTAGGCCTCAATAAGGTCTCCCTAGTACAATGGGTCTTTCTTGAGCAGGGTTAGGCCGTCTTTCGCCTCACAAAGAGACTGGGTTTTGTCTGTCCGACCCCGCCGTGTAGAACTAGCATATGGATTTGAGCCACCAGAATAGGCTCCACTCACCTCGCTGAGCTACTGCTCAAGCGTTGGGTTGTAGATGTGTGGTTTACAAGCAAGCCCCACTCCCCCCGTTCTGTCACCTCTAGAGCCGCTGGCGGGCCCGCACCCTGTTAAATCTCAGGGTGAGGTGGTAGTATTGAGGCCTCCGGGCCTCCGTTGAGGCAGAGTGGTGTATGTTGTACTGTTTTTTGCTGAGTACACTGCCATGGGCAATGTGATTAGGTACCAGGATGCTGTAGGCACTCCTTGACTGGGCAGCCCCCAAAAGGGTGCGGTAGGCCAACTTACCTCAGCTGGTTGGCCTTAGTAGTTCAGGTAGTAGGTTTTAAACAGGCCTCCCCGGGGTCCTTAGGCCTCCTGTGGGTGGCCTCAATATTTGTGTTGGTGTAGTATGGTTCCCAACGGTATATGTTTGTAGCAGAATAGACTGGCTATCAGCTAGTAGGCCCAACCAGGCCTCACTGATGGCGAGTTCCCAGTAGCATGAATTTGGTTGACCGCACTGACTTGCTTCAGGCCTAGTAGGCCTCTCAATCTTCTAAGTGAGTCTTGAGTGACGGGGTATACAAACAGTGGTGTTGATGGTCATGCATTGACCTTAGCAAGGGCATCCTTGACCCTGAGCCCCATCATGGGGTGCTCGACTGTTAATTCGCCGGCCAATCAGACAATTGGCTTCAGTGGGCCTCTCTGGAGGCTAGCCCCGATTATGATCAGCCAAATAAGATTGACCACTGTCAGGCGGCTGGCCTTATCAGGCCACCATGTAGCTCGGTCCCCAACCTTACGGCCATGGCAGTCAGTTTCTTACCTAAAGAAAACTTCCAGATGACCAGCTTTAACAGGCAGCTCCGAGACTGAGCCCCAAGACTGGCAGGCCTTAGCAGGCCACCCTGGGTCTGACAGCCGGAATCAGGGTTCATAGCAATAACCAGTTTTAGCTTGCTATCAGGTAGTAGGCCTCTCCAGGCCTCCTTGAAGGCAGGTAGTAGGCCTCTCCAGGCCTCCCTGAAGGTGAGTTCCCATGGATGCTAGCTATCAGGTAGTAGGCCTCATCAGGCCTCTCTGAAGGCAAAGTACCAAGGATGAGCAACTGCACAGCTAGCTTTACTGGCTGCTAGGTAGTAGGCCTCACTAGGCCCCCCTTAAGGCGAGTTCCCAAATACGGGCACTAGGTAGCCAGCCCTCTGGTTATCAGGTAGCAGGCCTCACCAGGCCTCCTTGTAAGAGGTCTCCCATGTATATAACGCCAGGTCTTCCTGGTGGCATTTCTGGTGAGTATGTTCCCCTGAATAGTGATTGGCTGGGGCTCCTTCGGGTTCCCTAGCCACATTCCCTAGAAGGGACCCATTCTAAATTTGAAGCTGTGGTCCTAGGCCCTTGAGTAGGCTCAGGTAGGCCTTTCATTAAACAGTGTTTATGGAGGTTTTCTTGTGGAATGTATAGCTTGGGCAATGACTGTAGGGAATGCTTTCACTGACAGCCCAGTGTAACCTGAGGGTGAGTGGTTCTGGCATTTCATTTGAATTTTGCTGGATCTGACAGTTGTCACTGCCAATTGGCATGCACTCCCCTTAGCATGGTGGCGTGGGTATATCGTTCCCCAAATATATCGTTCGCAGTGCGTCTCAGGTTACAGTCTGAGAACAGGGAACGAGACACTGCGTCTTTTCGCCATGCCTCGGGGCCTGCCTACCAAACAGTCCCTTCAGACAAAAAGGGTATTATCATGTTTGCAAGGCACCCGTATATACTTCCAGGTCGCACGTTAATGATTAACGGGCTATCGCCAGTCAATAGGATTGCGATTTCAGACACCTGTCACACCTGAGGTGTTCCCCAAAGCATCAAACGACGCAGTGTCTCATTCCTTGTTCTCAGGGAACAGAGGTTACAGTCGTAACCTGAGACGGTTTCGCTACTGAGTGGCAACAAGTCTTGTTTTATGTTATAAATCAGTCATTGAATTATTCACTTTAACTGAATCATTCAAAAACATGATGCATTCAGGTACAAAACAGCACTAACTGTGTGTTCTTAAGACACGTTGACCATTTGGACTATTTTTGTTGGCTGCAAATGTAACTTCTTGTTTATTAAGCAGCTATAAACAAGCAATATCACTCTCACAATCAAGTTTTTTTTTTTTTTTCTTTTTTTTTTTTAATTGCTAACCTGTCTTCCAATACAAAATCTAGCAGCTGCCTTTCAAACTTCAAATTCCCAAGTATTCAAACTACATAAGACACTTTCAGAAAAGGCTTTGTGAAGTTAACATTTAAAATGTCCTATCGTTATTTCTAATATATTGGAATTTTTAATTCTTTCATTTACTCTCTTTTGAATATTCCCATGTCTTGCTGAAACACTCAGGTAAAACACTTGGTTTATCAGATGCATATAACTGCTGCTTCTTGGTTTAATGAATCTGTTTATCTGACCCCCCACAGATGACAATGAGTGTGAGAATGTAACTGGAATATGTGGCCCACATGCCAAATGCACCAACACTATTGGAAATTACTACTGTACCTGCTTGTCTGGATTTAAATCAAACGGAAAGCAGGAATTTCAAACTAATGATGGGACCAACTGCACAGGTATGAATGGCTCCAAAAGATATTTGGACACTACATAAAAATGTATGAATGGCGAGAAGAGTACACAAATTTACTTTATAATGAATATGAGCAAGGATCTTCTTTGAATTGTAGATATTGATGAGTGTGAGGATGATGCTGATAGATGTGGACCCTCTTCTGAATGCCACAACATAAACGGCTCATTCATCTGCTCATGTCTGAGAGGTTATACGTCCCCAGCCGGGCCCTGGTTCAAGCCTAAAAGCGGGATAGACTGCACAGGTGAGAAAAGTTACACTCTGCTCTCAGTATAAAATGGATAATCATTTTATGTTCTCCCACATTTTGACATATTTAAAAACATTTAACTGAATAAAATGTAAAAGGTAAAACTTTGAATAATATACATTTTTCATATGCATTTATGTGTTTCTGTGTTTGTGTCAGAAAACCCAGAGAAGCACTGCCATCAGGACCACAAATGTATTAAAGAGGCTATTAACAACACACTGCAAAAAGTGAGTGACATTTTTACATTAAATATTGGTTTCACAAAATAATCCCATATTATAAACGTTATTATTATTATTATTATTATGATATCGCAATTCGCTAGGGAAACAATAAATGTCAGCTACTTGACTAGCTTTTTGCAATTATAGATAAATAATATAAAAAATTGGTTCCCATTTTGTATTAAGGGTTTTTCTACTAAATATTAACATTTAAATTAATTATTTGATTTAGTGCACGTATTGTGTATATACTCTACCAAGCAAAAGTTTAAGATCAGTACGGGTTTTTTTTTAAATGTTTTTAAAAGAAGTCTCTTCTGCAGTAAGGCTGCATTTATTTGATCCAAAATACAACAAAAACATTGTTATTTTGAAATATTACTTCTATGAATCATTTTTACCAACTGGCATGAAGGTATTTTTGTGGATTTTTAAATGTGACATCAGTGTCCAAATATTTTCAAGGTAATGTAACTGGTTACAAAAATGTATAGAAAATATAAAATGGGAACATCATCATTCATAGAAAGTTTTTAATATAACAATGTGCAGAATGTGACGGCGCTGCTTTCTGTCTTCATTTTTAAAGTTGTATGTGTGTAATAGGTCAGTGCTTATACTCTCAGTGATATCTGGAAATCTTGTGACTAGAATTCAGTCACGTCTCTCTCAGATTTATCCTTTTACCTTGCTGAGAACAGCTCTAGCTCAGGAAACAGCTGTTCTGGAGGTTTTGTCATGATATTTTTGTCATATAACAATCAGGATGGACAGAGTATTCTAGGAAATGTCATCAATATTTCAGGAATGGTGTGAGACAGGAATGGTGTTTCCTTTTATTTTATTTTAGTAAAAAAGTAAGTAAGTAAGTCAAATTTATTTATACAGCGCCTTTCACAGACTAGGTCACAAAGCGCTTTACAATAGACAATAAAACATAATAAAGAACAAACTAAAATAAATAAATTAAAATAGATACAAATATCAATATATAAAGGACAGAGATTACCCAAAATCTAACCTGAAAAAGGGCAAATACATTTATACATTGTGCTTCACATTCAAGAAATGAATGAAAATATTAAAACTAACAACTATAATACTCTAAGACATTATAATACAAACAATATTATAAATTATAGTATAATACTATAAGGCTATAAGCTATTTTTTATATATTTTTGTAATTTTAGTTCCCTTTCAATATGGTTCACTAGCATTGTGTCGGTAACTGACGCATATATGGAAAACGTGCATGCGTTCTTTTGCCTTTTTAAGAAAGCATTTTCTTTATTATCTTTATTCTTTTTGCGGCGTAATTTTCACCTATATTTAACAGCGCTTCGTCAGAAGTAGGCCTACAAATACAACAGCCGTTTTTTAAATCCTATCCAATGGTTGAAAGGAAAGGAGTAAACACGGTCACTATAGGTTGTGACGGCTGTCAATCAAAATGTGGACCGGTGATTCGTTCCATGTGTTCCCTGTCAGAAAACAATTAAAATTTTAATTTAACAGAATTTATCAACTTGTTTGCCTGCTGTGGTTGTTTTAATTCACATCCTTTCTAAAAATATGAGTTTTTGGTTTAATATAATCTTAATATATAAGACTGTCAATGATCTAATTTCATGTTGTTTTATATTTTATTTGCTCATTGTTTATTTTGTTGGATTTTAGTTGGATTCGGTCAGAACTGTTTCAGAAATAGTGATCTGCATGATTCCTGCTGCTTTTGGGCTCAGTGATGTTGAATTTCATTTCATTTCATTTTTTTATTTTTATTGCTCCATGGTAAAACACAAAACATTTAATTTTCTTCTTTAGATAATTTAAATTCCCATGTGCAAAAGGGAACAGAAAGAAGATAAAATCTTATAATATCTGTCCCCTATTCCAAAAAACAAAATAACCTTTCTTAAGCAGCTTACAGCCAAAATTACATTGACAACAAACAATGCTGGTTTAAATATCAGCATTCATGCAGTATAATAAATCAGGCAATGCCCAGACAACAAAACAACAAGTAATCCAATACATATAGAGGAAAACAAAACAAAACAACATGGACCTCACCATATTAATACTAACCGAATTTACTCTGTTTATATTTATACTTATACTGACCAATATTACTAGACCCAATATATATAGAGAAAAACAAAACAAAACAACACAAAAAACAAAACAAAACCAAACAAGACCAAAAACAACATAGACCTCACCATATTAATATAATTTAAGATAATATGGTATCACCATATTAATGTCATTTAAGAATTTAAATGGCATGTCAAATAAAGACATGTTATATTACATTTTGATGTAATGGTGTTTTCTGGAAGGGACTAAAGAACAAATAACTTATATCAGCTGAAAGGCAGAATACCAATGTTTTTAAGTTAGATAGACATTATAGCCTATAACAGTTTCAGGTTATGTTTTAGTGTTGGTAACATGTCCCACATTGTCCCACACAAACTTTTAATCGTCCCACATTTGGTTTGTTTGATGGTGGTCACCCTACTGCAAATGGCAATCAGCCCAGCCAAAACAGATGGGGCCGACTGCCTATTTAAGCTGTGCTGATTGCCATTTTTGTTAGAATTTTTCTCCTTCAAGCGCGAAGATCATATCAAGAAGAAGATAGAAGATCAAGAAGATGATAGGAGCCTTTCTGCTCTCCATTGAAACAATCATGCTCATCCAGCTGATTAACAGCACTTTAGTGACTGCAGCTGATTCAGCGCTTCTCCCCTGCAGCTATCCAGTGACTCTTTAAGAGCAAATTCCACTTAAAAGAGCAAATTTTAAGCAAAGTTTGTTGCAAAATGTCGCGCCATTAGTGTGGCTCATGCAGGGCTACAGAATCCAGTTTGGATGTTGTCCACCCAGGTTCAACAGGGTGTTACCTACAGAAGTGGGCTCCGAGCAGACTCGGGTGATGGAACAGGAAGTTCAGTCTTTTTTGGCGAAGGAGGCCATATAATGTATTCCTCCTTTAGAGAGAAATGTCGGGTTCTACAGCCGGTATTTCATTGTTCAGAAAATAAGATGAAGGAGGAGATCTCGCTCTCTGAGGAGATTCCAGTTCAAGATGCTGACGATTCCTCTTATCGTGCCTCAAATCAAGTCCGAGGACTGGTATGTCATGATCGATCTAAAAGACGATCTACTTCCATATTTCCATCCTTCCACAACACAGGAAGTTCCTGAGGTTCGCTTTTGGGGACGAACCGCACCAATATCGGGTTCTTCCATTCGGCCTGTTATCCCCTCACACTTTCACAAAATGTATGGATTCAGCTCTGGCTCCTCTGAGACTCCAAGGCATCCATATTCTTAATTACATAAATAACTTGTTAATATTAGCCCAGTCACAGGAGATGGTGGCTCGGCATCGAGATGCATCAGTAACCAGAATCAAGCTAGGCCAGCTCATCACTGTGAAAACGTTTCAGAGACTGTTAGGGCTCATGGCAGCTGCATCCAACATCATACATTTTGGCCTGCTGTGTACATGAGACCCTTGCAGTGGTGGCTCAGGACAAGGGGGTTTTCCCCAAGTGGCAACCTGTTTCGCACGATCAAGGTTACGTGTAGATGCCTTTGTTCCTTGGTCATGTGGAATAAATTTTGGAAGAAACCTTTTCCAAATCCTAGTGTTGGGAACATCCTGTCATCGCAAGACTGTGTTAAAAGATGCATCCCTCACAGGGTGGGGAGCGGTCATGGAAGGCTGCTTGACCCAGGGTACAAACTGCCTAGAGATGTTAGCTGTATTGCTAGCCCTAAGGCATTTCCTCCCAGACCTCAGAGGCCACCATTTTCTAGTTCGAACAGAACATATGTTGGTGGTCTTGTATATAAATCATCAGGGTAGTCTGAAGTTGCTGTGGTTCCAGGGCAAACTGCCTTCCACATGCCATTAAGTGGGGGACCATTGGGAAAGCACCACTTGGTAACTCGTTTCCTTCATGGCACCTTGAGGATGAGGCCCACAGCTCAGGTTAGAGTCCAGGCTTGGGACTTAGCAGTAACATTAGAAGGGTTGTGCCTGGCACCCTTCAAGCCCTTGGACTCAGCATCAGATAAATGCATTGATTTAAAGATTGCATTTCTGCAGCCAATCACATCACTAAAGAGAGTAGGAGATATGCAGGCCTGCCAGTTGCTTCCTCCTGCTTAGAGTTTGCTCCGGGTAGGGTGAAAGTTATTCTCCACCCAAGGCTGGGCTATGTACCTAAGGTACCCACTAATGTGGCCTCGTCTACAGTCCTCCAGGCCTTTCATCCTCTTCCTCATGTGTTGGTGGAACAAGAGAAGCTATATTTAATTGAAGGGCCCATCTGAGCCTCTGAAGTCTATATGCGTAAGACTTATCAATGGAGGAAAACTAATCAACTGCTTGTATGCTTCGGGCCCACCAAAAAGGGCTGCTCGGCCACCAAACAGACAATCAGCAGATGGATTGTGGAAGCAATTTCTTTGGCTAATGAGGCACACGTTGTGTCTTTGCCTCTTCTAATCAAAGCACATTCCACACAAAGTATTAGGGCTGAACGATTAAAACTCCTTGCCCGTCAGGGATCACTGGTGATCCCGGATTATTGTTGTTCAAAATTCATTCCTCGTCAAAACATCACACTCTTACTTGATCTGGACAAACTCAGCATTATAAGAAAAGTTTAAGACTCCAGCTTCGATATTTGACCACTGTTTATAATAAAACTGGTTTGGAGTGACATTAATTTCTTAATTTATGACAGGAGTGCAAAATAATTAATCTGTAACGATCGTTATTTTGAATAGAAATCCTGACTCACACAACACCCATTCTCGTCTTCTCTGGTTTATTTGTGTTTAAATACATAAACTATACAGAATCCGCCAGGGATATACTGTAAGTACAATGGTGCACATATTTGAAGAAATAGTGAATAATTATCACATGCTAGTAAAAAATTCCGCCATACAGAATACTAGTTCTATTCATTTTCCACTGAATTATGCGATCTGAAGAGCTCAAACAGCGAACGGAGCGAGATGTGTATCTCCTCTTCCTGATTTGCGTCAGATCTGACCTCTGAGAAATATGATTCGGCTGTACGGCTGTCAATCATCTCACGTGATTCAACGTGACCTCTTCTGCATGACGCGTCCTGTGTATACTTCCTGATTCTGGACATCCTTCATAAACAAAGCGAAAGTGACATTTCTTCACCGAAACAAGTTCTAATAAATGCACAATTTAATTATATGTGTTTTGTGTGTTATTATAGTGCGATTTCGGGTATTTTTATATGAATAAAGAATAAAGGTATGGATAAGCATAGCCCATAGCTTCATATAAAATGCTAAAAATAACATATTTCAAAATCTTTTTTGGACTTAAATCCATTTTAAACCGCGACCGGAATATGATACAAATACTCGATAGTGTTTTAAAGTGACCTTTAAAGAAAAGTGTAATATTAATAAATTAAACTGTGTCATGTAGCTTGAGGCTACCTGTTGTGCTAATGCACCTGCTGCAGGAGCTTTCTATTCCATAATATATATATTTTTAAAAGAATTCGCATTTAAAGTTCCAATAATAGTTTTTTTGTTGTTTGTTTTCTAACAAGACTTAAGTTAATGCGTGTATAGGGGGTTACAAGGTGTAAATGCCCATGCATTATGCCAGAAGAAAGGCTATAATGGCTGAATTCAAACAAAAGAATAAGGATAAATAGAATAATGAAGACCAAGTATCATACCGGCAGAGGTGTGAAAGGTTGGTCGATTTAAATGAAAAGAACATGAATGGGGCCAGTTCTCCTCGCCAGACATTAGTCAGAGACAGTAAATGGGTGTTTACAGGGCAATAAAATATTTGATGAAAATCTTTTAGCCTTCTCCAAAGTCTCCCCTGACATGGTCTCACAATAGGCTTCATAAAATGCATAATTTTAGAGATATCATTCTCAGATTTGAAACGAAGCATGACCACAGTTGTTACAGTTGCTATCCTAAATTCACATAATATTTTTATACATTTAATAAATATATTCTTAATATTTGTTGTTTTTGTTTTTATGTTTGAGCTTATATATCTCAATATTAATAACAGTCTGGTTAATTTTGAGTCTTGAACTGTAAACTCTCAAGGGTTGGCTTTCTAAATATATGTTGGTTATGTGTCTATTCAGAATGACTTATGAGCAGCAACCTTTTTAATGTGGGTATGTCATGTATGCAGCACTTGCCAAAATTGGGGGTGATGAGCAAGGTTGCTGGTGTCTCTATTTTCACGTTACATGTAATAGAATCGCTAGTAATTAGGGCACTTTCAACAGGATTCACAGTGGGTGTTTCACTGAGTGGGGAGAATCTGTTTGTTATTGGTATTGTAATCGGAACGGAAGAGCGGTGTTTTGTTCCGCAACTACAGCGTCTCACGGTCCCCCAGATGAGTACAGAGTGAACTACAGAGTTCACTAAGCTAGTCGCATCCAAAGCAGTATCCAAAGCCCTTGCACTCTTACTATCCTTGATTAAAGTTTGGATGCGTGTCTCTAGTTCTGAAATCTTCTCCGTCAGCCTGACTATCTCCCTGCATTTATCACATGTAAATCCTTCAACGCTGACAGAGAATGCTATGCTATACATGTGCCACGAAGTCCAAGTGACAATAACAGGAGAATACATTACTCACCGTGTTTGTTGACTGATCCAACTCTTCACAGCTGTCTGATAGACTTGTAAAAGGCGCGAGAGAAAAAAGAAAACGGCAAGCACGGATGGCAGGTTAACAGGCTAGCGATATACTAGCGTGGTGTGCTAGCAATACCGATTTCGTTAAAAGCTAGCGATGTCAGATTAACGTGATAGGCTTTATTAGACAAAATCTAATATATGTTGATGAGTAAGTTACATTTTTAACGTGAGCTGCTACCTGCGACTTTTCAACCCCTCGCCTCCACGGAGCCAAGCTTAGAAAGCCATTCCCAGCATGTCAGATTGGGTTTTGGAAATAATTAAATGAGGCTTCTCGCTCCAGTTCACTTGCAGGACCCTCCGCTTCAGGGGTGTGATTCACAATTCATTCTCTGACGACGACACATACGTCTTCTGAGATGAAGTACAAGCTCTGCTAGCAAAGGCCGCTGTAAAGAAAGTTCCCATGGCCCACAGCAAGTCAGGCTCGTTACATCCTCGTTCCGAAAAAGGAATGGCGGCCTGGAAATTATGGCAGTATTTCTGGCTTTGAAGGAGTTCCAGTCAGAATTTAGAGGGCGCCACAACCTGGTCCGTTGGGAGACTATGACAGTGGTAGCATTTATAAATCACCAAGAGGGACTCTGGTCTCATGTGCTAAACAAGCTGGCATACCGCCTCCTTATGTGGGCACAGCACAATCTTCGCTCAGTGAGAGTGGTGCACCTGCTGGGCTCCATGAATACAGAAGCAGATATGCTGTCCTGGAATGGACCGTCTCATAAAAAATAGCTTGCCATGCTACTAAGCTTATACATGAGTTGACGCTCCTGCTCCTCAGTTGAAAAATTCTGACAAAATAAGCAATCAGCGCAACTTAAATAGGCAGTCGGCCGTTGTCTGTGCTGATGCAGGAGTTTTCCCCATAAGAGTCAATTACTGATGCAATGCTCGTTCCCATTATCTCAGGCAACCAAGGCTACGTTAATAACTGAAACATTTTATATCTTAGTATTTTTCTTGTTAGTTTTAATATTTTCATACATTTCATGAATGTGAAATGTGAAGCATGATGTTTACTAAAACAAAATAAAAAGAATAATTTCTTAATGTTCCTGTGTGGCCTCTCACACCATTCATGAAATATTGATCACATTTCCTAAAATACTCTGTCCATCCTGATTGCTATATGACTAAAATCTCATGACAAAACACAGCTGCTGTTTAGGTCCTTGCAGAATTCAGTCTATAATCACAATGTAAGTGTGAGAAAATGGCGTCCTCTGCTGGCAAATTAGCAAATCTGTCCCAAGAAAATTATAATTTAATTTCAACACCCTTTAAACTGATTCCATTTGCTTATTATCTGGTTGGTACTAGCCTTGTTATAAGTTTTTTTTTTTACTTTATAAAATACAAAAGACTAATCATCCTATAAACAAATTCGTCTGAGGAAGTTTATACATGAAATGTTTGTACAGAAATGTTTGAATGTGCTTGCTGATTAAGGCCTCTGATATAAGCATGTTAGAACACCTGTGTGTTGTCTGATTTTTCCCTGTAATTTATGATCTTTCAAATAATGTGATCTTTAATAACATTGTATATTTGAGTGAATATTAATTCTCTTTTCTTCTCTCTGGGTTGTAGATGATTAATCTGTCAACTCCAGAGCGTCTGAAAGAAATAAGACATCAAACATCAGCTGAACTCTCCCCTATTCTCCTCATATCATACATCGAGGCCATGGCCAGCCATAAACTAGGCGCTAGAGACAAGTCTGAACATCCTGAGGAACACATCAATGAAACCATCATGGTAATTTGTGTACCATTCCACATACAGGACATGATATAAGACAGAAACACACCAGTCAGTTGTAATAAGCCTGAATGGTTTACACCAAAGTTTAAAATAGAAAACTTAACCCCCAAAAACCTACAAGAAACTATAAATAAGGCCTATAGAGAGAAATGTAACTTTCATACGGGTCACATAAGCAGAGAGTATTTCTTGTTTTGAATTGGTTCATTTAAAAGTAGACATTTCAAGCTTTATATAGATATAGGCAAGTAGCCTATAAGCTTAGTTTCGATTATTTTTTAGATGTGCTCCAATTCACGGAGACTGAGATGGCAGAAAGCGTGTCCTCTTTGTTTTCTTTATTTTACAAAAAGCACAACATTTTCTTGCAGTTGTGAGTTTAACTAGACACTTTACAGTTTCTTATGATGTCTATTAATGATACTCTTTTCTGTATGACCAAAAATGACAGAGTATTTTAAGTTGTTTCTGCTGTTGTCTGGAAAAAATGCAAGGGATTGCGCTGGCGCTATACTTTAGCATCCACACTCCACACACTTGAATATCGCCTAATAATAGGTTAATGTTAAAGCGAGCAGCCATGTAAAGTTGCTACTTACATGTTTTAAATGACAAGCCATTTTTTAGGTCGATGGATGATCAGAAAACTTTTGGTTTGGCCCCTGAGGGAACTAACTTAAACTATGGTCTCTCAGCTGAGGTTGTTGAAACCATCCTAAACTCCCTTCACGAGGAAATGTTATACCTTAAATTGGGGAGTCCTATAACCTTTATTCAACCAGGAAAAAACTCTTGAGATTTAAAATCTCTTTTACAAGAGGGTCCTGGCCAAGACAGGCAGCACACTTAGTTAAACATGAAAAAAGATTTGAACATGAAAACAAATACATTAATTACATATAGATTTTTTTATATATATACAATATCAGTTAAAACAATAACAAGTAGTAAAGCCGTAACCAAATCATTTAAAATACTCTTAAATTAATTTAGAGAGACCAACTCTTTAAAGCATAATTTATCTTGTAACTGATTCCAATCAGACAGAGCAGCATAACTAAACACCCTTTTACCCATATTTGGACTATTGGGATGTTTAAAAGATAATATTCTTGTGAACGAAGACCATAAATTTTTACACCTTTTTGAATGGTATACTGCTGTAAACAGGAGGGAAGCAAACCCAGGAAAGTTTTATGTAAAGATGTACCATTGCTTGAGTCTATAGATTGACAGTGCGGGCCATCCAACCCAAGAGTACATTAAACAATGATGGGTAAGGGCTTTTGAATTGGTAATAAAACTTAAAGCTCCATGAACTGAATCCAATGCCTTTAAACAATGCTTGGGTGCCTGCAGATAGATAATATCAAAATAATCCAACACTGAGAAGAAAGTAGCAGCTACCAATCTCCTCCTTCACTTGTCTTTACTTTATGGTGCAGAGAACATTAGTTGGACTTTGCCATGTACTGTAAGACTTCCAGCCTGGGATTTGGCAGTGGTTCTGGAAGGTTTGTCTCTGGCATCCTTCAAGCCCCTGGACTCAATTTCAGAGAAGTTATTAATATTAAAGATGGCTTTTATGTTGGCTATTGAGTCCCTTAAGAGGATAGGAGACTCGCAGGCCCTGCCATTTTCTCCTTCTGCCTGTTACAGTCGTAACCTGAGATGTTCTGTGTTTTCTGTATTTTTCTAATAGAATTTGGTTTTTAGTGTGAATAACTTAGTCGAGAAGGATGAGAAGGTGGAATGGGACAGGATAAATGAGGATTTGAGGAAGTATTACATCACCACACTCCTTCACACAGCAGAGATGGAAACACTGGCCCTGTCTGCTGGTTACACACACACTATGCAGATGCAGGTGGATGCCGGTGAAGTAGGTGAGATTTTTGTGGGCTAAAATATAAACAAACACTCTCTAAGAAGAATCTGTAAAAACTGGGCCCAATTTTCATATTAGGGAATTTTCCATTTTGATTTTCCGCAGGTATTTAACCATTTAAAGGTGCAGTGTGTAATTTTTAGCGGCATCTAGTGGTGAGGTTTGCGAATTGCAAACAGCTAGTCACTCACGGCTTATCCCTCAAATTGCAAACTCGAAGGAGAAGCTATGGTGGCCGACGTAGGATCGGAAGATGTCGTCTGAGTCTGAGTCAGCAGAGAGTAGCAAGTCAAGCAATGAGGCTTCTTTATATTATATTTTATATTAAATTATATTTAATTAATTATTCAGTAAAACCACATGTTATTGTGATTGTTATTTTTACTTGTTCATCATTGTGTTAGTCTTTTATTCACTGACTTTACTAGGCATGGGAATTGATAAGAATTTATCAATATCAATGCCACTGATGGCTCTGCTTATCGATCCGATTCTTTAACGATTTTCTTATCGATTGTTGATAGCACTGTGTGGAAAAATGTAGTCATATGCTTTTCAAAAAAACAAGTGGTTTTATTTATTTTAAAGCTTAAGCTTGAGTAAGCAAACTGTACTTTTTATGTAATTTATGTAATAAATAGAACCTTATTGTAAAGTGTTACTGATTAGTTATACACTGATTCAGACGTATACTGAGTTCACTGTTGGAAAGATCAGTTGTTTTAACCATTCATTAAAATCGGTTCAAAGGAGTCATTAATTGGACATGTCATGTGCGTTGTGTGATTATCCCAGCAGTTAGGACATGGACATCCAAGATTTGTGTCAACACAGAAAACATTTCATCACTGGATAGTTTTTTTCGTTTAATTAAAGTGTTGTGTTATGTCAGCTGAATATCCGGAACGCTTTTCACAGAAGATAAGGCAACTTATTTAGCACAATTCACACCCAGCGGTAATTCAGGAAAAAAAAAAATAATCTCAGAATGCTCCACATGAAACTTTGGTCTTCCGACCTTTTACCACCGTGTCGATTTATTTTGATTAATATGTGCGAGGGAGAGAGAGCAAGACAGCGCTTAGTTTGGAGACGGTGAAGTCGTTTACACTTTCGCCTGGCTCCGAAGACAGAGAGTCCGCGCGCGCGACCGGGGCACTCTCTCTCTCTGCTCGTTCTTTCAGTTAAACATGCACCCTGTCATAAGCGCTGCAGTTCATCTACATTACTCACCGATCAAATAAGACTTTGGCGGGACAAAAATTTGCTTTGGCGGGCGCTAAAACAAGTTCAATGCAGGAAAAACCCTGTTATTGCAAACGACATAATTTGTCTCGTTTAGTAAAATAAAGCCAAGCTTTAGATCGCCTCTTCCTCTCCATGATTACCTCCTCTGCTCAAATCAAATCGAAATAGCTAACGTTACGGTGTCCGAGGTGTCGTTCAGACAGCATGTATTTCTCCACATTTGCAGAGTCAGGGACAACCTGAGTATTCTGCTGCGTCTTTTTCTGCTGCTTCTCATTCAAGTTAGTGACGAAACGCACTCTGTAGCGCTGTTTGTTCTCTGTCGGCTACGGTAGAAACATGACGTCACAATATGTCGACCTTCATAGAAGGGGGGTGCCCGCGGTTATGTAGATATAAATGACTCATTCTAAGGTAATAAAAACATAACGGTTCATTAAGTAAGGTCTTTATACACCACTGAAAACATAGTTATGGATCTTAATGTGTGTTTTTTTTTTTTTTTTTGCAGCACACTTTACATTGAATTTACCTGTTTTTATTATTATTATTTTTTACCTGCTTTTGATGAAGGTGCTAATCATTGTGTTGAATAATTTCTAGAAATGAAACTATACACATTTGAACCCCACCAAGCACATAAGCATCCAGTTTCAACCAACATCCAAGGAAACTCCATTTCACTGACCCCTAAGAATGCAAAAAACAAAAGCAATAATGGTTTGTAATAGTGTTCTTTCTTAACTTCATAGCAAATTGAATACAAATGCACCAACTGATTCAAATGCATGTCTTCCATCTGTCTCTGCTGTAGGAAGCACCTCCATTGTATTTCTAATCTATAACAGTATTGGGGATATTTTAAAGCCAACTGATGACCCTGGTGTGGCCGATTACTCTCGATATGCAGCAGCGGGTGAAATTACAGTTAATTCGCCAGTAATAGCAGCAGCCATCAGCAATCCAAAGACATTTGCATTGAACAACGTGACCTTCACTCTCAAACACACACAGGTGCAGTGTAACTGATTGATTAATTAACTTGAAATAGTTGTTGCTTTGAATGTCATTTTAATATGCATTGAAGTTTTGCTTTTTTCATAAAGGAGATAGATCCTGGCCATGATGAGACTAAGTGTGCATTCTGGGAGTATTCCCAGAGCATGATGGGACACTGGGGTTTGGATGGCTGTAAACGCACTCATGTGAATTCCACTCATACTTCGTGTTCCTGTGATCACCTGACACACTTTGCTATTCTCATGTCCTCTGCTCATGCCAATGTAAGTGAACTACTGCTGACCCCTACTGGTCTCCTCACAAAATACGGTGGCCCAACCAACATTTCTTGTTATTTCTACCTGAACCGTTTAAACAATTTTACATTACCATTCAAAGGTTTGGGGTCAGTACGATATATTTTTTTAATCTTTTTTTTTTTTTTTTTTTTTTTTTTGGACTTTTATTCAGCGAAGATGCAATAAATTGATTAAAAGTGACAGTAAAAATGCCACAAAACTATTTTCGACATTGAAAATATTAAGAAATGTTTCTTGAGCACAAGTCAGAATATTAGAATGATTTTTGAATCTGTGACACTGAAGACTGAAAATTAAACTTCATATAACATAATATCATCACATAAATAAATCACATAAATAAATTACATTTTAAAATATATTAAAATCAAAAACTGTTATTTTAAATAGTAATAATATTTCACAATGTTACTGTTTTACTCTATTTTAATAAAATAAATGCAGCCTAGGTGAAAACACTGCAAGATATTTATTTCAAAAACATTAAAAACTCTTACCGACCCCAAACTTACGGTATACACTATGTTTATGATTGATTAAGTCATATTAAATATTAATAAAAAATGTTTTACTGTGTAAGACTTTATATTTCTTCTAAATTCATAGAAAAAAATGTCTTAGACTGATGTTATCTTTAAAGTACACTTTTAAAGTTACAGTGAAGTTACCTTAATCATTAGAAATAAAGAATATAGTTGATCTGTTTGTTCAGTCCAGTATATCTTATTAGTGGTGATTGCTGTCATAAACCTCACTATTATGCTCCCTCATACTTGTTAGGAATTTGAACAAACTCCTAACCCTAAATATTAAACATCAGCATGTAATGCATCACATATTGTTTGTGCTACAATGATTTATGAAACATTTAATTATGTGGTTTGTTGAGAATAGCTGACATTGGCAGACAATACAACTTTTATGCAGGACTCTAAACTATATCTAGGAATTTTAGATATCATAGTCAGTTAGGGCATCAAAACAGCCACGTAACAATGTGCGGTAACATTTTATTTTACAGTATCCTTGTTACATATGTTACATGTACTTACCATAGTAATAACAGTAAATTATGCATAATTACATGCAACTAACCCTCAACCAAATCCTAATCCTACCCTAACCCTATAGTAAGTACATGTAGTTGTTTAATATTACTCAGTATTTAAATATATAATTACACTGTAACAATGACACCTTAAAATAAAGTGTAACCCAATGTTCTATAAAACCACCCAGAACACCTTAGCAACATGGCACAGGTGAGTGTCACTCACCTTTTCTTCAATGTATGCTATTATTACTTTGTGAAAACAACTGACTCAGTTTGTAAGCATGGTACAATTAGAGCAGAATTCACAATTTGCTTGTAAACAATCCTAAATGCCTTTTCCTGCTCTGTTTTATGTAGTTGCTTGCACATTATAATGTTCTGACGAGGATAACGCAGCTGGGAATGGTGATCTCCATAATATGCCTGTCCCTGTGTATCTTCACATTCTGGTTCTTCCGAGACATTCAGAACACCAGAACCACGATCCACAAGAACCTGTGCTGCAGCCTTTTCATGGCCCAGTTCATCTTCCTCATCGGGATTAACAAGATTGCACACAAGGTTCTCTCCTCAGACTTTTTTAATGTGTCAAATGGCAACATAAACCCTTTACAAAAGTAGTTTTTAAGTAATGTAGTGCAATGTAATGTTGATTCATGTTTGTTCACTTTGTGTTTCAGTGGTTCTGTTCTCTTATCGCTGGCCTGCTGCACTATTTCTTCTTGTCTGCATTTGCCTGGATGTGTATAGAGGGGATCCATTTGTATCTCATTGTTGTTGGTGTCATCTATAACAAAGGTTTCCTCCACCGGAACTTCTACATATTTGGTTATGGGAGCCCAGCAGTGGTCGTCACAATTTCTGCAACACTTGGATATAAATATTATGGCACCAGTACTGTGTAAGTTATTAGAATTTAAATTTAGTGGTATTTGGTAAAGAAAGTATGACTATTACTATGAGCAGTCCACCTTATTTTGATCCACCAATATTATTTTGAATGTGCAAGGCTTCCGTTGTCTTCAGTTATTTTAGCTGTACAAATATTGTATTTTATGCTGCTTGATATTAAAAACTGGTATTTGCTTTCATATTATATTATTTACTATCATAATCATAAACACAGGTTTGTAGCTCAAATAGTTACCGTTTATTTAACTTTATTCTTCTAGTTATTTAATGTATAGCGGCTAACAAATCGTAATTCTCATACATTCACACACACACACACACACACACACACACACACACACACACACACCAACAAAAAAGGCTTACATCTACAGTACGTTGCAAAATAAGGTGGATTGCACCACTCACATTTTCTTCAAACAATGTAAATTCAGTTTTACAATAATTGTAATTATTATTTCATATTGTTATTAATCTTATTAAGGTGTTGGCTGAGCACTGAAAATAACTTCATCTGGAGTTTCATAGGACCAGCTTGTCTGATTATTCTGGTGAGCATCTCTTCTTGTGTTAGTGTAACATCCACAACACTGTAATATAGACTGTCTGTAACCCATGAACATTACTCTGGGCTCACGCTCAGCAACAAATCTCAGTTACACTATACAACTCTTTTCATTAGAACTATGCTGTATTTTTAATCAATCTAAATAAATTGTAAATCTAAATAAAATAATATCCAAAATGTAATTTCATTAGAGCTGTCAATAAATGTAAAAAAGAAAAAGAAAAAAACATATTTAATTGATAACATGATATGCTGTTTAATTAATCAAATGAATTGCTACATGTAGTTCATACTGTACTTTCTTGTTGGATAAATATTACATCGAAGCCATTTATTCCCTCCCAGGTTAATCTGCTGGCATTTGCTGTGATCATCTTTAAGGTTTATCGTCACACTGCAGTAAAAATACCTGAAATCAGTCACTATGAAAATATCAGGTAAAGAAATTGTTCATCATTTCAATTGTCACATCTCCTATTCTGTAATGTTATGACTCTTTGTGTTTGCAAGTAACTTGGACTCCATCCTTTATATCCCACTTTTAGTAAAAGTAAAATTTTATTTTATTCATGTCAGGGTAGCAAAATACTAAAGTTACTAATCAAACAGCTGAATCAAACATATTTTTAACTTTTGCTATTCAATAATTATTCCAAAGGTCTTGTGCAAGAGGAGCTATTGCTCTTCTATTTGTTCTGGGAGTTACCTGGACTTTTGGTGTCATGCACATCTTATATGAGACCACCCTGACAGCGTATCTCTTTACCTTCGCCAATGTGTTCCAAGGGATGTTCATTTTCATTTTCCTTTGCGTGCTATCCAGAAGGGTAAGGTCCACACTATTCTACAATTCCCTTTAGATGGAACTCAGCACTGCGTCATGACTTTGATGCTATGGGAATGCCCCTGAATGAGCAAGTGTCTGAAGCATGTGTGGAAGTGTCAGTTTTATTGACCAAAGGTGAGGTTAGCTGACATAGTGTAAGTGTGTCATAAAGACCATAAATAGTCACCTGAAATAAAGATCATCAGCTTCTTTGCTTTAAGAAACCAGAGTTGTGTTTGAGAGACCCTCTGTGTTATGGCACATAAATTGTCTGGAGATGAGGGCTGTATTTCTACCATGGGGCTACCATGTGTTAGTCCAGATGGACAGGCTCAGGATTCTCCACCCTTGACCCAAGATTTGGAAGCTGTGGTTTGGCCCCAAAGGGTGTCAACTCGCAGATTCCAGTCTCTCAATTGAGGATGTGATGCAGTTTATTTGGCCTATGACGTGCATGGAATGGCTTTACCTTTAGGCATCAAGGCCCACTCAACTTGGAGTCTGGCCTCTTCTAAAGCATTATCTAAGGGTGCGCCTTTACAGTATGTTTGTGCTGTGGTAGGCTGGTCCTCTCAGCACACATTCATAAGGTTTTACAGTTTGGATTCATGGCTCTTAAGTCCTTTAGGGTTAATCCTCTCAGTGGACCACAGGGTTTGTGTGTAGCGTAGTTCACAAACTTGCTAGCCAGGCATTTTTCAGTATGGCAATGTGGGTATTAACATTCCCATAGCGTCAACATCAGCGTTGAATTCCCTCGAAAGTGAACGTCTCTGGTTATGTAACCCAGTTCCATGAGAAGGGAACAAGACCCTGAGTCACTTTGCCATACTTTATGCATGCCTGAGTGTCTTCCTTCAGATAATTAGAATTTGATTAATTTTATTTCAAGTGCCTATTTATAGTCTTGATGATGTGATTACACTGTCACCTGACCTCGCTTTGGCCAATGAAATTGCTGTGTTTCCACACATGCTTTAGTCATCATAATGCAGTGTCTTATCTCCCTTATCAGGGAACTGGGTTACCTAATCAGAGATGTACATTTTTTTCTTATTCAGTATTAATGTTTACCATTTTACACCTTAAATTGCAAATGTTTTCACTTTTATCATCAGATTCAAGAGGAGTACTACAGATTATTCAAGAATATTCCATGTTGTTTTGAGTGTCTGCGATAAACTTTATCAAGAGAGATTAACTTCAGCGCCAGTTTACAAATGCTTTTAAATCTAAGCACTATAAAGATGTACTTATGAAAATATGTGCGAAAGTTCCAATATATTTATTTTTTGAGAGAAAAGTATTAAAATGTTATAAAAACTAAAATGTTACTGAATGCTATGATGTAGAAGTTGTATAACCAATTGCAGTCAGCTATAAGTTTTACAGTCAATAGCAAAAAAAATATTTCTTTCTGACAACTGATTGTCTAAGATGATTTTCTATGTACTGTATTATGGACTAATAAAAACATTTATCTCCTTTGATGTGTTCATGTCGCCCCAAGTGCAGAGTTAATAAATCTGAAACTATATTTAATACACAGTAATGTCAAACAAAGCCGGAACAAGTAGGCAGGCCCTTCTGGGTATAGAACTGGGGCAAATCACAGAACAGGACTAGAAAAACACTTAAAAAGAGCAACACAAGAACTAGAGCAAAGGGCACAATCCACTCCTGGCGTATTGCACAAAACAATCCTATGGATAGGAGGAAACACAATAAATAGAGAGGGAAAACCATGAGAAACAGGTGTTGGCAATTAACAGAACGACAAGGGCACTTACAAGGGTTAAATGTGGGTGTGTGGCAAAAGGAAACATGGGGTCGGGACAAGGGGAGCACATGACAGACACAAAAAAAGTCTGCATTCGAAAGCTTAGGCAGTTGGGTTTTTTTTTTTTTTTTTTGCCTCACTGCCCTATCAGGCAATGACTGTTTGTGCAACAGTTTGTGCATGAAACTGATTTTGGACAGACTTCTGAAGAAGCATAATGGCTTAAACATCTACAAGAAAATAGAGGGAGGATTGACGATAACTTAGTGGATATTTAATTACTAAAGTTTTACTAATTGTTTTGCTAGACATTAAAACTGGAAAAAGTTGGTCAAAATGTACATTTACACAAAAAAAAAACAGAAAAAAAATCAATTACATATATATATATAGTTTTAGATCAGTAAGATTTTTAATGTTTTTAAAATAAGTATCTTCTGCTCACCAAGGCTGCATTTATTTGTTTAAAAATACAAACAAAAACAGTCATATTGTGAAATATTATTACAATTTAAAACAGCTGTTTTCTATATATAGTTAAGTGTAATTTATTCCTGTGATCAAAGCTGAATTTTCAGCATCATTACTCCAGTCTTCAGTGTCACATGATTCTTCGGAAATCATTCTAGTATGATGATTTGATGCTCAAGAAAAATTTATGATTATTATCAATGTTGAAAACAGTTTTTTACATTTTTATTTCATGATGCTATGATGAATAGAAAGTTCAAAAGAACAGCATTTATCTGAAATGGAAAGCTTTTGTAACATTAAACACTACCCTTCAAACGTTTGGGGTCAGTAAGAATTTAAATTTTATTTTTGGGGGAAAGAAATAAAATAAATCAATACTTTTATCCATCAAGGATGAGTTAAATTGATCAAAAGTTACAGTAAAGACATTTATAATGTTAGAAAATATTCTATTTTAAATAAATGCTGTTCTTTTTAACTTTCTATTCATCAAAGAATTGGGATAAAAAAATGTACACACAACTGTTTTCAACATTGAAAATAATAATGAATGTTTTTTTTAGCATAAAATCAGCATATTAGAATGATTTCTGAAGGATCATGTGACACTGAAGACTGGAGTAATGATGTTGAAAATTCAGCTTTCATCTGAGGAATAAATTACACTCAATAGAAAACAGCTGTTTTAAATTGTAATAATATTTCACAATAATACTGTTTTTTTAATTGTTTTTTATCAAATAAATGCAGCCATGGTGAGCAGAAGAGACATCTTTTAAAAACATACAACATCTTACCGATCTAAAACTTTTGACCAGTAGTGTATATATATATGTGTATATATATATATATATAAGGTTATATATATATATATATATATATATATATATATAAGGTTATATATATAAGGTTTTTATATATATATATTATAAATCTTACGATAATTGCATTTATGTGTGTTTAAATATTTTAAAAAAAATATTTAGAGTGGCAGCTCATCAAGGGAGGCACAACCTGCTTAAAATTTTGAGGTCAAAATCAGAGAAGGACGATTTAATGTTAATAAAATTCCCAGTTATTAAGTTCATGTCTCAGAATCGGTGTTTCTTGTTTGTAATTTTACCACTGTAAGTTTAACCACCGAGCTCTTCCCCGAATGTGCCGCACCTGCTGATGTCATTCCAAATGTTAGGAAAACTATGCTAAGGTAAGTCGGAGGGGATAGAGAAGGGGAGGGGGAGGCAAATAGCTGGAGACTTGTGCCTCCGTTTGTAAAAAAAATAAATAAAAAATAATAATAATAATAATAATTAGCCAATCACCATTGAGTATTTCACTTTCAGCTATTAGGAGAGTTGAGAAAAGAAACATGGCAGAGGAAACTATTATAACTAGTCCTCTTCGATCCGTTCCGAGCGGGATTCAAACTGAGGTCTCTGGTATGGGAGGACTCCCCTGATTTACACAGCCAGCTCTTACTGGCCGTTACACTCACCCACCCCCCTAAACCTTACACCCATCTGGGTCAACGTCACCAAATGTAACTGATCCTACTCAACCTGCTCTGTGCAGGATTCGAACCGGGGTCTCTGGCAAGGCGGGTGTGCTAACAAAGGCGCTAAATACCGCTAAAGTCAGTCGCTTGCCCGCCTCTTGAGGTCAGGCGAGTGAGGTTTACAGGCATAGCTCTTACTGGTCTACGTCCATTACACTAGCCTCCCTTGATATATCAACCAATCAACGAAGAGATGTAAATTACATTGTATTAGTTTGAACTGCTACCGCTTATATACCAATTACATATGGAGGAGATTTTGAATATTTGGTCGCAAACAAATTTACCATACTGATGTAATGTCTCAAGCAAGACAAACAAAGGAGCTCTTTGTTGAAAGCTTTAATGCAGAACGCAAACAACCATAACAACAGGCATAGCAGCCTACGCAGCAATTATATTTTCTTATACAGCACTTCCTAATCTCTCTGCATTAACCCCATAAATGCTGGTGCTATAGAAAACAGCAAGTCACAACTATTACAAACAGACTGCTGTGCTACACTACCATTCAAACAACCGCTACAAAAACACACAAAAAAAAAAGGCCCCACACCTAAGATATAGACTATAGGCTATACAGCAATCAGCTTCACTAAATGGCCAAACATGCTCTTAACACAGACATTTACAGGACAGAATGATGGATTTTTGCTTCAAGTGATGGGCTAGGTGAGAAAAATTATATTTAAATTGTTTTTTATTAGTCATTTTCTTAAAATTTTCTGTCAAAAAAGCCATTTTAAAGCAGTCAGTCAGGCAAAAAAAAAAACTTGGGAGGGGATCCAACTACTAAAATGTTGTAGTGTGATCTTGTTATTTGTTTAGCAGGTCACATGCTCTCCTAATAGGTTGTGATGACACTGTCTGTGATCACACTGACCTGTCTCACACCTTTGTCCCCTAGTTCTGTTTACTCAAACTATTTCTACAACACAAACCGTGTGTTTCATTCTCATAGACAAGCATTTACAGAATATTTTTCAATTACATATAATTTTCCATTAAATTACATAAATAGGTTATGTACCTATGTACTTAACATACATATGTGCATACTGCCAATGTGATGAACAATTTCTACTTTTCATGTTGCAAAATATTCTTGCAATACTCATACAATTAAACAACTTACTCATGCAATTACACAAAATCCTTGGTGACCAGGTATAAGACGTGACATATATACTTTATATTGTATATTCTTAAAATTTTTAGCAAAAAAACAAAACAAAAAACTTATATATATAAATAAGCAATCAAAAAGTATATTTATAGGTATATATATATATATATATATACCTGTTGCACCAGAACAAATGTGGTGCCACAAGTCAAATCAAGTCACCTTCATTTATATAGCCCTTTTTACAATACAGATTGTTTCAAAGCAGCTTTACATTGATAATAGGAAATGAATACAACAAAAATAGTTATGGCTGTACAACAGCTCTAGAAGAAAGTTATTGTCTAGCTTAAGTAAGTTTTTGATTGATTAATTTCCGTTGTAAATCATTAGTTATCAACTTAGGGCGATAAGCGATACCGTTATCATCTCCATGTAAACTTCAAAATCGTTAATCTGTGTAAACGGTGACAGCATGCATATGCGTATTACGTGTTTAGTCTATAGGGATGCACGTTTGAATGCTTATGTGCACGGGCGTGAGGGCTTTCTTTACAAAGTGAGATTGCCAATTACTTGTCTGGCATGCATAATACAGCGTTTTAGTCGTTTAGTTATTTTGATAATGTTTTCATCTGTACAGAGGTTGACACGGTGTCAGGTGTTATGGGAAGTGTTACCGGTTGCAGCTGACCTAATTTATGCAGCCTAATAATCATTTTACATGATTTGAATAGAAATTGATAATGTTCTATGAGTATGCAAGGTTAAAGAGATGTGTTTTGGTCTAGATTTAAACTGACAGGGTGTGTCTGCTTCCCGAACAATTCTAGGAAGACTGTTTCAGAGTTTAGTTGCTAAATAGGAAAAGGATCTACTGCCAGCAGATGATTACGATATCCTAGGTATTATCAATACCACAGGGTCACTTTACCTCACTAACTGCATCAGATGAGGGAGTAGGAGGGAGCTCCCTGTTATAAAAGATGATGTCCAAGTGACTGATACCACATCTGGACTTAGACATGTGGCGGTTGTATCTCTGTCTCCTGGTAGCCCTGGCTGGTGAGTAAAAAAAAAAAAAAAACAGAAAACAGTTAAGCCAGATTCAACTGCATGCAGAGTGTGGTAATGATAATTTCTGTTTAAATATTATTTAGAAATGAATATTTTCCCATTAAACTTGTACTTTAATGCTTAAAGGATAATAGTAATGTTTTTCTTTCTCCTCCATTAGCAAGCGAGACTGACAATTATGGTATGTAAACAAAATAATGTACAAAAACCGACAGAGATTGCCTCTATATTCTAAGATATACTATAATATTATTTTTACTATTATACATGATGTATATGTCTATAAATCATTTATAAATAATAAATATTTTAAAACAAGTTATTTAGGACTCTGATACATACTGTTTCATTATTTCTCAATGGCCAACATTTTAGAGCCTTTCTTGAACTCTAAAAAAACGTACGAGTATAAATATGAGGGATTGGTACGAGTGGGACAGGATATGCCAGACCTGGTTGAGTCAGCGCTGAAGCTGAGGTGCACTTTTAAAATCATTGGTGAAACGCCACAAACCTTTGTCCTTCAGGTACTAACACTTTTGCTCCAATTCCATCACATTTTAATATTTTTAAATCTATTCTAAACTAAGATGTATGATATATTTTGACTCAGCGGATATTAAGAATAATTCTATAATGTCTAATCATACTATAAAAATTTGCTTTTCCTTTGAAGATTTCAAATGTAGACTTTGAAGACTTTAATGGCATCCCTGGAAAAAGTGTATTTAGCCCTTCCGAAAAGCTCACTAAGCGTCTATCTGCCGAGTTCAGCCAGCCAATCGTTTTTGAATTCTCCAAGGGACAAATTACTGACATTCGGACAGCACCTGGGGTCTCAAACGCAGTTGTAAATATTGTGAGAGGGATCCTTGGATTTCTACAAGTCACAGTCAAAACCACACAAAGTTTTTACGAACTGGTGGAGGTACAGTATGAAATCTACATGTTAATAGAACAAAACAGCCATAAATAAGAGAATGGCCTCATGGAAAATACAAAGTGTATTTTTGTATGTCTTTAGTTGGGAATTCATGGTGTATGTCAGAGCACTTACACTGTTGAAGAAGACTCCAATGCCAAAGAGTTGATAGTGACCCAAATGGTTGATATCAAAAACTGTCAACAGCCAGCTGCTTTGTACAGCGGTATGGCTCACGCCCCTGAAGACAAATTTAGCAAACAGGTGTGTGTTTCATTTAATTTCAGTTAAAAATCTGAAAGTTCAAACTTGAACTGATCTGAATGCTGTTTGAACTTACAGAGGGGCGAGAGTGTTGTTTCGACAGTGAAACACACCTACACAGTGAAGTCCACGGCAGATGGCGGTCTGATCACTAAAGCATCCTCTCAGGAGCGCCAATATTTCTCTCCGTTCAATGTAAAGGGAGGAAACTCTCGAATGTTGGCATTGTAAGTGCTTTATATAGTCATCAGCTAACAAATTGTTGCAAGACTGCTGATTGTGCATGACATTTGTTGTGTTCCCTTCTGCAGACGGGTCATTGAGCTTCTCAAAGTTTCAGACACAGCTGACAAAATAGTGACTGTACAGGTGCAAAGCAGAGGCAACCTAATGTACAAGACAGAGAAGGACCTTAAACCAATTCCTGTTGTGATGATCAACCTGAACAACCCAGCGCCAAAGGCAAACCTCCAAGATTATACACATAAATATTCAACCATAGATGTGTAGATTATCTCATGAACAATTGTTCTGTACTCCACAGATTTTAGATTTAATTAAGCGCTTAGCTCAGGCTAACATATATCACGTGGACAGCGCTAGCAGCACGGATATTCTGGATCTAATCCAGTTGCTACGTGTGGCAACACTTGAAAATCTAGAGCAGTTATGGAAGCAGGTCTCAGGAAATGATGAGCACAGGTATTTTCTTTACACTTGTCTAAATACTATACAATCCAAGAACTTCTTCCACTGACTCTTCTTTTCTGGTCTTCAGGAGGTGGTTCCTGGACTTGGTTGTGGAGGTAACAGATGAGAGGATCCTCAAATTCCTTGAGACCAGATTCAAAGTAGGAGACATTACAGCGAATGAGGCAGGACAGGCACTTGTAGTGGCATTTAACCACTTGTCTGCTGAGCCTGTGTTAGTGGCATTAGCTCAGGTGAGTCAGTGACCTAGTGAAATATTTGTTACAATCATTAATAGCATTTTACTGGCCTTCTGATACTGTGTTCTGCTTTCCAGGAGTTCTTGACAATTCCTTTCAGTAAATCCCCAACTCTCCTGTGGAACACTGTGGTTTTGGCATATGGATCTCTTTTATACAGATACTGTGTGTATACTGATCCATGCCCCATCACTGTGGTGCAGGTATATTTGGTCTCCCACTTCTATATGCCGGTTGATTCGTACCAATGTCATATTTAATAATCTGCTAGCATTATGTATAACGTCTCGGTAACCCTCATTCCCTGAGGGAGGGAGCGGAGACGTACGTCGTGACCGACTGATAGGAATCTCGCTAGAGAGGCCAATCTACTTTGAGTGAAACTAAAACGAGCCAATACACTTTGGAATGCAATCATTTGCATCAGCTGTTCAGCCTCGCAGCATGGGTATATAATGGGCAGAAGGTGCATTTGCATTTAGGTTTTTTTCTGAGGAGCCAAGCTAGGTAAACTGACTGCCCCGGCAGGCAGCAGCAGATGTGGCGACGGGACGTACGTCTCCGTTTCATCCCTCAGGGAACGAGGGTTACCATTTGTAACCGATACGTTTCCTTATCGGTCGGTCACTCTTGACGTACGTAGTGACCGACTGATAGGAATCCCTACCAAAGCGCCACATCTGCTGCACCCCATCCAGCGCCCGGTGTAAGCCTGTACCCCTTCTTGCCTGGAAGGACGATAGGAGAGGGCTTACACAGAGTGTATCTGTCACTGTTGTTCCGTGATAACCCATACAGTGAGATTATTGGATAACACTGGGAAAGCGTGCCCTTTCTATGGAAGGGGAACACCGCGGAAGCCACATTCTTCGAGGGAGTTATGTGGAAAAATACATATGGACTAGCCCGAAGGTTGTACTGCATACGAATATTGGGTAACTTAGCCCAAGGGAAAGACACGTGACTTCGATTAGGAGCAGCCGTGGAAAGATACACATATGGGATCCCCGTAGGGTCACACATATGGAACCCAGCCTAACCAAGGGTCAAGGATTCAGCGGATAAAGGCCTGGCACGGGTGTTGGAGGACTCACAGGTTTTTCACTATGGATAAACAGGGAGCAAAGGAGGGTGCAGCAAGTCGACAGAGCCAGGCCTCTCAGTGCTTCTACCCATTTAGGGTGAGAGCACGGGAGGAGACCGGCTCTGGACGTAGGCTATAAAATCTAGCGAACGTGTTAGGTGTCGCCCAGCCCGCAGCTCTACAGATATCTGTTAGCGAGGAGCCACGTGCCAGCGCCCAGGAGGATGCAATGCCTCTCGTGGAGTGAGCATGCAACCTTGTGCTTGGTAAGCCAAGATCCAGTGGGCCATCATCTGCTTGGAGACAGCCTTTCCCTTCTGCTGGCCTCCGTAACAAAGAGCTGGTCTGAGGTCCTGAGACTTTGAGTTCTGTCCACGTACATATGCAGAGCGCGAACGGGACAGAGCAAAGCCAGGGCTGGGTCTGCCTCCTCCAGGGGCAGCGCTTGTAGGTTCACTACCTGATCTCTGAAGGGAGTGGTAGGAACATAGGAACATACCTTGGGCCCATAGCAAGGCCGGGGTCTCAGTACAACATGGTTGTCACCCGGCCCGAACTCTAGGCACGATTCGTCGACCGAAAATGCTTGCAGGCCCCCTACCCTCTTGATAGAGGCCAGTGCAATCAGCAGCAAAGTCTTCAAGGAGAGAATCTTTAAGTCTGCTGATTGCAAAGGCTCAAAGGGAGCATCCTGAAGTGCTCGAAGCACCAGAGAAAGGTCCCAAGAGGGTATGAAGGGGGATTGAGGAGGGTTTAACCGTCTCGCCCCACTAAGGAACCTGACGACCAGGTTGTGCTTTCCAACTGATTTGCCATCATGTATGTGGTCATGATAAGCTGAAATAGTGGCAGCATGTACTTTGAGGGTGGAGGGAGACAGCCTTCGCTCCAACCCTTGCTGCAAGAAGGAAAGCACAGGTCCTATTGAACATCTTCGGGGGTCTTCTCTGCGTGAAGAACACCACTCGACGAACAGGTTCCACTTCAAGGCGTATGCACGTCTCGTAGACGGCGCTCGCGCAGAAGTGATGGTGTTAAGTACCTTTGGGATAAGTCACCTAGAATCTCCGCGTCCCATCCAGGGACCAGACATGGAGTTTCCAGAGGTCAGGACACGGGTGCCATAGGGTGCCCCGTCTCGGAGTCAGAAGGTCCTTCCTCAGACGAATGGGTCAGGGAGGGACTGTCACGAGGAGCATGAGTTCTGGGAACCAGGTTCGGGTGGGCCAATAGGGGGCCACCAGAAGGACCTGCTCCTCGTCCTCCATGACTTTACACAAGGTCTGCGCAAGTAGACTCACTGGGGGGAACGCATATATGCATATACTTGTGCCAGTGCATCCGTGCCGAGTGTTCCCTCGGTCAGGGAGTAAAACAGCTGGCAGTGGGAGGTCTCTGAGGAGGCAAACAGGTCTACCTGAGCCTCCCCGAACTCTCTCCAGATCAGCTGAACCGCCTGGGGGTGGAGTCGCCACTCTCCCGGGAGCACAGCTTATGATAGCTCGTCGGCCACACGGTTGAGCACACCGGGGACATACATGGCTCGAAGCGACCTCAGATGCTTCTGACTCCAGAGGAGGAGATGGCGGGCGAGTTGCGACATGCGACAGGAGCGTAGACCACCTTGTCGGTTGATGTACACAACGGTCGCAGTGTTGTCCGTAAGGACCAGCACGTCTCTGCCCTGTAGCGGCCTCTTTAAGCGGCTCAGAGCAAGACGTACTGCTATCAACTCAAGGCAGTTGATGTGCCAATGCAGGTGAGGGCCCGTCCACACCCCTGACACTGCATGCCCGTTGTACGTGGCACCCCAGCTGGTGGCAGAGGCGTCTGTGAACACCACAGCATGCCTGGACACCTGTTCCAAGGGGACTCCTGCCCACAGGAACGAGGGGTCTGACCACGGGCTGAAGGTCTGGCAGCACGCCGGTGTGATTGTCACCCGGTGAGTGCCGTGATGCCACTCCCATCTCAGGACTCTAAGCCAGTGCTGAAGCAGTCTCATATGGAGCAGCCCGAGCGGACTTACCGCTGCTGCCGCTGCCATATGCCCCAGAAGTCTCTGAAAGAATTTCAGTGGGACCGCCGCCCTGCCTTTGAAGGTGTTCAAGCAGTTCAGCACCGACTGAGCGCGTTGCTCTGTGAGGCGCTCTGTCTGTGCGACCGAATCCAACTTCATACCGAGAAAAGAGTTCGTCTGCACGGGGGCGAGTTTGCTCTTCTCCCAGTTGACCTGAAGACCCAACTGGCTGAGGTGCCTGAGCACAAGGTCCCTGTGTTCGCATAACTGATCTTGAGAGTGTGCTAATATGAGCCAGTCGTCGAGATCACTGAGCATGCGCACGCCCTGTTCTCTCATGGGGACTTTCGTGAAGACACGGGGAGACAGGGACAGCCCAAAGGGCAGGACCTTGTACTGATATGCTCGACCCTCGAACGCAAAGCACAGAAATGGCCTATGTCGAGGAAGAATTGAGACATGAAATTATGCATCCTTCAGGTCGATCACTGCAAACCAATCTTGGGGACGGATGCATTTGAAAATGCGTTTCTGCGTGATCATTTTGAACGGTAGCTTGTGGAGGCTCCGATTCAAAACTCGCAGGTCCAAGATTGGTCGTAACCCACCACCTTTCTTGGGTACAATGAAGTAGGAACTGTAGTGACCTGACCTCATATCAGCTGGAGGGACCGGCTCTATCGCGTCCTTCGCCAGTAGGACTGCGATCTCCACTCGCAAGATATGAGCATCGGCTGCTCTCACAGTAGTGGAGTGGATGGCCCGAAACTTGGGGGGACGCCGGAAGAACTGAATCGCATAGCCAAGCCTGATGGTCCGAATGAGCCAGCGAGACGGACTGGGGAGTGCTAACCAGGCTCGTAGAGACCGTACAAGCAGGACCTAAGGGACTGTAGGCGTATCCGGAGTGGGGCAGCAAGGTGGAACACATGGACTCGGCTCGGGAGCCTCTCTCTGGGAGGCGGCCTGTAGTGGAGTCTGAGTGTGCTGTGCAACACTTACCTGGTTCCACGAGGCAGGAGGTGCTTGGTTGCGTTCTCGAACTGCACACTGCTGCCTGCTGGCAATAGAAGAGGTGGATGAGAGTGGTGAGGATTCTCACCCCCCACTGCTCTCTGGGCCTTCTTCGGACCCAGAGATGGAAGAAAATGCTCTTTTATTGAAAATTTGGGGTACCAAATGGTTTTGAGGCCAGCGGCGGAACAAAAACAAAAGGGAACAAAGGATTTTCCACCCAGCCCTCTTCCGGGGGAGGGAGCGGTGTGGTCACCGTCTCCCAAAGAGCAGTCCCATCCATCTCCGGATCGCCCGTCCTAGGGCCGCTTGCTTTTGCTCATGACCATCCCGCGATCCCAGGTAACGACCGCATCCAGAAACACACAGATAGAATGTCATCTTTATAAAGACGCGTTCTATCTGTGTAAGCTCTTTTAGGGACTGCTCTCGTTAGAGCTGAAGCTGAAGGAATGTGCACCTGTCTGTGTGCTCTCTCTTCTCGCTGGTCTTACCAGCCGTGAAAACGGCTTTTGGTCGCTCTCAAGCGCACCTTACCAGCTGTGAGAACAGCTTTTGTTTGCTCAAGTCAAAACAAAAACAAAAATAAACGAAAGAGAGAGAAAAAAGGCTGCTCACGCTGCTGTGCTGTGTCACCTGCACCAGTATGGAGAGGTCCAAAGAAGAAGCTCGCTCAGTTTCACAATCTTCTTGAAGATATGTAGAACGCATTGAAGTGCTTGGCTCCGAAGCAAAAAGCTGAAATGCAATCGCACCTCTGCTCATTATATACCCGCGCTGCAAGGCTGAACAGCTGATGCAAATGATTGCATGCCAATGTGTATTGGCTCGTTTTAGTTTCACTCAAAGTAGATTGGCCTCTCTAGCGAGATTCCTATCAGTCGGTCACGACATACGCCGAGAGTGACCAACCGATAAGGGAACTTATTTCTCTGATATTTACCTTTTTCTTGTCCTTTGTTGTCCAGCCATTACTGGATATGGCTGCAAGTAGCCTTAGTAAAAACTCTGAGGAGGACATGGTCCTTGCACTAAAGGCCTTGGCAAATGCAGCTCATCCCTCCAGCATCAAGACTCTACTAAAGTTCCTTCCAGGCTACTCAGCTGCAGCTGAAAAACTTCCAACCAGAGTACAGGGTGCTGCAGTCCAGGCATTCAGACTGCTTGCATACAGGGACCCCCACAGTGTAAGTACTCACCTTCAAGTCAAGTAAGTCAAGTCACCTTTATTTATATAGCACTTTTAGATTGTTTCACATCAGCTTTACAGGTATAAACAGGGAAATTATTCAGTGATGTAAACAAAGTTCGATTCTGCCTTAAGCAGCTCTAAAAAGTAAATAGTGTCATTGTTCAGTTGCGTTCAGTTCAGTGTTGATTCAGTTTAGTTCAATAACTGTGTAAAGATCATTAAATATTAAATTAGTTCAGTTTTGATTCAGGATGGATGGCGTGCTCAATTCCTTTTGAGTTTGATTTGGGTGCTCTTCGGTCCAAGGTAGAACATCTAAGGTGCAGTGTGGAGAAAAAATCTCTGGTAGCCGAGGCACTCCTTAGTTAAAATGTCTTTATTAAAGAAATGACATGTCCTAAACGGACAACTTTAAAATGCCCACGCGTAGCGGCATGGGGCCTTCTTCAGGGCATGCCCTGAAGAAGGCCCCATGCCGCTACGCGTGGGCATTTTAAAGTTGTCCGTTTAGGACATGTCATTTCTTTAATAAAGACATTTTAACTAAGGAGTGCCTCGGCTACCAGAGATTAAATTAGTTCAGTTCTTATTCCAATATTCTCAGTACAGTCAAATAAATAATATTAAGTGTCCCCAACTAAGCAAACCAAAAGGAGACAGTGGCAAGGAAAATGGCAAAGATAGAAAAAAACTGAATTATCACATTGATATCAGTATTCAGACACATGAAATTTAGCTCAGGTGCATCACATTTATCTGGACCATTTCTACACTTTGATTGGAGTCCACCTGTGACATTTTGTTAGACATGATTTGGAAAGGCACACACCTATACGTATAAGGTCTAACAGCTGATGCATAGTGGCGAGATGGTAAGTGCCAAGAGAGAAATAATAGCTAAGATAAGCAGCAAAGAAGTTCACATTAATAAAACTCTAATAAGATATTCTGTGTAGCCAACTACGCCACCTAGGGGCTTTCACCCAAGGATATGTAATACTCAGACAACAGAGTTTTGTTCTTCCCAAAGAGTACTGAGACGGTTCTGACAATTAAAAGCAATTTATTATTACATAAAATTTTTCCACAAAAACACCACATTCACTAGTAAATACCTTCCAGACATTTGCCTCTTAATTACCCACAGATGGTAATACAAAAAGAAGGTATTTTAAATAAATAAAACAAAGAAAAACAAAAAGAAAATAGATAAAGACTGGGGGTTAATTGAAGACACTAACAGGAAAAAGAATCTCTGACCCACCTCATAAGTAATCACTCACTACACCCACACGCTAGTATCCCACACTACACTCAAGTGTGTTTAACACTACACCGCAAAAGTAGGTGGACCAAATACCCTTTTACAGATGTCCCAGAGAGAAACCACAGCACTTAAATTACAGGTTCCATAAAAATAATAATACTAACAAAACACAGCAAATTTATAAGGGATAAGGAAGACAAAACAGCAACGTATTTATAAGGAAGACAAAACAGCAACGTATTTATAAGGAAGACAAAACAGCAATGTATTTATTAGGAAGACAAAACAGCAGCGTAGTCTGGGTCCGTATATCCTGCTGATTACAGATGTGCTTACACGGCTCCGAGCTGGAAGCACGCCGTTAGGCACGCCCCCCAACTGCGCCAGAACAACGTATATAAAACAACTGCATGCTGCAACATGCTCTCACTGCACTGTAGCGACTGAGATTGGACAAATAAGTGACCCAAACTCCATCAGGAAAAGGCAAAAAAGGGAAAGCAAGGGGGTAAACAGAAACAGCTAAATGCAAGCTCAGCTACTTGTGCGTCTTACTTTTATTATAAGTGCAATCATGATAATCTATGGGAAAAATTATTCCAGTTCTCCAGTAATGGAGGGAAATCCCCAATATGCTACACATATCAGAGCAAAAACCAAGCCATGAAGCTCAGAGACAGGATTGTGTCAAGGCATTGATCTGGAAAATTCTGGCCATCGAAGGTTCCCAAGAGCACAGTGGCCTCCATAATTCTTAAATCCAGGCTAAGACAACCGGGACTCTTCCCAAAGATGGCCGTCTGGACAATCGGAGTAGAAGGGTTAGGTAAGAGAGGTGACCAAGAACCGAGTAGTCACTCTAGTTGAGCTCCAGAGATCATGTTCGGAGATGGAAGAAACTTGTAGGAAGACAACCATCCCTTTAATACTCCACTGATCTGGGCTTTATGAGTGGTGAGGCAGAAGCGTGCTTGGAATTGGTAAATAAAAAAATAAAACAAAAAACATCTAAAGGACTTTCAGGGCCCTATGATGCAATGCAGCGCCAGACGCGATGCAAGTGTTTTTTGCTAGTTTCAGTCTGACGCAGTTATCATTTTCACTTCCTGTGCCATGTTGTTTAAATAGCAAATGCAATTGCACCCATTTGTGCACACATAGGTGTGCTGGTCTGAAAATGAGGTTTGTTTGGGCGCATTGTTGGTATTTTGGGGCAAATGAAAATAGACTGCACCACTGACCAACTGAAATCTGGTCTAAAGTTAATGCCGCAGTATTTTTTTTGTTATTTAAAGAGCGCATTAGTAATATGAGCCTATAGGCGGGTGCACAAAGCACATACATTCTGCTTATTACATACGCAGGGACGTGCAGCAGCACACAAACTAGGCAAATTAAAAAAAATTAAAGGATTACAATGTAAAAGATTATCATTGTGAACATAAAGATATTGTGTAATCCAGCTTGTCCTGTAGATGGTCTGCTTACGCGCTTTAACCTCGCGCACGAGCAGATCCGTTACCTCTCTGGAGACGCGTTCAGTCTTTCCGCTTGCAAATTCCGTCATGTAAATTGCAATACACTATGGCGCGAGCGCAACTGACTTTTAAAGGTAATGGGAGATGAGATTCTGGTTGGTTTATTTCACGTTACGCCCATTACACATTAAAAGAATAGGGACAACCTTTTTAGACTATGCGACGCACGCTGACCATTTTTCCCGTCGTTAAACTAGCAAAAGTGGATTCGGACACGCCTTAAGTGCACTTGCGCCGTGCGCTTTAGACCATGCGCTTAGATTTTAAAAATAGGGCCATCAGACTGTGACAAATACCTTTCTCCAGTTTAATGAATATCAGTTCCAAGCATCATGTTTGGATGAAACCAGGCACCACTCATCAGCTATGCAATACCTTCCCACAGGTGATGCATAGTGGTGGTAGCATCATGCTGTGGGTGTGTTTCTCAGTGGCAGGGACTGCGCACTGGTCAAGGTAAAAGAAAAGCTGAATGCAGAGAAATACAGACATGAGCTATTAATTCTCTCCACCTTCATTAAAGCCCCAGTTCCAGCTGAAGAAAAGCACCCCCAAAGCATGATGCTGCCACCTCCATGCTTCACCTTGGGCATGGTGTTCTTTTCAACACAGGCTCATTGGAAAAACTAACCTGTGGCAACATTTCTGGGAAAAACGCAAAATATTTACCAATACATTCATATCACTGAAGTTTCCAACAGAAATGAACACTAGAGGCAGTAAAACAGCAAATACGTACCTAAACCAAACTGAATCACGTTCATCTGTTTCAGATAAAACGGAACACACTTTTAGCCCCACTCACACTGGGCATTTCACTTTGAAACTGTCATGAAAAGTGCACAATGCATATCATTTTGCAAAATGTTGCCACAGGTATGTTTTTTCAATGAGCCTGGGGTGGTTCTTTTGCTGATGTGTTGTTTTTGCAGCAAAAATACCTTTTACAATTTTGGCAAAAAAGTTCAGTCTCATCTGACCATAACACATTTTTCCACATGGTTTCGGGAGATTGGATATATATATTTGCAAAGTTTAGCTGGGTTTTTGGCTTGCGTCTTGCCACCCTGCTCCATAGCCCAGACAGATGGAGAATATGGGAGACAGTTGTCACGTGTAGTTGATCATAATTGCCAGAAAGAGCTGCTTCTCGTTTCAGTAATTATTTATTTATATCATCTCCTTTAAGTCCCTATACATTCCAGTTGCTTAATATTATTGTATGGCCCAGTTTATTGAAATGTCTAGCCACTGGAGAAGTTATGTCTTGACTAATACTTGATTTATGTTCATTAATCTGTGATTTCAATTGTTGTGATTATTTTCCAATATATATCTTTTGGCAAAGACACCTTAGCAAATAGATCACATTGCGAGTAGTACAGGTGATATAAGTATTAATTTTAAAGCATTTTTTTTTTTGTCATTGGACATATAGATTTATTACATTTTATCAAATTCTGGCATGCAGCACAACTTATGCACGGGAAACAGCCTTGTATAAAAGCAGACTTTTTTTCTAACATCTGAATTTGTCAACATATCTGATAGATTACATGATCTCTTAAAGGTAGATAATAGGCTATATTGAAATGTATAATTTAATTATTCATAAGATGATAGTATATGCCATTGTTATATGTTAATGTGCAATTTAAAGACTTTTTATATTCACTTTAACTAGTAATTGTCCTTAAGTTGCCCAGCCACTGCGCAGACCAGAACCCAGTCAAACATCTCTGGAGATACCTGAAAATGGTTGCCCACTCATAGTCCCCATTCAACCTCACATAGCTTAACTATTTCCCTGCCATTGACAAGATTTTCTGTCATTTATGATTAAATGCTTTCCAGCCACTGATGACTTTTTTCCGGCAATCCATGTTTTGACTATTATATGGTAGATACATATTTAACATACGTAGCTGTTACATATCTTCTAAATTAGTACAGCATCTCTGGATCCAAAAACAAGTGAAGAGGAAAATCTGAGTAAATCAAAAGGATGAGATAGAAGTTGTTTATGCACAAGCTAACGTGATACCAAACATTCAACAGCATTTAAATCAAAACTGACAAACGTTACCAAGAAAAAAATTCGATCCCACAAAGAGGCATACGACATACTTTGAGGGTGTTGATGGACTCAATCTATTTGCATTACGCGCAATGTACGTGGACCCTCATGTTTGCGTAAAATCACAAGCACAAAGGTCTCCACTAGCAAGGACCCCTTTCAGCAGATGCAGACCATCTCTCTACTTCTTGTATGTTTGCAGGTACAGGATATTGTCTTGAACCTATTTGTACAAAAGACTTTTCCTGCTGAAATCCGCATGCTGGCCTGCATGGTGCTTCTAGAGACCAAGCCATCCATAGCTCTGATCTCAGTAATAACTGAGGTCCTCTTGGAAGAGACTGACCTGCAGGTTGCCAGCTTCTCCTATTCTCTGCTCAAAGGCATTGCCAAGTCCCGCACCCCTGATAATCAAAATCTGTAAGCATGCTAAATTGTCTACTGTGTTATCCTCATCTCATTTCAGAGCATCTGAATTGTCCTCATTCCTCTTTGCCTCTTCTAAACAGATCTACTGCCTGTAACATTGCCATGAAGATTCTTACCCGAAAACTTGGCCACCTGAGTTATCGCTACAGCAAGAGCATGCATTTTGACTGGTTCCATGGTGGGTTTACATCTCTTCCCCCAAGGTTTCACAGACAAGGCTTAACCCTAGTAATATGTTAGTGCCATTGTTTTGTCTCAAGATGCACACTAGTAATGTTTTTTTTTTTTTTCTAAGGCACATTTATAAAAGCTACTTAAATGTCTTAATTTAATTAAGGCCTAAACCTGGCTTAATCTAAGCCCTGTCTGTGAAACCAGGCCTTTAATTGATAGCTTTGTACTATATAGCCTTTTGTGGTGCTGGGAATGGTCTAATGCTGTTTCTTGTCTCCTCAGATGACTTTTTATTTGGGACATCCACTGATGTTTATATGCTGAAAAATGAAAGTCTCATACCCTCAAAGCTTATGCTAAAGGGGAAAATTCATTTCATTGGGAGAATATTGCAACTTCTTGAGGTAATCAAACCAAATCTATAATATTCAGTGTAATTTGATTTATACCATGTTTTTATATGTAATATTTAATATGTTTTCAGCTTGGTGTCCATGCAGATGGAATCAAAGAGCTGCTTGCAGGAAAAATCACTCAGCTCACAGATTTTGCCTCTATAATAAAAATTGTGAGCATCTTCGGTCTCAGGATTTATTAAATGTACAATTTATGTCAAGCATTAAGTTAATGGTTATGCTCTGATCATTTAAAGCTCACTGACTGGCAGAACCTACCGAAAGACAGACCTCTACTGACGGCATATGTACGCTTGTTTGGACAGGAGGCCTTTTTAATGGATGTAAGCGGAGAATCCATTCAGAGCATCATAAAGGTATTGCAACATCTGCATTTTTTAACAGAAGATAGAGACTTATTTTTCTTGTTGATTCTTAATTTTTGTAAATGTAATCGAAACATGAAGCATTATTTTCTGCTCCTCAGTCATTTAGTCCTTCTGCAGGGAAGGAGAGTAAAGTTTGGGAAAAGATTCAGGATGTCCAAAAAGGGACTTCCTGGCACTGGACCAAGCCTCACCTTGTGTATGAAGCTCGATTCATACAGCCAACTTGTCTGGGTCTCCCAGTTGAAATCAGCAAATATTATTCCATACTAAATGCTTTTACAATGAAAGGTGATACTTTTCTTTTTTCTTTCTTTGTTCTTTCTTTCTTTCTTTCTTTCTTTCTTTTTTCTTTACCATTTATTTTCAGTTTCCCATTAGACTTCTGTTAATACTGGAAAATATGGGGCTAAATACAAAATATTAACATATTCTATGTCTACAGCTAAAGCTGAAATTAATCCTCCTCCCAAGGAACATCTGGGTGAGCTGCTAAGCTCAGACATTTCCCTGCAGACAGATGGCTTTGCTGGGTAATGATAAAATGTTTTCAGCTGTGATTCTTTAAAGGTGCACTCAGTAGTTTTGGGTTTATGTTAGGCAGGCTGATGTGACAGTCATCTTAAACTTGGACACTGACACCCAGTGGTGTGGATGTAGCAACATCAATCAATAGCTCCCTTTTGATGGAACTCAACGCTGTGTCAGGTGTTGATGCTATGGGGATGAGTCCTCATGGAACCTGGTGTAACTTCACGCCAATACCTTTGCGATGACATCACAATGAGTGCCCGAGTGTATAAATAGGGTTCCTGCAAACACATAATCAACTTAATTGTCTTGAGGAAGCCACTTGTATTAGTGCTGTGTAAAACAAAGAGCAATGTGTGTGTGGAAAAAAAGAAAAGAAAGAGAAAGAGAAAGAAATGTCAAGACAAAAACAGACAATTCAAAATATATGTTTTATAACACCTGGTGATGGACACAATATGTGTGTTGTTTGTCTGGGAGCGGAGCATGCACGTTCAGTACTCAAGGGTGCTGGATGTGTTCAATGTGACCAGTTTCCGGTAAGAAAGCTTCGCTTCCATTTTTGCTGTCTTTGCGAGCGATGGGAGTCAAGTCTCTGTACATCATGGTTCCGGCCCCACGTCTGCTGAGGCAGCTCGGTGGCTGTGATCATGGGAATCACAGATGTAGCTAGCGAAGGAGCTTGAAGGGGTTTCCCTCTTGCTCCATGGCTCTAATGGCTGATCTGGATTCCCACTCTGTGGCTTCTTCCGGGTTGGTTGAGAGCATGCTCGCCTCTAGTTCAGAGAAACTAGATATGGAGGCAGATATTTTATCTACATCTGCTCTCCATCTACATCTGATCTACATCTCCTCCTATCGTAGCCCTGCATATGATGAGCTTGTGGAGTTTATGAATTGAGCCACCACCAGATTAAGGCTAGACTGGTCAGGTCTGAAACAGAAAATCAGTTGTGGTCATCTAGATGAGCGTTTCCGGTCAGGTCAGCTCTGGTGAGCCTTCCTTTTCTCCCGGATCTCCACACTGAGCTGTCAGATTCATGGAATGTGTCACATACACATTTCCATGTCTCAGACACCGGGTTCCCATAGCAACAGAAACTGACGCAGCATCTCGTTCCCTTATCAGGGAACTGGGGATATATTTGTAACCCTAAGACGTTTTCAGTTACCCATGCCATTGTAAAATTTTGTAATTTGCATTCGGCCTTGATTTTGTTCCACGGTTACTGAGATAAAGTGAGTACTATTCAGAGGTCATGTGATCAACATGGCAGACTTCATGAGACACCACACTCAGTGTAAAATTAAATTGCATTTATTAGACTACTGATATAACTACAGTTTCTGTGTCAGTGTGCATGATTTTAAACGTTCCCAAAGTGCTCTTCGTTTATTTGAGTAAAAATGTTTTAATGAGGGAAAGGTTACAGACTGGACCTTTATGTCTGTGCTCACCTAGATCACATGCATGTTAAAGAAACAGTTCATCTAAATGGAATGACTTTCTTTCTTTTGTAAAAGAATAATCTAGCCACTTTGTGAAGAATATCCTAGCCCCTCTTATATGTTGTTAAATTCACATGAGGGTAACTTAATAATGACATCATTTTTATATTGGGGTTAATTATTTCTTTATTCTTCATTGTTTCTCTGCTTAAAGTTGACTTTCCTCCTGTCTACAGAGTGACAAAGGATAATTTTGTCTTCCATGGAATCAACACAGAACTTTTCCAGTGTGGTGTTGAGCTGAAGAGTAAGATAATAACTAACCTGCCATGGGGATTTGACTTGAAAATAAACGTGAAAGAGCAAAAGTATGAAATGAACTTGACTCCGAAGAAAACAGTCACTGAGTTATTTTCAGTCAAGTACGTTTTCCAACATTCCATTGTAATATGCAATAAAGTGCCACCAAATATCCTAATGATTTCTTACTCTTCATCAAACAGTTCTAATGTGTTTGCTGTTTTGAGAAACATCGAGGATCCATCCTTGTCCAAAATTACTCCCATGATGCCTGAGACAGAGAACTCCCGGCAGGGTTTGCCACTGGCCAGAAGAATTTTACCCACTTCAAGGGATGAACAGGTATAGCAGCCCTCAAACACTAGAACAAAATGGAGATGTTTAGCAAATCCTGCAGTCTAAACTACTGTCTTTTTCTATGGTAGACTGAGGACTCTGCAATGAAATTCAAGCAATGTGCTGAGGCCAAGATTTATGGAACTGCGATCTGTATTGAGGCAGAAGCCAAACGATCGCATTACCTTCATGAATATCCTTTGTATTACTTCCTGGGACATACCCGCTTTTTATATCAACTAGAACCAGGTACCAGAACCTTGATTTAATTATTGATATAATGCAAAAATAATATTTAAGGACTCCTATAAATAGCTTGTTGCTTTTTCCAAAGCAAAGGGTGAAAAACCCATTGAAAAGATTCAGATTCAGGTCACTGCGGGCAGAAAACACTCTCCAGGAGTCAGTGAAATGATGGATCTCAGCCACAGAGTATTCGAGGTATGATGACTCAGCCATAACTCTTTATCAGTTATAGTGGCTGAATCATTCCCAGTAGTGAACTGAGAATAAATGTGCAGCCATTTTGTTTTACATGCTCCCTCTATGTAGAACACAAGAGATGAGAACACCTCATGTGGAGAACACAGTCCATCCAGTTCCTTCCCTGCATATCAGGTGCAATAGAAACATCTGAAATCATTGATTCAAATGAATATATTTATAAAGGGAGGACTTAATCCTCCTTAATCCTTTAAAATTTAAATGATGTATTATGTTGTGTATACTTGGACAGACAGATGAAGACTAGCTTACAACTGTACACACTGTAAATGTGATGCATGATATACAGTGTGTGGGAAAGTTTTCATTCAGTCCATCCAGAAATTTATATTGTAAAACTGCTGGTAAATGAATTTAAATTTGAGTGATTCCAAAGAATCCAGATGTACTCCTTATTTGTAGTAAAAAAAAAAAAAAAAAAAAAAAAAGAGCAGGTGATATATTTGTGCAAAGGTAATGTAACATGACTGTAAGAACATGATTAATGTTAACACTTTCACATTCTAACTAGAGAGTAACTATCTAGGGTTTGCTTAGTCAACTTATTTAAGCTCTGCCATTTTCTTCATGTTGTAGGTTCTTGATTCCACTTCAGTGCCTGTAGTTGCAGTAAAAGCACTTGGTCTAAGTCCGCCAGCAAAACCGCTGGGCTATGAAGGTGTAGCCTTTTATCTGCCAACAGCCCAAAAAGATGACATTGAAATGATAGTCTCTGAAGTTGGTGAACAAGCAAACTGGAAAATATGTGCCAATGCAAACATAGATAAGAGTCATTCTTCAGCAAAGGTAAAGTACTTTTTTCTAGTGCAGCTTATTCTCATTGGTTTCCACATTGCCTCACTGATTTTTGTCCTGTGTTTTTAGGCCCATCTCAAATGGGGTGCAGAGTGTCAGACATATGATGTATCTATGAGGGTGTCCTCAGCATGCCAGCCAGAGTCTAAACCTTCCATATACACCAAGATTAACTGGGGAGCTCTGCCCTCAGTGTTCACAATGATTGGTCAAAGGTAAAGTTCCTGAAATACCAATGCACAGC
The DNA here is from genome assembly GCF_963993115.1 of Abramis brama. NCBI lineage: Eukaryota > Metazoa > Chordata > Actinopteri > Cypriniformes > Leuciscidae > Abramis > Abramis brama. Next base: position 23,509,604 of record NC_139985.1, read on the forward strand.
TTGAGATTACTATGTATTATAAGATATCAAATCTCATGCCTTATTTCATTTTTCTATTTTCACATGAATTTCCCTCAGAATTCAAGAGTATGTGCCTGGCATATCTTATATTATGGGTTTCTACCAGAAATATGAGAAAAATCCAGAACGCCAGGCAGCTGTCACTGTTGTAGCACTCTCACCAGAGACCTTTGACATGAGAGTGAAAATTCCAGAGGTTGTTGTCATATGAACACATTCCATATGTTCTCATATGTCTTTTCAATTTAAAATATGTCTTATTGCCTTTCTGCTTCTGTAGGCTGAAAAAATATGATTATTTTGTCCTCTCTAGCGAACTATCTACAAAAAGGCAATTCCCTCACCAATCGAACTTGTGGGGTTTGAAGCTGTGAACCTCACCATGTCAGCCTAACAGGTTAATTTATAAACTACAGATCAGAAAATCTGTTCTTGTGTATTTGTGTAAATTCAGAATCTTAATCTTTTTCACTTAACAGGTTGATGTCGAAGAGCACTTTTGGAATACCAAAATCACAACATGGAAAATGGACACTTGATTACCGGCTGGTTTGGATATTCAAATATATATGTTAAAATCAATACTTTTGAATTATGCAACAATAAATACAGCATGCATTAAGAGTTCATCTGTGACATTAATTTGTTATCTTCTGAATGTTCATTATATTCTAGCCTAGAGTGGGTTATATTTACCTGTAGAGCATCATCCTCCCAGGTTCCAGGGACATCTTGGCTAAAGGATGAAGAGTACAGCTTGTGATTAGGTCAAGGATGGGATTCAAAACCTATAAAACTTTATTTGCTGTATGATGCTTAAAGTCCCTGTAAAGTCAAAATTAAGTATGTGTTCTGAGTTTGTCACACCACAGAAAAATGTGTTATTAGCCACCCAGCCAAATTTGAATGATAAAAAAAGCTATCAAAATCTTGAAAAAAGGAGTAGTATTCTCTGCTCTCAAACGCTGGGGTCCGCTGGCTGCGCTGATACCATGTCCACTCGTGGGAAATCTGCCGCCGCCTCTCAACTGTCACCGCTACAGCCGGAATGGATGCTCGAGGATGGATGAAGGCTGAGGCGGGAGATAGTCGGTTCAGCCCCATTCACCAGTAACAGCGGATTATCAGTGAATCCCAGTTGTCTCTGATGAAAGTTTATAAAATTATCTTGTGTAAAATGATCACTACAGAGGCGGGTGTTGGTGGTGATCCTCAGCTCTCAATCAAGGTGGCTCTTCACAAAATGAATCCACCTCTTCTTGATATGATCGTTTTTCGGAAATTTAAATAAGGACACCGATCTGTTTTGTAAGTGATCGCATCCAGGTAATACGCATTTCTGTGATGAAGGCATAGCTAGCTAGCTAGCAAACTGTAGGCTGTAATTACTAATAGTACTGACAGTAACTCGCGATTGAGCGGTGAACTGATGCGAATGTGCTCTGGTTATATTGTTAGGGGAGGGGCCAGCCTCAGTGGCTCCAGTGCGTCATCGACATTAGGGGCGGGGCCAAGAGCTCAGTGGCTCCAGTGTGTCATCGAGCCACCGTTTTAGCCCCGCCCAAAAAATCCTGAACACAGCAATGGTGGAAAACGTTCTTTAGAATGTGTTTTAGCAATACATTTCTAACATTTATAATGTGTTTAGATTTTTTTTTTTTTTTTTGAATTGCCTTTACAGGGACTTTAAATGTGTACATGCAATTGTATAGTGGCAGTCTCTTTGCTAGTTACATTTACACATGCAAGAGTGCTATTGCTGTTTAGCAGGCAACTGTTGATATTGATGATGATATTAATGCAAACATACTGTATTAGTTAGCTTAGTCAATATTTCAATTAAAGTGCAATTAACATGCTTTTGCAAATTCAAAATTTTACATTTTACTTAATCTTTTGTTAAGATTTAAGTTTGTGTCAGCTTAAGTTCTACCTAACTCTTCTCTGATATGCACCAATTAGCCACAACATTAAAACCACTGACAGGTGAAGTGAATAATATTGATTATATCATTACAATGGTCCCTGTCAATGGGTGGGATATATTAGGGCAGTGGTTCGAAACTTTAGTCCTGGGCCCAGTTTTTCAAAAGTAATCCAGTGGGATTTCGGATCACGGATTGGATCAAATCTTGGAAATGGGTTTTTCAAAAGCAAAAGAGGGATTCTGAACTAAGATCAGATCATGTAATCCGATGTTAAATTTGATCTGGATCAAACCTGCCCTTTGGGTTTTTCAGAACTTTGAACTCGGTTTGGGATCTATTTGATCCAAAAAAACAGGATTATCCTGATCCCATCAGAAGGGTGGATTCAGTTGTGATTTTTCAAACCAAATAAAACCAGAGAGTTTTTTTTTTTTAAGTGAATGATCACAAAATCAATGTTTACTGATGATATATACATTTCTTCATATTTGAAGCATATATGAAGCATGTCACATCTAATGAGATATGGTAAAACAACAAAATCTACAATTTAACATTATAACAAAATAAGGAAAGTAAAATGTTTCTGTTTATTACAGTGTTTCTGTTTCTTAAAATTAAAATAAACAATGGTTATTTGTGGCCACCGGTATTTTGCCAACTGTTGTTCTTTGCTAAGCCAGTAGGCTACACTGTTGGTTCCATTTAAGGCTCTAGTAAACAGGATTTGGTGATCCTGAAAAGTTCCTATCCGGATCAGATTGATCCAATCCGATGTTGCTTTGAAAAACTGGCTCAAAAGTAAGCTGGATTACGTGATCACGGATCGCAAAAAAAAGGATTACTAAATCCGGATCAATTTTATCCGGAATAAACCTTTTGAAAAACCGGGCCCTGGGGATCACCACTCTGCATATTTTTGTCTCCCTTAGGGCAAGCTCAAACTATGGGACTGTAACACTGAATTGCTGTGGTGCTCACACTAGACAACAAGGTTTTCTTGCCATCTGTCATTGTCTTGTGATAGCATACTACACAACACAACGCTGACGAGGTGCACAAACCAAATCATTTGGTCAACAGCCAGTCCTAACCAACAGCGAAAAAAAACATTTTCTCACATAAATTCATTTTGTGTGGTGTGAGCTTCACAATCACGCACCCACATCCAGAAAACACACGGGCAAGCCGTCTTGAAAAAGACGTGCCACGTGCAGCTCTTTTAGAGAGAGGAAAAAGCTCAGCAGAGTGCTAAAGCGCCCAGGGAGAAGCACACACACTGTCGGCAGATCACTGCACAGACCAGCAGCAGGCAATGTGATCTCGCTGGAACGCGCCGTTGCACCAACACACTGGAGAGCCGCTCGTCTCGTGGAGTGAAGATAATTCAGAATGGCTTGTGGGAGTGAAGAAAACTCTTGGCTTCAAAGCGAAAACATATCTGCATGTTGCCAGCTTACTTCCTTATATACACACGAGGTGGGGCGGAGTTACGCAATGCAAATAATAATAATAATGCGTTTTGTATTCTCGAAGGTGAGAGGCTCTCTAAGCGAAACCCCATTCGTCGTCAAGACGAAACTCGTAGTGACCACGAAAGGAAACAACCAGTACATTTTTTAAATAATCTGAAAATTTCAGAGGCAACATTGAATTACAGTAAATGACCTTTAAATGTAAAAGTACTTTATTACTATGAACTTTTCTGTGGAAACTGTATTGTTTGACTTGTGTTTTTTAATCAGTTATTCTCTGAAAATCTTCCCTCGTGCTCTCAAATCTCATTCATGTAACTCAGAAAAATAATATCACAGGTTTGGCGCAAATGTTATGTTCCTGAACGAATCGTTCTTTTTGAACAAATCTTTTAGGTGAACGAATCGTTCTCGTTCATGTAATCCATTTACTCACTATTTCTCGTTCACTGAAATCCCTCCCTCCACAGCAGCACGGCGCTATTTTAGCAGCGCATGCGCAGCTCAGTGAACCAGGTAGCTCTGTGAACTTTTTCAACCTGTCAAATGGTGCGTTCTCGTATAGATCGTATTTACGAGTTGAACGCACTTTAACGCACTTGAACGCCACCACAATGTCGTAAATACCAGTGGGGAGCTCGGGATTTTCTCTAAGCCCCGATCTTTACGAGTTGGGGGCGTGCCAGTGAGAAACATGGCGGAATACCACAATACTTAAAGGTATTTAGCAGTGATATTGTCAGGCTTTTCTATTTACAGCGCAGTAAGCTAATTGCCTGCACAGAATGATGGCATTATAATATAACAATGCAACATGTAACGATAAAGTTGGCAGTGGCTTCATAAATTAATTAAAAACATAAAAAAATAAAGTAGCCTACACCTGATGCACATTTCTTTGTTCTTCATTTTCTAGAACAAGAGTTGAAGAACCTTACTGTATTACCGTAAATACGACTTCCCACCTCGTACGTACGAATTTCCCAGGAGGACTTGAACGCACCAAAAGAATGACCTCGAGCCAATAGCCTTCGAGTATGAGATGTGACGGAGTATGTGATTTATTGAATGTAGTGAACGAATACGCCCTTCACTGACCGTGACCGAGTTGCTTTTGAGTCTGAACGAGAGAGAGAGATCTTCTCGTTCGTGAACGAGTTGAACGAACTGGTATGGTATGTGTCGTTCGTGAACAAAAAGAACCAGTTGCTTGAACGATAAATGATGGCGAACAGATAGAGCTAGGCTCGTGTAGTTGTTCGTATATTTACACTTTACCATTGTAATGATAACAGTTTAATAACACAAGCTGATGGTTAAATGCAGGCCTAAGACAAATTAACATTTTTTAGCCATTTTTTTGTGTGTCATTTTTACTTGGTTTGAGCTACATAGGCGGGGGGCACTTGACTATTTAATTGATTTAAATTTACACTACTCTTTACCTGCTTTTCTTATATTTTATTTGTGTGTTTTAGACTTAGTTTTGTGGTATTTTGTACTTCGAACAATTTACTTGACTACAGTACTAAGCACGTGTTAATTGTGTTCATTTTTGTATTATTTATCAAAAATGAATTTATTACGTTTTATTTATATAAATAAAACGTAATAAATTCATTTTTGATAATACAAAATGAACACAATTAACACCAGTCATATGTCATGCACTTCTCTATAACTAAAACAAACAAAAAATATGACAGTATTGGTTAGGTCTATTTGCATAACGTCAGCAAATAGCATTTCATTTCGGGCTGTGAAGGGGCATGTAATTGGTTGGATCTACTGAACGATTACGCCCACTGACCGAGATCGCTGTTTTATCTGAACGAGAGAGAGATCTCGTTCGTGAACGAATTGAACAAACTGGTACATTTCGTTCGTGAATGAAAAGAATGAGAGTACCGGGTAGATTGGCCATTTAGCATGTGATTCAATCTCATCCAGAAATCAGCAGAAATCGGATGCAAAGCGCAGTTATAGGTGTGTACATACGATTGTTTATATATTCAATATATATATAAACCCTTGAAACCCTATCTGCGTGCCTAAATGACAAAATCTTGGATGTCCTTAAACTTTCTACATTTAAACGCAAGTAAAACAGAGGCTATTGTGTTTGGCCCCTCTTTAGGAGAAGGAAAAAATACTTTTTAATACTGCAGATATGTACTGTGATATTAAACCTACAGTCAGGAGTCTGGGAGTGGTTTTGGATTCCTCTTTAAAGCTAGAGAAACACATAAACACAGTGGTTAAATCAAGTTTCTTTCACTTGAAGCTATTATCTAGAGTAAAGCATTTTCTATCACTGATAGAGCTTGAAAAAGTAATACATGCTTTCGTTCTATCCCGTCTGGATTATTGTAATTCTTTATATGTAGGACTACCCCAGTTTTCAATTACAAGGCTTCAAATGGTCCAAAATGCAGCTGCCAGATTCCTGACTGGGACTCGCAAACACGAACATATCACCCCGATTTTAATGTCTCTTAACTGGCTGCCGGTGCGTTACAGAGTTGACATGAAAATACTGATGTTTGTTTTTAAATCTTTAAACGGTCTTGCTCCTTTATACTTGTCCTAACTTATAAATGTTAATGTACCTGGGAGATGTCTTAGGTCCACGAGTAACTATACTCTGACCCAGCCACGCTCACGCTTAAAGTCTAGAGGGGACCGTGCTTTCGCTGTTGTCGGTCCTAGGCTGTGGAATAGCCTCCCTGTCTCCTTGAGATCGCTTTCCTCTTTATATGAGTTCAAACTCAAACTAAAGGTGTATCTTTTGGAGCGTGCTTTTTTTTTAAATTTTAATTTATTTAGTTTTTTTTTTTTTTTTTTTTCTGCAGTCTGAATGATGTTTCTTATTCTTAAATCATGCTGATTTATGTTATGTGAAGCACAGTGGTCAACTTCTGTTGTGTTTACTCGTGCTATATAAATAAATAAAGGAAAGGAAAGGATTCATATTAAATTCAACGTTTAATATAATCCCAGATTTATGAATGTGTAAATGTCTGACCAAACAATAAAATAAAATAATACAATAAAATGTTATCCAAGAAAACCACCTGTCACTCAAAAGTGGACACCCTTAATTATGCAGAAATTTAAGGCTTAATATAATTTAAACGGATGAGTTATAAAAAAATTCACCCCCCTCACAGTTGTCATGAAGGGCAAAATTAGCTGTATAGACCAAAGCCACTTTTTGCACCAGGCTGTAAACATGTTTGTTTCTGCTGTAAAGTTGGGCATTTTAACATGGGGGAGATACAGATTTGACTCACTTCTGCATCCAGCCTCAAGCGGCCAGTTGATGAATTGCCGTTTAATTCGCTTCCGTGTTGGTTTCAAAAGAGAGACAGGGAGGTTGCCGCTTGCTTAAGACATAGCACAAAAGACACTCTTTTTCGCCATCTGCTGGCGTATTTATGTAATATGAAGAAATTGTCACTGAACGAATCAGTGAACGAATCTGAACAAATCATTTTGGTGAACGAACTGAAAATGAACAAATCTCTGGAAAGAATCAAAATTTCCACCACTAGCGCAAATAATGCTATGCCTTTTTTTCTTATACCTTAATCATTTGCACTTGAATATAAGACATTTGAACTGAATTATAACTTAAATTTGAGTCTTTTTAGACACAAAAAAACTATTATATGGCTTCAGAAGACTTGCAACACATCTCATAACACATGAGTTGTGGACTCATTCGATTATTTTTAGGACATTATTGGAGCTTAACAGAATATTTATAAATTTTTACATAAATCGTTGTATTGAATTGAACTAGACAAGTGTACATAAGAATGGTTTCATGAATGATTTACACAATTTTTTTCTACTTGTGTTTCATGCAGTGAAATTGAACGGTTGCATTATGCCTGAGATCTGCTTTTGGGTTCCACAGACAGAAAGTAAAACAGGTTTGGAATGTCACAAGGCTGAGGAATCTTGTTAAGCTGAACAAGACATTCACATTTGTGAATTTTGTGAAATTACACTGGCAAAAAGGTCTATTGACCACTGTCAGCAGTTTAGTGACGTAATGTATGAAGCACAGCTCACACAAGAGTCACTTTCAAGCAGATTTCTGTTGGTCAAATTGCTGATCGTGTGGATTCTTATTGAAATTACTGGAATTTACCATTGAAAATTCACAGAACAATAACTAATTTTACTGCACCTTAACTCTGTTATAATGGAAAATGTTTTCTGCTTGTTGTGACATAAGGGATACTGTTTCCGTGTCGAAGCCTCTACTTCTACTTCCTCTATTTCGTTTCTGAGAATACTCAACAACCATTTATGAGCACTGTTGATTCAAGTTACACATTTAAGCTTTTCAAAAGCCAGTGTACATTACAGTCTTAAACATTTTATGATTCAAAATATAGCAAAATAACTATCAATCTGAGATTTCGGTATAGAGATAAAGGTTAGGATCATAATTTTCAGGAATATTAAAGCACAATGAGTGTATATTAGCACCATTTGTTGTTTGTTTTTTGGCATCTGATAGAGCTTTTAACAAGCGGACTGAAACACGAATATTTTAAAGTTAAGTTAAGATGCACATTTTTAATTAGGGTCCATTGATTTATTACATGTAATGTGTTTCCATGCATTTTGTTGTGATGTATTTTCTTGTATAGCCTATTGTATATATATGGTTGATTATTCATGTTGCTTATGTATATAGTGAAAGACTGAGGCTTGTCAATTTTCTAGTTTGTTTACTTCAGAAAAAAAACACAACTGGAGTACTTGACAAGGCTGAATAAAAAAAACAAGATATCAGCATACTTAGTATGTACTTAAAGTATATCAGGTTGGAGTGCACATCATTGCAATCTTTCAAAATAAACAGAACATAAAGTAATAGTGTTTTCTCATCATTTACACTTAGCACATATGTGTCTATTCATAAAAAAAATCAAAAAAATAATCAACAACAAATGTTACAACATCCTCCCACCTGATAAACTAGGTTAATCTATATTCATTTCAAGGACGTTCGATCAAACTAATTTCAAAGAGCATAGAAGTTGCACAGGTCTTCTTAACACACTGCCTGATGAAGTATGGACACTGCATGAGCGTACCAGGCCATCTCATCCTGAATTCAGTATCTCAATTCTTCCCATTTTCCAAGTTTGTCGGGGTACTTTGTCCTCTCCAATCAGAACAACATCGCCTTCCTTCATCACAGTAGCTTTTATTGAATCACTTGTATGAGCTGACTTTAAATTCATCAAATAGTCTTTCCGCCAGCAATTCCAAAATGTAGTTAGGAGTCTCTGTCGGTACTTCCATCGGCGAACAGCATGTTCCTTAGTCAAATTTGAGGAATTATAATCTGAGACCATAGTCTTTGGTGGCAGAGAGGTTAGTCTTTCCCCTACCAGGAAACGCGAAGACGTTAGAGGTTGGGGCTCATCCGCATCATTGTGCACATATGAAAGTGGTCTAGAATTTAGAACTGCTTCCACCTCAAAATAGCAGTCATCTCTTCAAAGTTTAGTGAGGCTTTTCCAAGGACCTTTTTCAGACAATTCTTTACTGATCTAACAAGTGTCTCCCAGAAACCTCACAAAATTTCAAAGTAATAAACCTTGACAAAAAGAAATCCGTAAGCTCAGAGGTTTTAAAGGATCTCCACAGTTCTTTCAAATCTTGGTCTGCCTTTTTGAATGTTTTTGCGTTGTCCGAGTATATTATTTTGCACAGACCTCTTCTTGCTATAAATCTTTACAGAGCGAGGAGAAATTTCTCTGTGGTCTGATCTGACTCTAAATGTACTGCCCGAGTAACAGCACATGTAAAGAGTGCAATGTATGCCTTTTTTGATGCCGTAGTAGTTTGCTGAGCTGCCTACAATTTGCTTCACAAGCTGACGGCCTTGCAAAATCCAATATTTCTCTCTCACCTGAATAAGTGTATCCCTTACACCTTAATGCATCACTTTTTTCATGATAACTCTGAACTATTAATTCTGAAGATCTTTGCTTCGTGGGGAGCACCCATGGGTGCCATTCTTGGAAAGTAAACTCGGACTGTTGTAATCATCTACTTAGACAAATGAGTCCATTTTCATCTAAGAACGGCTTCAGATCCTTGATTTTGGAGTCTTTGTCAACCATTTGACCTAACTTGAGCAAATTTATTTCCTTACTGAAACTCTGTTCCTGAGTTATCTTTACTTAATACCTTTCAGCTGCAAGTAGTTCTGCTGTGAGTTCGCCCAGAGATTCTATTGGTGTAACACCACCAAACTGCACGGTGACCTGAAACTTAGCCCTCAGTTGTGTTCATTTCAGCAACACAATTTTCCTCAGGCTCTTCCGAGTGCGCTGGAACTAAAGATGCCGGGCCATACCACCAGTGTTTACTCATCTGCACTCTTTCCTCGAGTGGCTAAATCAGCTGGGTTGTCTTTCCCATTACAATGGGACCACGATTCAGGGTTTGTGAGATTCTGTATCTCAGCCACTCTATTAGCTACAAATGGTTTCCATCTCTGTGCAGAACTCTGTATACAGCATAAGACAATTACTGAATCAGTCCACATGTGAATTTGATTTTTCTCCATCTTCAAGGGACGAATCAGATTATGTCCTATTCTAGCTCCAATTAGAGCTCCCATTAACTCTAAACCTGGTAATGTAAGCTTCTTCAAAGGAGCAACTCTTGCCTTTGATGCTACAAAACTGGTTACAGTTTCTCCACTTTCATTTTCTCCTTGAAGGTACGCAACTGCGCTGTGCACCTTTTCACTTGCGTCGCAAAACACATGCAATGTGGGCGCTTGAACGTTAGGTTGAATCTCAATTTTGTACCATCTTGGTATGGCGATCAAGTGAAGCTGTGGCACTTCACTACACCACTGATTCCACATTCTCGTCAAATCTGGAGGCAACTGTTCATCCCAACTATGTCCCCTTTCCCACATTTCCTGAAGAAGACATTTCACTCTAACAGTAAAGATGTTTGCAACACATTTCTTTTTGTGTTTCCCTCACTCTTTTTGTGATTCTTTAGACGAGGTGCAGTCTTTCTCCACCAGGGTGCCAATCTGAACCAACTGGTCCACGTTTGTGACAGTACCCCGGAGACAGCCGGCTATTCAGATGGAGTTTCCTTCATTTAGTGGGTCCAGGGAAGTGGCCGATGTTCTTAACTTTGTTGATCGCTGCAAAACGTTTTTTGCAGTACGTCCATTGTCTGATGCAGAGCTGATAGGCGCCCTGTCTAACACTCTTAAAGGGCCAGTACATAGCTGGTGGATGGTGGAGAAAAACAGTGTGCACAACTGGCCTGAGTTTAAGAATGCCTTTAAGGATGCCTTCCTCCCTCCTGATTACCTCACCGAGGTAGAAGAAAAGCTCCGGGACATGGTACAGTTGCCAGATCAGTGTCTGAGGGATTTTGCCAATGATTACCGTGCTCTTTGTTTGCGGTGGAAGCCGTACATCACAGAGACCGAGTTGGTGCGCAAGATCCTTAATAACTGCAATCCACGAATAGCTGGCTGTCTCCGGGGTACTGTCACAAACGTGGACCAGTTGGTTCAGATTGGCACCCTGGTAGAGAAAGACTGCACCTCGTCTAAAGAATACTGGGGAAAGGTGGACCAGCAAAAGGCCAAGGAGAAGGGCTTAAAGAAAACCCAGGACAAAGGGGCCTTCTAAGGAGGCCAAGAAACCTGCTGATGTGGTGACAGTAGTGCAGCTGGAACGGAAGTCTCCAATGGTGCTCCTCCATGTCCCAGTAGGGGTGAGGGGAAAGCAGTGCTATGCTGTGTTCGACACTGGAAGCACCTACTCACTTATGCGGTAGAGTTTCTGGCTGGAGCTGGCTCACGAAGGTGAGTGACTGAAGCCGAGTGACAACCAAAGCTTTGCCTTGGCCGATGGGAAGACTTATGGTGCTGTGGGGAAGACACAGATTTTGTGCATCTGGCATGAGGTGATATGGTCGCTGGAGATGTTCGTCATGGCTGACAACCACCTGGCTTTCCCTATCATCCTTGGTTTGGACTTCCTCAGAAAAACCTCCACCATCATTAATATGGGAGACCAGACCTATGGAGTGAAAGGACCCAGGGACTATACTTTCCATCCCTTTCTGTCTCACCCGCTGGAGGGAACATTGAGGCAGGAGCCTGAAGCTTGTTCCAATGCCAGCCTATATGTAGCTGTTCCTGGTAGCTGGACTGACACTTAATCTCAAGAAGTGTGCCTTGTTCCGGCAGGAGCTGAGGTTCTTGGGCCACGTAGCCTCGGACAAGGGCGTGCAGGTGGATCCAGAAAAGACACGGGCAGTGACGATATATCCCAAGCCCACTAACATCAAGACCCTCCAGCGTTTCTTAGGCCTTGTGGGGTGGTACCACAAATTTATCGACCATTTTGCAGACCTGGCTGCCCCATTGAATCGTCTGAAGAGGAAGACCGTGGAGTGGGTCTGGTCAGAGGAATGTCAGCAGAGTTTTGATCAGCTGAAGAGGGCGCTGGTGGATGCACCTATCCTCATGCAGCCTGACGCCTCCCTGCCATTTGAAATCCACACAGACGCCAGTGATGTGGGTTTGGGGGCCGTGCTGGTGCAGAAAACATCTGAAGGGGAGAAGGTGATCGCCTATGCATCCAGGGGAGTGCAATTACTCCACCTCTGAAAAGAAGTGTCTTGTAGTCGTTTGGGCTGTTGAAAAGTGGAGGCACTATCTTGAGGGGGCTGAGTTCACCATATACACTGACCATGCTGCCTTGACCTGGGCCTTCAATTGTCGGAAAACCTCCTCTCGCCTGACCCGCTGGATCCTGTGGCTCCAACAGTTTCAGTTTAGAGTCCAGTACAGGAAAGGACTCCATAACATCGTGCCTGATGCCCTGTCCCGAGCGGTTACACCTCCTTCTTCAGCTGCCGTCTATGCTGCAGCGAATGCCTATGCTTCTTCTGATCTGCCTTCCTCCCTGTCTGAAATAAGGGAAGCCCAGGAAGAAGATTCAGAGGTCACTGACCTGGCCAAAGGGGCAGACGCTCTTAGTATGCTTGACCGGATAGGCTTCACAAAGCTGCAAGGCCTCCTGTATCGACGGTCTCCTGTGAAGGAAGGGGGGGACAAATATCAGCTGGTCGTTCCAAAGTCTCTTGTGCCTGTCTTTTTGGCCTACTTTCACGATCATCCTCTGAGGGGGCATCTGAGAAGGCTGAAAACACTCCTGAGGATCCTTGAGGTAGCCTGGTGGCCATCTATTCGAAAGGATGTTTGGACCTACGTCAAGGTTTGTGCCATCTGCCAGGTCTACAAGGCTGAAAATCAAAAGCCAGCTGGCCTCATGCAGCCTACTCCTGTGGAAGATCCCTGGGAAAAGCTGGGGATGGACCTCATGGGGCCCTTTCCCCGCAGTAAAAAGGGCAACACCTTCCTTCTCGTCCTTGTGGATTATTTCACAAAATGGGTGGAGATGTTTCCTTTAAAAGATGGCAAGGCACACTGTATTGTGTCAATCTTGACAGATGAAATCTTCAGCCGCTTTGGTGTCCCACGGGAGTTGGTGTCTGACCGGGGGCAGCAGTTCACTGGCCATGAAATGGCTAACCTCTGCAAGACCTGGGGAGTGACGCAGAAATTCACCACCAGTTATCACCCCCAAGCCAACCTCACTGAGCGGTCCAATCGGTCCATCAAGACGATGATTGCGTCGTACGTGGAGAACCAACATAAGAACTGGGATCAGTGGATCAGGGAGTTCCGTTTCACCATCAATGCTGCCTATCATGAGACCACGGGCCGAACACCTGCAGAGCTGGCGCTCGGAAGGTCCCTGAAACGCCCACTGGAGAGACTCATTAGTTCCCCTCCTACTCCACAACAGTCACCATACACCCTACTGGAAAGACAGAAACAAATGAATGATCAAGTCAAGAAGAGAGTTGAGGGGTGTCAGTCCAGACAAGCCAGGTATTACAATACCCACAGGAGAGGTGCACAACTCCTGCCGGGAGACCTGGTCTGGGTCCGTACTCACCCGCTCTCTAAAGCATCGGAAAACTTCTCATCGAAGCTTGCGCCCAAGTGGTCGGGTCCAGCCACTGTGATGAGAAAACTAGGCTCCATCAACTACCATGTACAGTGGAATGACCAAAACAAAAAGATTGACACGGTTAATGTGGTCAATCTGAAGCCCTACTTCGGGGTTCCGCCTCCGGTACCTCCGGCTGGGGGGGGGGAGATCTGTGACACCGTCACATTAATTTAAGTGTTCCTTTGAAACAGTAACTCTTATGGTTGCTCAGAACGTATTACATTTGTTATATATAATGTTTATGTATGATGAATGATACTCGTATGTATTCCTGTGTAATATACTTAGTTTCCACTGTGTATTTTGGTAAGAATGGGGGATGTCTCTTTAAGGCCTCGGCCGCCCTTAATTCCTATCAAGGCACGCCCAAGCTTACTTAGAGGGGTGGAGAGAATCAGCAAGGAGGGGTGTGTTTTGAATACATGGCGCCAGTATTGTTTGCTGCAGCTATAGAGATTTAAAGCTTGTTCCTTATGGTTTGATAGCATTTTCAAACAATACGTTAAGAGACGGCTTTAATGGGGGAGAGAAGGACAGAAAATTATTCAACCACCTGGACTATTTACTCGTGTGCGCATCTCTGGCAAGAGGACGTGCCCGGACCCAAACTTTCCAACTGTGTGGGTTAACATTGCCCGAGGATCTACAGATCTGGTGAGATCAGCTTCATTTTTTTATTTTTTGGTGTGGTATACCACTGGATCAACGCTCTACTTTTTCCTTTTTTTTTGCTGTGGATTACGTTTTTTTCGTTACGTTCCGAACAGAGGATTATTCTCGCGGCCTAACCAACCATCCTCTGCTACCACCTGAGCCAGCCTGGAAGTTTTCTTTTAGTTTGAACTTTTAGTTTAATTTTGTGGACTGGGACAAAAAAGAAGGAATTGTGGGGTTGCACGGGATAATTAATTCCTTTATAATATACCGTGCTAAGCGCGTCATTCAACTGAACTGTTTGATGCGTCTTTTGTTGAATGGTGTTCAGCGCCGTCTGAATATTTGTTTGTTGCTCTGTGCCTTATTAACTCCCTTACACCTGCTTTTATGCATATTTATCTGTTTAAGAAAGCATTGAGTATGTGACATTATTGAAGTTTTGTGATATTTGCGATTACTGCTTTCATTCCAAAGATCCCCTTGTGCGTTTATAGTAACACATCTGTTTAAAAAGAACATTAAAGGGCGGAGTGTTACACCTTTTCCCTCCAAAACACTCAACAATTGCTTGAATTCAAACACATCGCTTTCTGGTCTCCATACTAAACCTAATTTTTTTTGTACATTTCCACTGCTATCCAATACTAGATTTTTGCATTTCCTGTCCATCTTGCTCTCAGTTCTGGTGAATTTGTCACCCATTTACACAATTTCATGCCTGCATCTAGTAAGATGTCTCTGGCAGCTGTGGAGATAGTGTGTGCTTCATCCACCTCACAAGAACTCACAATGAAATCATAAAATCATCTACATAGAGCGATTCTCTCAAGGCTGCCACTGCCTTAGGCTGTTCTGACTCCTTTTGTTGAATGTGATGCCTAATAGTTGCAGCTAACAATAATGGTCTTGGGGAAACTCCGAAAACCACTCTACACATAGCAAAGTTCATAATGCGCAGCTCGTTTTTCTTATCATCAGTTGGAGGACCATGTAGCCACAGAAATCTGACAGCATCCTTTTCCTTTTCTGCCAGAGCGATCTGTAAAAATGCCTTAGTGATGTCAGCCGTAAATGCAATTTTGTGCAATCGGAACCTGATAAGCACATCCAGCAAGTCAGGATTCAAATTTGGTCCCGCAAACAAACAGTCGTTTAGTGATGGACAACCCTCCTCATGTGTGGATGCATCAAACACTACCCTTAGTTTAGTTGTTGTTTTTTCTTCTCTAAGCACAGCATGGTGTGGCATATAGTATTCAACAGCATCTTTTTTTGTATCTGCTTATAGGTCATTGTCTGGAACATCTTCACAAATGCCTTGCTGTACATAGTCTTCTATTACATCTCTGTATTTTGTGTAAAAGTTTACGTCAGCTTTTAGGTTTCTCTGAAGCTTCTCAAACCTCTTCTTTCCCTCTTTGAAGTTGTTTGGTAGTTCTGGTTTATTTAGTTTCCAGGGTAACTCAACCTGATAACATCCATCCTTAACCCTCTGGGGTCTGAGGTGTTTCTGGCCCTGGAGGTGTTCTGATATGCTTTGATTTTTGTGCTTGTTTCTGTTACTTGTGACATTTTCATGGCTAAAATCTGATTACACTGTATTCAGCACAAACTCTGCTACAATAATATGTCAGCAGCATATATGTAAAATTTTGTAGTTTTGAGATAATGACATTTATGCGTGGTTTGTGAAAAAAACTAAATAAATTGTCACTGAAATAAGGTCATGAAACCCATACTGATTATTTCTTCACACAACTTTTGAAAATTGTATCACGTAGCCTAGAATATTTGCTTCAAAACTATGTGAAAATCATCCTGACTGCTCATTCAGATAAGACAATATATTGATTTAAAATTTGTAAGACGTGTTTTGTGTAAGAAAGCTTTATTTCAGGATGTGTAGGCGTAAACACATCCTGAATATTTATGGATTTCACACCTGAGAAAGACAAAGACCCTCCCCTAATGGCCCTATTAGGTGCTATGAGGCCCTATCATTCTGAGCAACCTTGCACAAAGAATGAGGAGATTTAAAAAATAATTGCTTTTTGATTGTTTGGATTTATTTACAACACAACATAATCCAAAGATACACAACAAAAGACAAAAAAGCACATTATTGAAAACAATGACCCAAAGACAGAGATCTTTGTGCCATTCCTAAAAACATTGTACATACCTTTCATTTCCAAAGTGTTTGATTTTTCACTTTACCATGTTCATTTACAGAGACTCATGTGAATGTTGAAGTCAGCAGGACTCATCAGTGGGGCATCTGGTCCCTATAAAAAAAACGAAAAAAACAACAACCTGTGAACATGCTGATATCAAGAGAAACTATACACTGTAAAACCCAACAAGTTAACTCAACTCAAACCGATTAAGGAAACTAATTGCGGCAAACCATTTAAGTTTTAAAATAAATACATATGAGTATTGTGAACTTATATATATTGAGTCATATTCACTCATAATTTAGTGTTCGTTTAGTCATTCATTTTGAGTATATGTAACTTGAATATTTTAAGTTCATTCCATTAAACTTTTAAAGTAATTTAAACCATTTAAACTAACTGGTTTGAGTTCATTTAATAAATCTAATCAAGTCATAACAACTATATAGCTACTCAAATGGTTTTAGGAAACCGATTGCGGTAAATGATTTAAGTTGATTAAACTCAAATTAATAAAGTTTTATAAGACAAAGGAAAAACATTGGTATAAAGCAGGGTTCCTCAAACTCGGTCCTGGAGGGCCACTGTCCTGCACAGTTTAGCTCCAACCCTGATCAAACACACCTAGCTGTGAGTTTCTAGAGATCCTGAAGACATTGATTAGCTTGCTCAGGTGTGTTTGATCAGTGTTGGAGCTAAACTCTGCAGGACAGTGGCCCTCCAGGACCGAGTTTGAGGAACCCTGGTATAAAGAAATGGTCAAAGAAAAGGATGCAGTTATTAATAGTATTTATTGAAAAATAATTTATTTTACAAAAGGTTCTCAGTGATGAATGTTGTGAAAGATGGTCAGTCAGTCTCCTCACTGTCCAAAATACAAAACTGCACATGACTTCTGTCTGGCGAACTGTGAATAAACAAACAAACAAAAAAAACATTAATCTTCCACTGACAAAACTGGTTTACTCACAGCATAAATGCTAGAATAGAGGTTATGCGTGACGTCACCGTCGGCTAAGTGGCAAAAAGACTGAGCGGCAGCATTTGTTTTCACTATAAAAACACACAAATACATCTAAAATGGAAAAGAGCTTTGAGATTGACAGTACAACTAGATTTGACAAGATCCAAAATGACTTACATTGCATTTCAAGGTGCACATTTTACATTCTTATCAGTTCTCAGTTCTTGCTTTCCCTGGGAAATTACCTTTTTCTTTAGTTTTTGCCATGTGAATGACAGTCACTGGAGGATAGTCAGTCAGTCTTCTTACTGAAATAGATCCAAAAATGCGCAGGACACGTTTGTCTATTTTGAACTGTGAAAAAAAAAAAAAAAAAAAATAATTAATACATTTTCCACTGACAAAAATGTAATTTACTCACAGCATAATAAATAGAATAGGTCAGTTTGTAGTACCTTTTTCTTTCATTTTTGCCACGTGAATGACAGTCGATGTGGAGGATAGTCAGTCAGTCTCCTCACTAGACCCTAAATTGCACGGAACACGTTTGTCTATGCAAATACGTGAGAAAACACAAAAATATGAATTACTCTTACACTGACAAAACTGTAGTTTACTCATCATTATAAATGAGGAAATATGTCAGCTTGTATTACCTTTTTTTTTTTTTTCGTATGAATGACGGTCGGTGGTTGATAGTCTCCTCTGTCCTCACCGATATCCAAAATTGCCCAAGGGACACATTTGTCTATGACAAAATGTGAGAAAAAACACAAAATATTAATTAGTTTTCCACTGTCAAAAAATTGGTTTACGTTACTCACAGCATAATAAATAAAGGAATAAGTCAGCTTGTATTACCTATTTCTGCAGTTGTTGCCATGTGAATGACGGGCGGTGGATGGTAGTCTCAATCACTGATAATAATCCAAAATGGCTCGGGACACTTTTGTCTAAGCAAAAATGTGAGAAAACACACAGAAATTAATTAATCTTCCACTGAAAAAACTTAAGTCACAGCATTAGAAATGAAGAAATAGGTCAGCTTGTATTACCTTTTTTATTTAGTTTTTGCCGGGTAAATGTCGGTCGGTGGACGATAACGTTATAGCTGCTAGTCTCCTCACAATATCCAAAATTGCGCGGGACACGTTTGTTTACGCTAAAATGAGAAAACACAAAAAATATTAATTTTCCACTTACGAATCTGTGGTTTACTCACAACATAATAAATAAAAGAGTATGTCAGCTTGTATTAACGTTACCTATTTCTTTAGTTTTTGCCGTGTGAATGACGGTTAGCACTAGTGGAGTCAGTCAGTTTCGTCCTCACTGATAAATATCCAAAATTGCGCGGGACACGCTTGTCTGTAAAAATGTGACAAAACGCACACACATATAAATTACTGTTCCAGTGACAAAACTGTCGTGTACTCACAGTACAACTACTGCCGCTGATTAAAAAAAATCTCTGAGTAAGTTAGTGCTAAATGCAATGTCGCGTTGGCTTGTCGTTTCTGTGACGTGACACAAATGGCATAACTTATTCTTACTACAGTAGTTAGTACGTTACTTTAGCTAGTCGGTCTTCTTAAGATGAAGAGTCACGACAATACAACGTTAAACGTATACAAGTGCTCTAAAGAGGACGAAGCATTTTGCCGTGCTTACCTGTTAAATCTCTCCGTGGCCGCCATTCTGTTCCGACTCCGAGTTACTTCGTGTGTGAGCTGTGGGGATGGGCAGATTGAAATAAATACGCGGGTTTTTCCGGTGCATGAGGGAGAACGCCGTAGAGACCTAAATGTAGGCTTCGAATGAAGCTGAAAACGTTAAATGTATTTATTTAAGTGTTTATTTCATTTCCTTATACAAAAGTAATTTCTTGAAAAATAAAATTTAAAAGCTAAAATAACAAATAGGTTATTCATAACTTATTCGGTTTAAGTTCTGCTTAATACATTGCAGTTTTTGAGTTAATATCACATATTTTATTAAGTTAAACTAACTTTTTTTAAAAAATAAGTTAAATGTACTCATTTAGTTTAGTAACTTTCAGTGTTAGGTTTTACAGTGTAGGGCTGCACGATTTTGGGAATACATTTTAGATTTTTCTGGAATTTTTCTAAAATTGCTTTTTAAAATTCACAGAATACACACACACACACAAATGTTTCCAACAATATATAATGAACACCAGGTTTGTTGTGCCTTGTAGGCATAGGCTATGCACAGTGCTGCATAAAATAATAATAACAATAGCCTATAGCAGGCAGCCTATAGCCCTAAATCTTTAAAAAGGACACTTCAGTAACAACTATGCTAGAGAATGTTTCCATTCGTTATGATGTTATGAAATGAGATTGGAGTAAAAACATGAAGCCTAATGTTTGGTGCATTTTGCTTTTCAAACGCACAGCGCGTTTTGAATATGAAACATTCAAACACACAGCGCGGTCCAAAATATGAAACATTATGGTTACCATATTATACATATCTACGTTTGAGCAGATATCCACAAACACAGTATTTAACAGTAAATAAACAGTCTAAATATTATAATATTCACCATATATCTAGCAACAGTTCAACTGCAATGTGAAGTTTTTGCAACAATAACATTAACTAATATAATTCAGAATACATTTCTTACCTTACATCTTTCTTGTCTTCAAATCGCGTTCTTCTTCTTCTGAGGTAAATCCAATGTAAGCTGACTAAGCTCACAGCGTGTCTTCCAAACTTGACGAAAAGCAGAGACTGATGAAGTTTGGTGCTTTGTGTTTGAGGTAATGAGCGCGTTCGCGTTCCATGTGGACGATTTGCATGTCAATCTCTTTTGCGCGCGTGGTCAAATTAAAACTAATGAGCAAGGGTTTGAGAAACTGGACATCTTGTTGGTTTTATACAAATTACTTAAAGAATATTTGTTTTCAGTTTGAATCCAATCATTTAAAAGTACACACTTAAATGCTTATAAAGATATATGGCTCATAAATGTGTGACAAGTATTCGCTGAGTTTTGTTTCAGTTTATAGACGTGCTCAAGAAAAAAAAGTTCACCGAGATGGAGAGGCAGAAAGCACACCCTGTTTATTTTCTTTATTTTACAAAAGCACAATGTTTTGATTTGATTGTAAGTGGACACATACATAAGTAGACATATCACAGATTCTTTTTCCATATTTCTTTTTTCTGTATGACCATAAATGACAGAGTAATTTAAGTCTATTGTGCTACTATGTGAAGAAAATCCAGCAAAACGCGCCGGCGCGTTTGCCGACCCCAGAGGGTTAAAAGTAACTGTCTGGTTAAAGTGCTGTCCGGCTTCTATTTCTTCTGGACTCTTAGCCGTCTTGTTTATTAGTATGCCCAAAGACTCTACTTCCCAAAAAGCACGCAACTGTTTTGAAATCTTCTGTGTATCTTCTTCTAAACAAATTTGCATGCAGGTTGTGTCAGTTACACTCAACAGGGAATCGGTCCTTGTACAGTCCATCCAAACATACTTTGCAGGGCCAAAAGAGATTTGGTTAATCAACTCTACCTGTTACCACTTGCCAGTAGTAGTCTGCTCCTATTAACACTGAAAGCTCAGAATCATTAGTGTCCTCAGAGAAAAAAAATCTGCAAGTTGCAGACACTTCAAGCTTATTTTGCTCATGTTCTCCAGGAACTTTCATAACAGCAGTACAGACTTTAGGAGTCTCTATTACTGTGATTTCTATTCTTTGATTATCATTCCATACACTTTCAAGAGTCAATGTCAAGATGTTGCGTTCTGTAATTACAGGACACTCAGCTCTATAAGTGTGAAGATTCAGCGTCTCTTTATTCAGCACTGGTAATTCTAGTGTTTTCACTAGACCCTCTTGCACAAAGCTTCTTTGGCTGCCTCCGTCCAATAAGCAATGTACTAATTTCCTACCTGCCGGACCCTCTATCCATGCCTGTTTGAAGTAGCACAGTTGTTTGTCCTTCAGCCTTTGGTTTCACAGTGCTTGACACCGATGACACTACAGCTTCAGAGCTAGTGTTACAATCTTCCACACTGTCACTGCTAACATCAGGCTGCTTGTCTTTTTGCTCACAGATTGACTGATGATGCTTACGTCCACACTTCGGTAATTCCCTTAACTCTGCAAAACTTTTCTATGTGTTTAGGCCCTAAACAAGCAAAGCATCTTCCCAAGTTTTTCAGCTTGTCTTTTCGAGCTGACACTGAATATTCAGAGCAATTTTCAGGCTTATGATTTAGATTCTCACAGTATACACAAGACTTGGAAGCATAACTAGCAGTGTGCAGGGCGGCTGCAGAACACATTGTCCATTTTTTGAGCCTTGGTTCATGAGTCAGATTTAGTGAAAAATCTATTACTCAACTGTTTGTCCCTTTTTGAGCTTTCTGGTCTAGTAAGTTGAAGTGCTCTTTCTTGGCTTTCCACTTCCTTTTGTAAAAATGTAATAAGCTCAGGCATTTTCCATTCACCATCAGAGTCTAACTGATGAGTATAGGTTAAAGCAATGTCCTCTGGCATCAACTGCAATAACACAGGGCACAACAGACTGCCATACAGTAGGTGTCACATGGAACACCTAGAGATTCCAAACTCCGAATTTGAATTTCATTCATCATATAAACTTCTCAACGCATTTATGTCTGACGATCTCTTTACTGGAGTCAAATTAAGCAGTTTAGACATGTGAGCACTGATTATAATATCCTTCCTTCCAAATCTGTTCTGTAACAATTCGATGGCTGCATCACAATTGCTGTCCGTCAGAGTGAGCCATGTAAGATGGAGAAACTGGAAGAACTGGTTGAGGAACGAGAAGACAAAGGACCTTTCTTGAAATGAACATTTGAACTCTCTCTTGTGAAACTAGAACCTCTCACCTAAGCAATCCTAATCTACATTTCTTCCCCTCTTCCCACATCCCCTCTCCCTCATGCTGAGACCACCAAAATTCACCCAAGAATCTATATGGTTTAATGTGAATAATTATCATCATGTTTGGTATCACTTGAATTGTCTGCGACTGGTACAATGGTCTCATTCCCAAAGAAGTAAAACATAAGGTAATTAGGTCTTTAAGAGTTTAGCGATAACTGATAAGCGATACAAAGGAGGGTGGGTCCCCTACTCCCAAAAGGTGTCAACTATGAATGTAAATTCCCATTTTTAGCAGATGTTTCCATGTGAAAGAAGTTTCTGTCTATATAATGAAATGCAACAAGAGGATCGGCGCGATTCTGTACCACAGATCAGCCCGTGAATGCTGAGAGTCGCCGAGACTATGTATTTCCTAATGTCAGGTTCGCATCTCTTCTCTTTATTCCAGAGCATTTGATGTTTTGTATTGATTATCTTTGAATTGATTATGTAATTGGCATGATACATTTACCAGACATAATAAATTGTAAACATCTGATTTTATTCTAACGGACTCATTATTTGCAGTAAAGAGTTAAAAGGAATAGTCAAACATTCGCTCACATTTAATGATGCACAGATATCATTAAAACCTTTTCATTTATGGAGTCCGATGAAATAACAAGAAAATACATATGAGAAAATGTATTTCATTTAATCAAATTATTTTGCCACGCGGAAAGACAGTAACACGCAGAGACCTTCCCCGCTGACCGGATGCCTCCATTGGGCCGATTGAGCATGGGCTTATAACCCTGATACCGCATTGGCCGCTGCTTCAGCCAAGTACATTTTCAAATAGGCAAAATTCTCTTTCTTATACAGCGCTTCATTAGAATGAATTGCGGCTTCATACTAACTCCAAAAAACCTTGCCATTTGCTTATTTCTCCAGTAAACTTGTCAAAAACTAATTTAGGTAGCTCGACAGACTGTTTTTCTGGCAATCTTTTTTCGTGGTTCGCATTGCCATTTCTTACCCGTTCTCTCTCTTGTTCTCTCTTTATCAATCTCGTTGCACAGGATTTCCACATGATAATGCAGTCCTGATATTCCAGTGTGCTCTCTACCTCTCTCCCCAGATCGCCCATGGGAGTTTCGTTTTCGATGCCTCTGTCAAGATCCACTAAACTTTCCTCTTTCATCGATAAAACTGAAAGCAAGCACTGAAAGTGAAGGACCCCAAAAGGTTCCTCCAGGCACCTTTTATTTTTACAGTGTAGTTTTCCCAGAAGGTCTCCCATCCAGGTACTAACCAGACTCATCCCTGCTTAGCTTCATTGGGCAACCAGTCTTGGGCTACAGTGTGATATGGCTGTGGCCCAAGGCCCCGGCCCGCCATAAAGGCCACGCCTTACTTAAAGGATCTGCTGGTGCCAGATACCACAGGACCCATTCAGAGATCTTGTGGAGTCCATCCCTCGAGGCATCAGAGCTGTTTTGGCAGCAAAAGGGGGACCAACATGATATTAGGCAAATGTCTTTAATGTTGTAGCTTTTCAGTGTAGACCACAATAATGCATAGTACAGTTACATTTTACATGTCTGACAGATGAGCCCTTCCTGTGTGTCTGTGTGTATGTGCACAATAATCTTTAGTTTAGTCATATATGAGATGTAAAAATACACCAGTCATATCGGTGGTGTAGTGGACGAAGAGCTGTTGGCTTGTAGGGTTCCAAGTTTGAGTCTGAATCATGAGTCCAGTTGAGTCCAGTCAGAAAACACTTGACAAAACAACGTCCCTCAGGGCTTTTTGTTTAAAAGTGTGCACATTCTGAGAAATATTGATGGATTATTATATGTTTACTTCAAATTTCTCTAGAGAGGAGTAATATTTATTCCATTTTATCTAAAATTTTATGTCATATAATTCATTCATACTGGAAGGCAGAGGGAGCCCTCACACAGAAATTCCACAATTGATTATTATTATTATTATTAATTCTCAAAACAGTACACAAACAATAACAAATAACAATGAGGAACAGAAAAGAAAAGAATAGAAAAGAAAAGAAAAAATGTAAAAGCAATATTGACAAGTTATGAAAATTTCATATCACTGAAGAAAGGAAAACAATTACAGATGTTTTTAAAGCTTTTTTGTTCTAAGACAATTTTATCGAAATATTTTATCGTATTTTTCAAATTCTTTCATAAAAAAACTTTTTTTAAAGTATTTAGTATTTAACATTTAAGTATTTAAGTATCTGTGAATGTGGAATTTATTGAGTAACAGGGTCAGATTAAATATATAATATTGACCTTTTTAGATCATAATCATCAAAGCTTAGTACCACATCTTTCCAATACAATGTAGACTCATTATAAATTCTCGGCAGCAGAGCGGCATGTTCACAACAGCAGCTTGTGATACCGTCCGCTGAAGAGGTGCTTTTCTATGGCAAGGAACGCTCGGGTTACTTAACTGTAACCCTTGTTCTCTGAAAAAGCAGAACGAGATGCTGCGCTGCTCAGCGCATTGGGAACGAAAATGCCATGCTTGGAGATGTCTGGACCCCTTACAGTTGTGTAGGTGTGCTCACAAGAACGCAAGAAGGCCTCAGACATTAGCTTGTGATGTCGACTCAAGGACGTGAGAGCCCGGAGTGGCATGAGCATCCAAACTATAAAAAATATTTAACGTGTCCAGAGAGGACCATCCTGCCGCATCACAAACAAGTTGTAAGGGGGCACCCCTTGCCAAAGAAGTAGAGGAGGTGACCCCCCCTGGTGGAGTGAGCCCTTAAACCCGTTGGCTAAACTTCACCGCACGCCTCATAGGCAAGAGCAATAGCATCCCTGACCCAATGTGACATGGTCTGCTTAGTGGCAGCAGCCCCTCGGTTGCAGCCCCCATAACAGATGAACAGTTGCTCTGACTTACGCCACTGGCTAGTGTGGTGGACGTAGGCCTGAAGAGCACGTAGTGGACACATTCTGCGAGATCTCTCCTGTTCCGGCGTTGTGAACGGCGGGGGGGCAGAAGGTCTCAAGAGTGACAGGATGTACAGTCGAAAAAGGAACCTTAGGCAGGTAGTCAGGATGAGGATGCAAAATCACTTTCACCATTCCTGGGGCAAAGTCTAAGCAGGATGGCGAGATGGTGAGAATGGTGACTCAGGATGAAGACTCAGAGAGAAGTAGAGGGGACATTGCGTTGTCTGATAAGAGGCAAAGAGGTCCACCTCTGCTTCGTAAAATCTGGTCCAGATCTGTTTCACTACTTTTGGGTGGAGTTTCCATTCCCCCATCAATAGTTTCTGTCTGGACAGTAAATCTGCTCCCACATTCAGATGCCCTGGAATTTATATTGCTCTGAGTGACAGGAACTTGTCCTGGGCCCAGAGAAGAATCTGTCTCGCTATTCTGTTCAGATTGCATGAGCGCAGACCTCCCTGGTGATTTATGTAAGAGACTGTCGCTGTGTTGTCCACCCACACTAGAACATGACAGCCCCTCAATTGAGGGAGAAGGTATTTCAGGGCCAGAAATACAGCCGTCAGCTCGAGGCAGTTGATGTGCCAATTGAGCTGATGACCCTCCCATTCCCCTTGAGCTGGACGACCACTTAAGACCGCTCCCCAGCCCGTCAGGGAGGCATCTATTGTTGGTTACCACATAGTTAGTGTACGAAGCCCGCAGTGCATCACTTTTATTAGCCTTCGAGGATTGGCCTTTGGATGAAATCCTCTGGCTCTGAGCCACAACTGAAGCAGTCTCATGTGCAACAACCCAAAAGGGATCACCGTGGCTGCTGATGCCATGAAACCTAACACTGACGAACAGAGATGTTGGCCTAGCCTGACTTTGCCCAGGGTATGCTTAATGGTCTCGATGCGATCGGGGGACAGATGTGCCCGCATCGTGATCGAATCCCAAACGATCCCGAGATAAGTCGTTCTCTGGGCAGGAGTAAGAATGCTTTTCTTGGTGTTGAGTCTCAGCCCTAGGGAAACTAGATGAGCTAACACAATGTATTTGAAGCGCCATCTCTTGCGATTGTGCTAGTATTAGTTGCCCATGTAATTCAAAATGTGAATGCCCTGGAGTCTTAATGGAGCCAGTGCTGCATCCATGCATTTTGTGTATGTGTGGGGTGACAAGGCTAGGCCGAATGGAAGAACCCGAAATTGGTAAGCTTCGCCCCCGAAAGCGAACCTCAGGAACTTCCTGTGTTGTAGAAATATTTCTATATGAAAGTATACGTCCTTCAGATCGATCGTGACGAACCAGTCGTGATGTTGAATCTGCAACACGATCATCTTAACTGTTAACATCTTGAACTTGAGCGCTTTTACTGTTTTGTTTAAGCCTTGAAGATCTAAGATTGGACACAACCCCCCATCCTTCTTGGGAACCAGGAAATATCTGCTGTAATAGCCTGTCTCTCTCTCTGGAAGAGGAACATGTTCTATGGCCCCTTTGCACAGTAGAGATTGTAGCTCTTGTGACAGTACGTGCGCCAGCTCCGGCTTCACAGAAGAGGAGACCACGCCGTTGAAACGCGGAGGACGATGAATAAATTGGAGTCCACGCTGCCAGACTCTCTGATAGTGGTACTAGATTTAACACTTCCTGTTGAGGGGATGTTAGATGTCCCCTGTCCTGAACGACAGCAGGAAGCAACGGGACATCTAATATTTCGCTGGAAACCGCTGCCTCCCGAATCGCCAGAGGCGGCGGAGATGGAGAGGTTTCGTGAGGGTAGCGGAACGGGGTGAGCAGATATTTGACGTGCCCTGTCCCGCGGGGGGCTACCCCCACCAGACTGGGCGCAAGACCATCAGGACTTCTTTCTAGATAATAGATAATAGTCCTGAGGTCCACCCTGGGAGGTTGCTGAGTGCGACGAGCCGGTCCCCAGTCTCTACGAGGGGGAGCATGACTCGCCACACTCTGCTTCTTGATCTCCCTAGGTCTTGAAGGAGGAGAGGTTGGGTGGCCGATGGCCCCTCCCATTGAGTGCGGTGAGAAAGAAACTGGACAAATTCTTCCTTGTGTTTTTTCACTTCTCTAAATCTGGTGACTAGCATCACCAAATAAACCAGAGGGGGAGATTGGGGCGTCAAGTTAAAAGATTCTCTCTTTGTCTTTGATGCCAGACAGATTGAGCCACCGATGCCTCTCAGTGCTCACCAAAGCAGACATTGAACGGCCGATGGCGCGGGCCGTTTGCTTGGTGGGACAAAGAGACAGGTCTGTGGCTCTACGAAACTCAGAGAAAGCTTCCTCATCAATCGTCCCCCCCGCACTCAAATCCTTCAAGGGGTCAGCCTGGTATGCCTGTAACACCGCCATGGTGTTCAGCGCAGCACCAGCCTGACCTGCTGTAAGCTTTACCCACGAGGGTCGACATTGTTCTACACGGTTTCGTGGGGAGAGTAGGTTTCTTCAGCGAAGATGCAGACCCAGCCGAGAAACCCGTTCGCACCGGAGCGCGCTTCGGGATCACGCGAGGAAACGTGTGGATCTGGTGAGCGAGCAAGTGAAAGGGACGGACCCGTCTCTTGCTCATCAGCCAAATCCATTCGGGAGCCCCACGATGGGAATGTGGGTGCGGACCGAAAGTAGCCAAGATGAGCACGAAGCATTTTGACAGTAAATAGCTCGCAATGCTCGCACTCGCTTGACTCCAATGCAGCGGCCACATGCTCCTCCCCCAAACACACAAAGCAGTAAGCGTGTGTATCCAGTTCTGATATAGGAAGAGAACATGGAGGGACACAGTGCTTAATCTGCTGCTGACTCATTTTTGGCTGATTTCTTTTAACTTGAACTCTTTTCACTTATTTGTAGAGATGAGAAAGAGAGAAATCTGCACACTGCCAGTTTTGAACACTAACTCCTAACAAAGATCTGAAGTGAGTTTTTTAGAGAGAGAATGCTTGACGCACACATACACAGAGTGGTCTGAAAACAAAAGACCTGACGATGCAGCTGGAGCTCATCTATTTATAGCCTCATGTCGCAGGTGCGCGCTGATGACGTCACCGACCAAGGCTATAATACCTCCGGATCAATTCTATTGATGTGTTTACACACTATATTTACAGCTGGTCACGTTTAAAGACGTTCCCAATGCGCTGAGCAGCGCAGCATCGATTGTAGCTTTTGAAAGGGAACTTCTTGTTCAGACGATGACAAGTCAACATTCTGAAGAAGAGGGCTTCAGTGGACTTCAACAGAGGGCTTCAACATTCTGAAGAAGAGGGCTTCATAAAGGCACTTTGCCTTTATAAAGGCAAAGTGCCAACCACCGTACATTCACTTAAATGCCATTGCAACGGTTGTTTGCAACTGCTGGGTTTTTTTTTTTCGTTTTGGCCTGATTTTGTTCACACCAGTCAGTTTTCGCTTGAAGTATATCTGGGCCTTTCCACTGCTACATCATGTGTATAGACTTTCTTCGGGGCTCTCTGGGGGAAATCTCTACTTATCCTGCCACCCTTTGTGTTTCGGGAGGTGGAGGCGCCCAACAGGCCATTCATGAGTGAACGGGTTCCTGCCAATTCAAACGGTTCCTGCCAGTTCTTCCTTCAGGGCCTCAAACAGACCGAAACTATAGAAAACATGATCCCTCTGTCAGGCTTTTTGGCAGTGTGGCATCTTCAGCCCAACATCTCTCAGTGGATCCTAAATACTATAAGAAAAAGTTACAGAATTCAGTTCCCATCCACTTTGTTTCTGAGGTGTTGGTACAACAAAAGTGTACCAGTTAGGAGACGAGAAATTTCTCAGGCAAAAGCTGCACTCCCTCCAGGCAAAAGGGGCCATAGGAAATGTACCCCTCCCAGGGAGAGAGGCAGGCTTCTATAATCGCTACATAGTAGCCAAAAAGGACAGGAGCTGCGTTTGATTTTAGATCTGAGAGGCTTGAACCGTACTCTTCGGACGTATATGTTTAAGATGCTTACTCACAAACTTATAGTGTCATAAATCCAATCTGAAGATTGGATTTTGATGATAGATCTAAAGGAAGGCTACGTTCACATCGAGATTCAGGAAGGCACAGCAGATCCTGTTTTGGGCAGAAGCAAAGTTCCTTTCCTTAAAAGCAGTTTACATTAAGTGGCAAGCAAATACGGGGCAGACATCCTGTCGAGGCAAGGGCTGAGGCCCAGGGAATGGTGACACTTGCAAGTAGTAGAGTCCACGTGGCAGAGGCACGACAGAGCGGAGGTGGAGATGTTTGCCTCCGAGGAGACAACCCACTTTCCCCTCTGGTTCGCCCTCACACCTCCAGCTCTATTGGGACTGGATGCCATGGTGCAGTCGTGGCCAAGGCTTACCTGCGCCTGTTCGCTTTTCTTCCGATAGCTCTGCTCCCAGCAGTTCTAGCAAGGGTCTCAAGTCTAGTTTATTTATAGAGCCCTTTACAACTAATCTGTAGACCAAGGGAATGTACAGTCAGTAAAAATGCAGATAGATAAAACAACATAAAACACCAAAGAAAAATGCAAAGGATAACAATAAGATAAAATAAAATACAGCTTCCAAATATATACAATTAAAAGCCATAAAAACAAATAATAATATAAATAATAATAAATAATAATTTTTCAAGCTAGATTTAAACATTTTAACGGAAGATACAGATCTAATGTCAGATGGAAGGGCATTCCACAACCTCGGGCCAACAGCAGAAAAAGCCTGATCCCCTTCAGTTTTCAGGCAAGGGTTTGGGGATCAACAAAAAAATACATATATTCATGTGAATTATTTAATAATATAACCTGGGGGCATTCCATGGTCAGCTTTATAAACATATAGCAACACCTTATACTGAATCCAACATTTAACCGGGAGTCAAAACCGGTGTAATATGCTCCATTTTCTTTGTACCAGTAAGGAGTCTCGTAGCCGCATTCTGGACCAATCTTGGTAAGAGTCTGGCTTACTCCTGAATAAAGTGCATTACAGTAACCCAGGCAGGAGGAAATAAATGCATAAAGAACTGTCTTAAGATCAGCATCTGACATAAAAAATATATATTTTTGCAATAATCCTTAACTGGAAAAGGCAGCTTTTCACTACATACTTGATCTGAGCATCAAATGTAAGTGCTGAATCAAAAATTACACCCAGATTTCTTATCTGAGACTACACATTCGGTAAGCATGGACCTAGTTGATCTTTTAAATCAATATCAGCCCCAATTGGCCCAAAAATTATAACTTCAGATTTATTCCCTAACCCCACCTTTACAGGATGTTTGTGCTGCAACAGGCTGATCCTCTCCGCTGCGTCACATTTCCACCCCCCGGGTGTATCTTCTTCAGACAATGCACTATGCTACATCACAAAAATGAAAAATAATGACATTGAGTTGAGTAGTAATTGAAATTTAACACAAATATTAAGCATGTACATCTTAAAATGTAATTTGTTAGTCAAAAACTTTTTTAGACAAAATGAACTTGTAAGCTCGCGCTAAATCGGCCCAAAGTCCGGCATCCGACCAGCGCGGAAGGTCTTAACGTGTTACTGTCTTTTCTCGAGGCAAAGTATTTTTTGATTAAATGCAATACATTTGAATATGTATTCTCTCGTTATTTCATCTGACTCCATAAATGAAAAGGTTTTAATGATATCTTTGGATCATTGATTGTGAGCGAATGTTTGACTATTCCGTTTAACTCTTCAATGAGAATAATGTCAAAGTCAGTTAGAATAATCAAATGTAACAATTTATTATGTCAGGTAAATGTATCATGCCAATTTCATAATCAATTCAAAGATAATCGATACAAAACATCAAATGCTCTGGAATAATGAGAAAAGATGCAACCCAACATTAAGAAATACATGAGGCTGAGAGATCTCTCTCTCAGCCTCACGGGCTAATCTGAGTTACAGAAAAGGCCCCGAACTCCCTGCTGCATTTCATTAAATAGCCAGACCTCTTTCACATGGAAACATGTGCTAACAAAAGAAATTTGCATTCAGAGGTCGCACCTTTTGGGAGTGTGTGACCATGTGTCTTGAGAGACCACCTTCCTTTGTAAGTCAGTTATCTTTAAACTCTTAAAAACCTTATTACCTTTTGTTTTACTTATTGAAAATGAGACATTTGTACCAGTCGCACTGTGACATTTTAAATGATACCAAACATGAAAAATACTCTGTGTTAATCATTCACATTAAACTATACATTTTCTTGGGTGAATTCAGGTGATCATCTGAGCATGAGAGAGAGGGGGTGAGGGGAGAGGGAAAGAGATGTAGATTCGGATGACTCGGAGGTGAGACTTTCGTCTCAATGGTGCAGGAGGGCCAGTTCAAATGGTAATCTCCAGAGATGTCCTTTTGTCCTCTTAGGGTCTGGTCGCCCCCGAAACAGACTGTCCGGCATTTTGTAATTTCTCAATTCTTACAACTGTTGGAGTTTTAGGTTTTTATCTTGGTACTGTATGATTTAAGTGATATTCAGAGATTTTATCTAGATAGTATAGTTATTTTTGTATTGCAATATTTACAAAGGCACATCACTGATCTCAGTTCTGAGCCCTCTTTGATCACTGAGCAGCTTCTCGTTGCTGATCTGAGGTCAGTGAGCACTGTGTCTTTTCAGCTGCAGCTGCTCACAGATAATTGGAGCTCTGAGGTTATTTTGATGGGAGGAGAGTGCAAACAAGCTCTCATAGCACTCAAAGAAAGCTCAGTGACTCTCTAAATACCCACAAAATGAACACTCGGATGCTTTGTGTATTCCATGTCATATTCCTCAGTGTTTATGAAATCCAGAGTAAATCTCACCCAAAGCCTTCATGTGGATACCCTCCATCCCAATGGTGCAGGTCTCTGGAGATCGCCATAGAATGTGGGGTAAGTCTGTTGAAAAGGTTGATTTAAGTCTTGAAACTTTTTTTTTTACTTTAAATGATACAGACATTTCTGCAGCCCAATGTCATTTGTGGCTTGTTAATTACTCAAATTCTACAGAACATAATGTTGCTGCATCTCAAGGAATGGTAATCTTTTCACTTAAAAATGTTTAAAGTGACAAAAATACAAAATTATTCATCTGTTTTAACTTGCAATATAATTGCTGGTATTTATATGCAGTTTGATGACTGTTTAGAATATTGACTTTTTTATGCAATATTGCACAGAATAAACTGGTCTTATAAAGAACATGTGGTCAGCATCACTTTCAAAGACTTCTTTGTGCCTGTAAATTACTGTCATGCTTTTGAACAAACAGCTTCCAATTAAATGGGCCACAAGGTTTCCTGTTTTGCATAATTTGATGAACCTCCATGTCTTCAACTGTATCTTCCTACTCAGTGTACAGTGTCAGAAGTTCATCCTGTAAATAATTAGTCTAAAAGGTGGGCTTTACAGAATACATACAGGTATGTGACAGGCTATGATCATAATTAATGACTTTCAAGCAGTGACATTGGTCATGTGACATTTTAAATGTGACCCATATGCGTAAAACACTCTACTCTTTTCCACCTTTGCATGTAACACTACATTTTGTATAATTCCTAAATCAATTTAGGATTCATGCAAAGAGTAAATCAAGTGTGCATTTATGACAAGTGTTTTTTATCTGACAGCACGTTGTGAAAACAAATTCTTAATGTTGTCCAACAGGGAACACTTTAGTGACATATTCCAAATTAAAATACACACATTTGCATGTTTACGGTTCTGTGATTGTGGTTAATGGCTACATGACATGCAGATAAACAAATAATTTATTTTACCACTCAAGAAGCCCTGGGAGAAATCCCAGTTTGGGAAACCGTGAAATTGACTGATGTGAATCTGGGTGACAATGTGTGCTATCAGGGGTTTAACTGATAAAATTCATGTAGTTTTGTGACTTGATTGTTCACACTAAAGTCACATTGCATGAGTGTAGCCTTGCCAGACTGTGACAATGTGAAGATTTTTCTCTTTAACGTTGCTACACCATGTTTCTTTTACATGATTTGCAATGTATTGTTTGTGGTAGGTGCAGAAACAATGTATGGAACTGAACGCGACCCGGCCAGACCCAGTGGTTCCTCCCGTAGAGATCTCTCTCTACTACGAGAGCCTGTGTCCAGGCTGCAGAGCATTCCTAACAGAACATCTCTTCCCAACTTGGATTTTACTGAAAGATATAATGAATGTCAACCTGGTGCCTTTCGGCAATGCTAAGGTAAAAATGTTGATCTTTCATAAGAGTGTGTGTGTGTTGTAATAAAGAAGATGTTGTGATGTTACCTGAATTTGATTATGATTGTTAACTTGACATTTTAGGAGCTTCCTGAAGAGAATTCATTCTCATGTCAACATGGAGAACCAGAGTGCTATGCTAATATGGTTGAGGTGAGTTTGTGAGATAATACAGATGCCCCAAAACCTAGTGAGCTGCGACAAGCTTAGTAAAATGTTTGTTCAAGCTGGCAGAAATGCAAAATAATTTTGAGTATACAGTATAAATAGGGTTCCAGTGGGACTTAAAAAAGTCTTAAATTCAGTTTAATCAATGCAAAAGTGGTGTTAAATTAGGAGATGGAAAGCAGGAATTGCAATAAGGTCTTAAACTTAAATGCACTGTAAAGATGTTGAACTAACTTTTTTTTTTAAAAATAAGGCAACCTATCACACTCAGCTTTTTAAGTTAACTCAACTAATTCGCTCCAATTAAAGTCAACTTAAATACGTTTGTTCATCTAATGATTTTAAGTTAATTTAACTAATTCGCTCCAGTTGAGCCAACTTAACTTTTATCTAATGAGTAACAGGTAGTCTTTAGAGCTTAAGAATTCTTGCCAAGGCAACTATAGAATGTTTAGCATTTAGTAATGCAAGCAGCTTCATTCCTTGTTTTTCATCTCCATGTTTGATTTTCAAAGATATCTTCATGACACAACATAAATCAAGCCAGTAAATGCAAAGCAACGATCATTTTTTTACCACAATGATCATTAAGTTACCACATAATTTTCTCAAGCTGCAATGCGTCCTGGGAACTGGCACAGCATTGTTCAATGTAAAATTGTTTGTTCAGATAACTCAATTTTGAAAGTTGGGACAATGTTGGGAAAATTTTTGGACAAAAACTTGGTCAACAAAACAACTTTTGTTAGCAACATGTTTAGAGTATTCTTATTCAGTTCACTAAAGACAATAAACTGACTCCTACTAATCCTACTAAATCTTTGTTCAAGTTATTTTTTACTTTTGTTAGAAAAACATTTAGCTGATAGCTTATGTATTAAATCCAACTGGCAAAACTTGTATACAATTTTACATTGGAAAATGTGCCAGATCCCAGCATGCATTGAAGCTTGATAAAATTATGTGGTAACTATTATTAAAAAAATTAGCTGTCATGTGGTTCAAAGTTCAAATATTTACTGAATTACAATAGTTGATCATCACCATGTTTGAGATTTGTGTGTTGGGGGTATTATATGTGAATCTCATTTCAACTTTTGTATGAAATATATTTGCCCAGATAGAAATGTTTGCCTCTAGTTTTAAGAGGCAAACAATGTTCATGTCATGAAGTTGTCTTTGAAAAAACAAACATGGAGATGAAAAATAAGGATTGTAGATGCTTGCATTGCTAAATGCTAAACGTTCCATAGCTTTTAAGTTCAAAATACTACTTGTTACTCACTAGATGGCTCAACTGGAGCGAATTAGTTGAGTTAACTTAAAAAGTTGAGTGTGATAGGTTCCCTTATTTTTTAACTTAGCTCAACTTTTTTTTTACAGCGTGTGAGCGCTAGGGGTTGCACAGACTAGTCGATTAGTCGACTTTAATGCTCTGTTATGATGCTTTAAGCTTGACGTCGACTAGTCGCTAGTCATGGCCTATGGAGGGCGCAACAGGATACGAAATCTTGAAGTCAAACAGTTAAAATGACAATTAAATGAGTACTCTGAGAGCACTCCTCAAGACATGTTTGATTATACCATCTGGATGCTCAAAATTGATTGGGAGAATGCACGGTTTATAAAAGCTTATTGTACACGATCGCCATTCTAAACTAATGCTGCTGCTGCATTGTAACGCACACGCATATCTCGCATTTCACACGCAGATCGCACACGCTCAGAATCATTCAGTAGCGCAGAAATGTATCGTCAACACTGTTCTGTGATTTATCAATGAAATAGCTTAGAAACTGAAAGGTTCTAGCATATATTTCCTAGTAACTAAAACCCACAGCTGCACTATTAGTAGAGAGATGCTGCCAGGTAGAATTAATTCACACGCAATTGCTCTCTCACTAATGCATTCATATTAATGTAATAATCTTTACTGTGTTACTTTATCTGTATCGGATTTAGAACGAGCAGAAATTTGTGAGAAATATAATGACACAAAGACAAAAGAGCTGCTAAAAAAAATAAACTTATGTAGGAGTAATAGTCTTATGGGCAGCGCTGTGTCATATAGTCATAGCTGTGCACAAGGTAACCCGCGTTCGAGTCTCAGCTCAAGGTTCAGGCGTAGGGGCTGTTTACACGACACCGTTTTCAACTAAAAATGTACAACTTTTAAAGCGTTTTGGCCGTTCATTTAGACGACAACAGCGTTTTGGGTGCCTGAAAACGCAAACTTTTGAAAACATGTTTCTAAGTGCAAGTTTTTGAAAATGGTCTCCTTGTAAACAACAAAAACGTGAATCTCTGAAAACGATGATGTCATGCACATGCATATTACATGTTCAATCTATAGTGTTTCATCGCCATCTAATGGCCTGGCAGTGAATGCAGCGTTTTTAGTCATTTCCATGGATCCATGTGAATGGGGATCATTTTGACAATGGTATCATCTGTACGTGTCATCTTAAGCATATCGTTGTCATGTAAATGTGCCCTTAGGCTATTTGTTCATTAATGACGTCATCAGCGACTAGTCGACGTCGACTCAACTTTCATCACATAAATGTCAACTTTAAAAAATCTGAAGTCGTTGCGTGAGCGTTGCATGTTCAAAGTCAAAAGGCTGTTGCAAGCCTGTAGAATGTGCGGTTTCAAAGCAGTTTGCAATCAATGAATACTGCACATTTATGCCAAGTGATTGCTTATGATCTATGGTTTATGAATTATGAAAGTGTTTACATGATGGTGTTTGTATTGTAATTTGTTGTATGTGGTTGTAGAAATGCATATTTTAACTTAAATGTATTATAACTATTTATAACTTATAATTTATCTTAACTTTTTGATTGAGCAGCTAGATGTTATAAAGTAAATACATTTAATAATAGTCCTGGTGTATTTCGGTCTTTAATTTCAATAATTAAAAGTCCTGCATTATGCATAACATTTTTTCTAGTTATTAAGTGGTATTTTGGTTACATAATAAACTGTATCAGGCATATAATTCAACATAAAATCTTGTAACTTTTCTCTAGCACCAGACGTGTGTGTTTGTGTGTGTGTGTGTGTGTGTGTGTGTGTGTGTGTGTGTGTGTGCAGGTCTTAAGTCTTAAATTTGAAGCTCTGCAGATACCTTGTATTTCACTATTAATACCAAGTATTTCACTGATTAAAATTGTTTGGTCTAATAAAAATGAATTTTGAATAAAAATGAGTAAAACTATTTTACCCAAATTTGTGTATTTTGTGTATTATGCTTGGCGTATTGTGTTGTTAGCTTAGCAACATGCTAACATCAATAATACTCCCTGTGAAGGCAGCAGAGACAGCAAGGCTAGGTTTTGTTTGTGAATAAATAAAGATTTCAAGTTACACAATACACCTTGTTTATATTTCTTCTCTTTTTCATAGGCATGTGTTTTATATTCAGCCAGTCATGCAGCATTTCCTGTCATTTACTGCATGGAGTCGTCAGCAGATGTACTCAAATCTGCTAAGCCTGTAAGAATCTCTGAGCCAACATTACTGTCCCTCATTACAGCATTCTCTTTGAACAATGGAGAGCCATTTTAAAATGGTCTCTCTCTCCCTCTCTCTCTCTCTCTCTCTCTGTAAATATATATATATATATATATATATATATATATATATATATATAAATATTATTTATTTATTTATTTATTTATTTATTGCCAGTGTTTGCAGCTCTATGCACCATTTGTTAAATGGGGGACCATAGAGTCCTGTACCAGAGGAGAGCTTGGACACAGTTTGATGCATCAGAATGGAGTGAAGACGCGAGCGCTTAAACCTGCACATACCCATGTGCCCTGGATCACCTTCAATGGGGTGAGGCCTTCTAGAGCAGAGCATTTGCACTAATCTTTGTAATAAAAGACACTAATGTGTCGAGTTGAGTTTTTGATATCTAAATGTTTTCTTCCTCAGGAATATACTAGTGAATGGGAAGATAAGGCTATGTCCACTCTCTTCAACCTTGTATGCAGATTGTACAAAGTATGCTAATATGTATTTTCACATTTACCATTTCTGATTGCTGAAGTACTTCACATGCTCACCAACAAGGCTTAATTAAAAACCTTGTGTACTTCTCTTACAGGGAATCATGCCACCAGTCTGCACTGGAGCTCTGAAAAAACTGGACCGAAGCTTTTGCTAGTGGAAGGGAGGAGTGTTACACAATACAGATTTATACAGTATATGATGCTCTTTGCTGTTTGTGGTAAAATAAAAAATAAAAATACAATATTGACAGTCTTAACCATATCTGAAGTCACACCTTTTTTTCATATTTTTGTAGAATATGATCTAAATCACATCATGTCTAAATATATCTTTAAAGGCATGTAGACATTTATTAAACCTTGTATGGTGTTCAGGTAGGACCCGTTTTCATTGTTTATCAAAAGAAAAATGATACGATTAATTATTTTTTCAAACTCAGACTCATTGGCCTTGACTCATTTTCTGTGAAGAATACATATCAGAACACATTTTCAATGACCACACACAATGACACATCTGTGTCCTCATGAACCAAATGGCTTAAAAAAACATACTAAATGGTGTTTTTTGACATTCAAAAAAATGGCAAAAGTTTTCTGTAATTGGTAGGTTTCGGAGTAGGGTTAGTGTAGGGGGATAGATTATACAGTTTGTACATTAGAAAAACCATTACGCCTATGGAGAGTCCCCGTAAACCACATATCCAAGTGAGTGTATGTGTTGTGTGTGTGTGTGTGAGAGATAAATTGTGTGTAAGTGTGAGAGAGTGTAAGTGCAAGAGTGAGTTTTGTGTTTCTATCCCTGCCGTTCCCGCACAAGGTTGCAATTCTTAAATGTGATCAAACAAAGGAAAAGAGAAAATATTAACCTTGGGTCGATTTCACAAAGATAGACTTTGACTATGGCTTAGATATAGTAGATAGTCAGACTTCAGATAGACATCTAAATCAGACCGTTGCACAAAGCACTTAAAGTCCAACTGAAATCAAAATTGACCCTATTTACTTTGTTAGCGCATATTACTAGTCTTGTGGTGAACAATTAATCCGTGCAAGTTAAAACACAGAAAAAATTTTGCCGTCGTAATCTTTAATCAAAGTCTGAAAAGTTACTTCCGGTCTGGAATGGCGTCCCTTCTCTGATGACGTAGGTTTGAGGACTTGGGTTGGGAAACGCTTAACCACTCCCCTCAAACCGTTAGTCTGCTATGAGCAAGAGATGGAGAGGAGGAGCGCTAGAGTAAAACCCTGCCCTCTGTTCAATATTCCGTTTCACTGGGAAATACGTCACAGCACTGGAGAAAAGTCGTTTGCAACTTCCAGTTCACGCGGACTTTAAGACTCTGACTATCTTAAGTAGGACTACACTGCAATGCATTCTGGGTAAAATAAGACACTTTTCAAAACAAAAAACATGGCGGATCGAGTAAGCGCATTCAACCGCTCAGTGCTGTTTACCCCAGCGGAAAATATGTGTTTGTTGGAGGAGTATAAATGACGCCGTATGTTTTTATGTTTCCATTGTTCGATCGCGCCCGTGCCTCTCTCTCTCTGACACACACACACACACTTCAGCATTGCAATCTTGACATCACAGCCTGTTATTATGCAGCATTCACACCAAACGCGAATAGAGCGTCAAATTCGCGTCTAGTTCGACGCTTGAACATTTTGAATCCATTCGCGCGTCCAAGGCGAATAGGACGCGCGTATAAAGCGAGCGTTTGAAGCGAAATAGACGGCGTTCAGAGCTATGACTCTACTACCCCCAGTTGCGTGAGCGGTGTATTGCATTTCACGCATCGCCCGTGACGTTTGCGTCCACTGCTCACGGCGCTGATCCACTTGTCCGTGCGACACTTCTGTCGCGCCGCGCTCCACTATATTCCTATGGGTGACGTCAAGCGACTTTGACGTGCCCGCAAAGCATTCCGGGAAGGCGGCGCTTCATTTGAAAAAATGCTGCGCGTCAAAAAGCTGGCCGATGCCCATCTTTATGCAAATGAATTCCGTTGAACGCGACGCGGCTATCCAATAGAAGTAGAGCATATGGAGACGGAGGGAAGTCTCTCGCAGGTCCTCTGTTTTAATAC
Organism: Abramis brama; assembly: GCF_963993115.1. NCBI lineage: Eukaryota > Metazoa > Chordata > Actinopteri > Cypriniformes > Leuciscidae > Abramis > Abramis brama. The sequence goes on from NC_139985.1 coordinate 23,549,323, forward strand.
GCTACATTTCCCGCTCGGTCAAAACCACGCCCATAGCAGTAAACGCCCATCAACGTACCAATGTGGGGAGGCGTCGCGACACCACGCGACAGTCGTGTCGGACAAGTGGATCAGCGCTGTCAGACTATGAAAGGGAGCGCGTTGATCGCTGCTCGCGTTGACTATGTAACGGAATGTAATAACTGGAAGAAATGTTTCAATTATGAGCCATTTTCCCTTTTCTTTTGGCAGTTTGTAACTGATTGTTACTGCTGGTTGCCAAGGTAACAGAGTCTTAGACCTAAGTTAGCCTGGGGGTAAGGTGTCTTTATTTTTGTGAAACAGTCTAACTTGCATTAGATTAGTCTATGAGCAAATTTTAGACTTGTCTAACACTATAGACCGGTCTAAAATAGCTTTGTGAAACCGGCCCCATATATGCTGTTTATATTGCTTGTAATTGGGATGAAGTAAATATCTTTTGAGTATTTTAACATAAAATTGTTTGATTGTGTTGAATTAAAAACCCAAAAATACAGCGGGTCCACCAGACCCACGAATACTGGCTGAATAACAAAAATATGAAGACCACACAAGGGTTAACTCTGAGGCTCAGCTCAGCACCATTCCTAGTGGGCCATTCTTTTCCAATATTTTCAATTACTGCAACATACCTCTTTTCACCAGCAGAGGACAGTGTCAGATAATTTTTTCCTCAACAAAAAAAAGGCCTTCAAAAGCCTGTGTCCAAAGAAAAATGAAATGGAAGGCTTAACCTTTAATTTCTGTGACAAAAATAATACAATTAATATTGGTTAACAGACATTAGTTAAGTACTTTTAGGAAATGAGAAAGTACATGAGAAAATGAGCTACCGTGCTAGCGGTAGATTTTATTTCTTCCTCGAGAGACATCATGGCTTGCAAAGGAGCAAAGCACGGCAGTTGATCAGTGTTTGGATGTACAAATGAACACAAAAGTCTTTTTTTAGTTCCTTATATATGTATGTATATATATATATATAGAGAGAGAGAGAGAGAGAGAGAGAGAGAGAGAGAGAGAGAGAGAGAGAGAGAGAGAGAGAGAGAGAGAGAGAGAGAGATAGATAGATAGATAGATAGATAGATAGATAGATAGATAGATAGATAGATAGATATGAAAGAGTGGACAAGCAGGTGTTGAGAAGAGGTAAATCTTCAGGAGTAAATCATGGGTTATGTGTAACATGACTTCAATATATGTGGACATGGAGAACTTTGTCATTAAAAAATGAGCCAGAGTACAGTCTTCTCTAAACTACAAAGATTACTGATGTAGATGCTAATACAGCTTTAGAACCATAGCAAATCAGAGCAACATGAAAAGCCAGCTACATGATAATAACTGTAACAGCATACATAAACAAACCAACTAAGTACCATATCCAGACACAATATCTGAAACTAACCATTCGGAGACGTCCTGCTGTAGCGGCTGAGTTGCAACTTCTTCAGCTGCTTTTCCATCTGGATCAGATTCTGGGTCAAACTGGAAAGCTTGAAGGACTGCGTGTCTACATTGTGATACATCCACTGTAAACATTAGCGCATGGTACCATGGCGCAAGCTGGTCAAGGCCACACCCCCACCCTCCACCTTGCCCCGCCTCTCTCCTCCTCATTAGCATTTAAAGCTACAGACACAGAAATGGCATGTCCTAAGGAAAGCTCATTGTGGGACTGGCTCGTAGTGGCTGTAATTCTGCACCAATTTCTGGCTGAATTTCGGGAAAGAGACATCAGATGCAGTATTAGGGGACCACTAAGGCCTATATAAAAGCATCCAAAAAGCAGCATGTCATAGGACCTTTAAACTGGGAGAGTGAGTCTGAGCCCTGAACATTATCAGGAAGGCTATTCCAGAGTTTAGGAGCCAAATGTGAAAACGCTCTCCCTCCTTTAGTGGACTTAGATATTCTAGGTACTACCAAAAGAGTTTTGTGACCTTAAAGAGCGTGATGGATAGTAGGGTGATAGAAGATCAGTAAAATACACAGGAGCTAAATCATTTAGGGCCTTATAAGTCAGTAGAAATACTTTGTAATTGATACGAAACTTAATAGGTAACCAGTGTAGAGATGATAAAATTGGCACTTCAGCCAATAACTGACAGATCTGACTCGGGTGCAAAACCAATCAAAACTTCCAATTCAGCTGGGGGGTGGGGCGTTCAAACCGTGCTCGCGTTTTGAATCAGTATCTCTAACGTTTCAATATTTTAATGAATATAAGTGAGCTATAATCATATTCTGATTTTAAATGGTAATTTTGGCAGGTCCTGAAATGGGTCATTCCATTGATATTACCAGAGCACTAAGCAGTTGAAGTAAATAGAAAAAGGATGCAGCTATTGCATGGACAGAGCAAGAACAATGCAAGTGTCTAAAATGCATGCGCACAGTTCAGTTAAAGGGTTCAGTTCAGACCTCTTAAACAATACAATTAGACTTAATGTATGAAGCAAACTTTGTACGAAGCAGAAATAACCTCAACATCAACAACAACAGTGAAATAAGATTGCATGATTTATCTGTCCATCAGATGCACCTAAAAGTGTAGTTCGTTACTATAGACCCTTTTACAGTTGGTAAACATGGTGACGTATTTGTGTGGGTGGGGCTTAGCTGGAGGCAGAACGATCCCTCTGGCCCTCTTTGCCAGTTTGTTAGCTTGTTTTTTTAACAATGACTGGAGAAAAAACAATTTTATCTTAATGTGCAAGGTCACTCACTGTCCAGGACCGCGATTGTTATTTGCAAAAGTTAATTTTAACGGGCGGAACCAGATTGGCTGACCCGTACACGCTCAGTCAATGGATGGACGATCTGACAGGATTAACGTTAACGCTACCTCCGGTTGAGTGGCCTGACTTCTACACCTAAGTTACCCGATAGAGAAACCGAGGGTAAAGAGAAACTGAGGACATATAAATCTTTAGATGCCTATAACTATGTGCTGAATGGTCATGTAAAGACTTGTGTAGTATGATCCGCAGTTCTGCCTAGCCAGCACCAAGAAGACGACAATGTAAAGAGTGACACTACGGTGCAATTTTAATGATATGAATATTTTCTAGAAATAAAAATTCCAGATACAGCATACTCATTTTTCATCGATTCTTGCACCCAACAACACAACAAGATGACATTTAATAATAAAAAATAATAATTTAAGCTCCTTATTATGTAGCCGAATCTGTGCTGGTTTGTATTGGCCGCCTCCAGTTTTCCGTTTGTTTTGCCTCCAGCTAGCGCCGTGACGTAACTGTGACGTCGGCGCAAAAGGGGTCTATAGCAACAGCGGACTCCCAGCACATTTTCGGTAGAACAAAAAAAAGAAGAGCATTTTATTTGACGTTAACCCATACCCCACTTTATTTTTGATCAGACCTCTCACCTACCCTTCTTTGCTTTTGCCCTTCTTAAAAAACATGATCTTTTGATCTCAAATGATCTTACGTGGAGTTATGCTGGGTACACACCAAAAGATAATCGGGCTGATTTTGGGCCGATTTCCCCCCTTCTGATAATCCTAGCTATGTCCCGATTATCTTGATGGTTCAACAGATTATTTTATCAGATTTTCCCTTGGTGTGAGGTGTGTTAAGAGTGTCCGAACCTGCTCGGAAGAACGTCAGAGCCGCCCCGATCGCGAATCGTAAATATTCAACATGTTTAATATTTACGATCAGAAATCCTGATGTGTGTGGGGAACTCCGAGGACAAACGCGCGCACGCTCTGGAGATTATCACGTGAAAAGAAACAATATCCAATCAGAAAGCGAGATGATGGAAGACGGAAGCATAACAAACGCAGTCATGGCGCAGCACAAAGTGAAATTGATGTGGACAGCAGAAATGGAGGATCAGCTTGTTGATAATTCCAACAAGTATTGTTGTTCCAACAACAAAATCATTCCAAACACTATCACTTTTTTCCTGCATATCGTTCGGCATGCTTATTCTGAAGTCTTGCGAGATTTTGCGAGATTTCCTGTGTTCACAGTCAAGACTCTGGTTGAAAATCTGTTTGTGTGTGGTGTGCTGTCTCATAGCACACCACACACTATAGGAGCAAAACGGTTAAATCTATGATTTTTTGTCCTCATGTTTGTGGTCTATCACATTTTGAAAATCTTATAAGAATGTTTGCTTAGCATAATGTGAAACATGACAATTTATGAGATTAATATCATGTTTTGCTCCAAAATCATTATATACACTCAGTCATGTTTGAAATAACTTGCTTCTGTGGTCCCATGTTGCTTCTTAACACAGAGTGAGACAGAAAATACATTATTTTATAAATTTCTATACTGTGTTGATTACAATACAAATGTTGATTAGCATTGCATTATAGACATTCTTATGAAATCCATTCTTATGGCTTAAAGAACACAGATAAACAGATATATCATCGCAATCGTGTTTATTGTCTTCATGTTTCTTTAGTCAACATGTTTCTATCTGCATGTTATTCAGCTGTAGTGATATCTGATGATGTCCATAAAAGGAATTTCCTGGAGCATCATGTTTAATACATCTTTGAATCTCACTTGTAGACTTTTTGCGCGAGGGTGCCCTCTGGCTTCCAGTATAAATGAAACAGAATAATAAAAAAAAAAAAAAAAAAAAAATCTAAGGTACTTTGTAACCTAACTTTAGCTGTTTTTCAAAAAACTATATATTACTTGAGTCATATTATTTTTCAGTACTTGTACTGAGTACATTTACTTGTACTCAAGTAAATTATTTCTTAAGTAGCAAATTAGCAATACTTTTACTT